>NW_009952973.1:7784993-7810996 GCF_000747805.2 Chaetura pelagica | reverse complement strand
GGGCCCGCCGTGCGGCCGCGGGGAGCGCCGGGCAGGGGCCGGGCCGCGCTGGGGGCTGCTGAGCTCAGCAAGCCGTTTTCTCCCTCGTGGAGCAGCCGGGTGTGACTTCCCGCTGCGTCGTGTTTATAGGGGGCTTTTTGGTGGTGCTGTTTCCTCCCTCCCACTTTCTCCTGCCCCTGGCTGCGCGCACTGCAGCTGGCTGAGGGCTTCCCTGCCTCGGTGGCTGCATACGCAGCACTCGCCTTGTCCTAGCGATACGGCGGTAGCACTTCCTGCTGTAAATCACTTGGCGATAGTTTTTGAAGCGCTGCTTAAAGGCGGCACTGCATGGAGCCCTCTCGTCAGTGCCCTGGTAGGCTGGAAACCCTGTGAGCTAAAGGCTCCTTTCAGGACTGATGCGGGTAATGTGCTCCTATTACTTTTCACAGGAACGCTAGAAATGTAGTCTGTTATCGGCTTATTCTTGGCATAAATGTAATTCCCCTTGCTGTGCCCTGTTGGTGCACGCTCTGTTGTTTCAGACCCAGTAGTATTTACCTTTACCGTCTTCTTGTGGAAAAAGCTGGTTTCAAAACAACGTTCAGTGCTACAGGTGTACTGAGCAACAACTGTGGAAAGTAGGCTTTATTATAAGGCTGTACTGGAGATAGCTCTTTATTCTGGAATAATCTGAGAGAATAGAATCACTTGAGATTCAAGTTGATGGGATCTTGAATTCAACAACCGTAGCTGGTAGCCTTTGTTGTCATGTTTTAACTAAATAGATTGCTATTATTATTTATTGTTATTTTGATGGTTCTTCCATTTGTTGGAAATATCTACTGGATTAGTCTAGAAATCTTTTATCTTGCTCTCTGCTTGAACGTCTTTATATGAAATAGTCCTGATGACTCTTTTTTCAGCTTCTTAATGTTTTTTTCCCCTCAAAAAATTTCAGAGCGCAGCCAGAAGAGGAATGGATGTAACGTGATATCCTTGGAGTGCTCAAAACACACAAATTCTTCAAAGATTTGTTTTTCTGGTTAAGTAATACGAAGAAAATGGATGAATCAGCTTTGCTGGATCTGTTGGAGTGTCCTGTTTGCTTAGAACGCCTTGATGCTTCTGCAAAAGTCTTGCCTTGCCAACACACGTTTTGCAAACGCTGCCTGCTGGGCATTGTGAGCTCTCGCAACGAGCTCCGGTGCCCAGAGTGCAGGACGCTGGTGGACTGCAGTGTTGACGAGCTTCCCAGTAATATTTTGCTTGTTAGACTACTGGATGGCATCAAACAGAGGCCTCGGAAACCCAGCGCTGGTGGTGGGAGTGGTAGCACAAATGCTTTAAGAGTTCCCATGAACACTGTAGCTAATTGCGGATCAAAGGACCTGCAGAGCTCTCAAGCTGGACAGCCGCAAAGGGTGCAAGCACGGAGCCCTCCTGTTAGGGTAAGCACCATATGGTTGATGGTATTTTGTTGCAATCATATCTTTTCCCGCACTGTTTCAAAGCAGTTGCTAGCCTCTGCTTCAAGGTAAGGGCAGTCAGATAGTAAATGTAGCAAAACAGTGTTTTTGAGAACTGTTGCAGATTTCTAGCAAAACACATCAGTGTTATTACCAGTATTGGTTTAGTGATATGTAACTACCCTTAATATGTCAGTCTTAAAACTCTCAGTTACTGAGGTAAGAAGAAGAAAAGCATCTCAGTACCTTAATTGTCACAGTAAAAGGAACTAAAAGAGAGCAAGGTAATTTATGTGGAGAGGTTAAGTAATTGTTAAGGATTAACATCTTGTGAATAACACTCAAAATTGTTCTTGGTTAGTCAGCTGCAAGATTAGAGATTTTATTTTGGCTCTTGTGCATCCTGTAGTGATTCCAACTATCAGTAAATTTCCTTCAAATTAGATTTAACAGATGTTAAACTTGAGCAGGGCAGTTATGTTCTTGTTGAAATCAATTAAGGTTTTGCCATTGGCTTCTCAGGAACTACATTTTTACTTCTCTTCCTTTAAAAAGAAATCTTTTAATTACTGTGGTCTGGTAAGTTATTTGTACTCTCAGTCCTCTCCTCTTCTTTAATTAGTTTTTCTCTAAGTATTTTTCCTAAATGATCTGGAAAATCTGTGTACTGTGATGGGATTGCCTTCTGTTTGTATTCATGTTCCTTCTTAGGTTCTATGCAACTTGTAGACTGTGTCATGTCTTACAATCAAGACCCAGTAACCTCATTTACGAGTATCCACTTCGGAACCTGTATTGAGAAATACAATTTTATGAGATGGCTGACCTTGCTTCTGTTTTATCTAATGAGAGGGCAGAACAGCTACTCTGAAATTTGTGATGCTTGTGCGTCTAGAGTTCCTCCACTTTAAGAGTTTCTGAATTTTAAAGTATAGCTGAATTATTTAGTTAATGAGTGAAGGAAGCCTTAGACTGATTTGTCCTCATTTGTACTTAAATTATAGTAATCTCTTTTAAGCATCTTAGATGCATCTCTTAAGTTTGCACAAGGATTTAAAAAACAGGTGTTTTGTTAGATTGAGGTGCTTTCTCTGCTTGGTAGAGACTCTCATTAAGTTCTTTAGAATATAAAAATAATAATAATCGTGACGCTGCTTATGAGTTTAGTTCTGTGTGTAGATTAATTGGTAAGGGACAAGAGAAGATGATATGGTTTGTTTTTCTTTCAGAAGGTAAAGCTTAAAAATTACTGCAAGGAAACTTCAATAGTGTCAAAACCTATCTGGTCTTCTCCAGAACTTTTAGATGTTTACTATGATACCTTGCATTTGTAAAAGCTCTTTGGTTCAAAGAAAAGCAGAATAACCATATAACTTGTTTATATATTTTTGAGTTGACTTTTGTAAATGTGTATTTTCAGAGACTGCTCCTCCTCCAAATAGGCTTCCACTATAGCAGTATAGTGCAGATGTGAATGACTGCACTTGAAGGTTTCATAAAACCTTACTAGAAAAAATGGAACTGAATATGAAATATTTTCTTTATTAATGTTCTATATTATCCTGCTGTGCAACATTTGCATTTCCAGATGTTGTACAGAGTAGAAAGTGATAACATATGTAATATTGCTTCAATTTATTAGTTATGCTGTATGGTGTGCCATTAAAATTTTGACCATGTGTGTTCCTCATGCGAATAATTGATACTAGTGATAGATTTCAACATTTTACAGTAAATCTGAATACTTTGTGGAGTTTCACAGGCATTCTTATTTCCTTTGAGAGAAAGGGAAAGATGATCCTCTCATCTTTTATCAACTTTGTCCAGAGCCTTTTCTACTAGGAAGGCAGTACTTTGATGAACATAAGCCAACTCTGAAGAGGATAGGAAGGGTGAGATAAGAACTTTGATTTTCTATATGAAAAGTGTTCTTCAAAAAAAGTTCAGAAAACAAAACACTGATGTAATGGACATTGTTGAAGCAAACGTGCTCTGCTTGTTTTTGTTTTGCTAGCTGTAACATAAAGATGGCTGCAAATGTAGTTACTCTCTGGGAACTGGAGAGGAAAATCTGTTTCTAGATGAGTGGCAGAGTCAGATTTCCTAAACTAATTTTGCTGAAGGGGAACTAGTAAATGAAAGTTGCTGTTACGTTAAATGAAGTGAACATGGATGAAGGCTGTCAAGTCATAAACATTCTGCTTATACCCTGAAGTAATACTAAGCTCGTAAATGCCCTTTCAGAGGATGCCATAATTTTCAGAAAAGGTTCATACAGCATGTACTGTAGCATGATTTCCTGAACTGTATCAATGACTATAGAGCTGCCAGCCCTGTTATTGCACGGCACTGTGTATATTGCATTCTCTGTATGTATGTGGTGACACATGACAATAAACAAACAAATGGTTCCTTGAGTTTTAGAACTAATGAAGCTGAGTGGGTGGTGGGGAATAATAAATCTTGTGCCTTGTATCTCCCCCACTGCAACAACCCTGTTTCTTTTTGTAACCTCTTTAATCTTTCACCACTGTAACAGCTGCAATTTCTCCCTGTGAGTTCTTAACCTCTTTCTATTCCCTGTTATTTTGGAGCATAAAGCCTTCTATACCTTCCCTCGGGTACCGATTGGACAAATGCAGCATACTGCTGTACCTAGTGGAAAACTGTTTCCTGACTGCCCAGCTTTTCTGTTCTGAGCAGCCAGCTTGCCTAGGAGAACAAATAATAGTTACACTCATGTTGCAGCTTCCACTCTGGTATGGATGCTAATTTAATGCTTTTTCCATGTTTTGTTTTTTTAAGTAAAGACTTCAGCTAAGCTGACAGCTTGGAAGAGCTTTAGGAACTGCAGCCTAACTCCTAACTGGAGCAAGTTACTGAGGGATGTTGAGGGACCTCATGATCACATGAGCCTTCTTTCCTTCAAAAGAGCATATGGAAATGTTAGGGTACTTACTTTCACATATATGCTCATATTAGTCATCTTGTCATTTTCATAATGTATGCCAAACAAGTATTACTATAAGTTCCTTTTGGTAGCTTTACAAGGGTATGCTTATTGTGGTAGTCTGAAATGTAGCTGTGTGTATAAGTTTGTAAATGTTGGAGAGCTACTTTAATTTCTTTACTAGAGGATAGATTTAAGATGATACACATTTAATTTTTCTTTTGCCTTGTATGTGCCTAAGACGTACCAATTTTCTTGCTAGTTTTTTTCTAGTCCAAGTTTCTGAAGTTAGGGCAGTTTTAGCAGAACCCAGAGCAGAGCCGTCTAGATAGTCTGAAATCTCTTCACTCTTGAAAATATGTTTTAGTAATTCAGCAAGACCAAGTCTGAGGTTCTGCACATGGGTTGGGGCAACCCCAAGCACAATTACAGGTTGTGCAGGGAATGGGTTGAAAAGAGCCCTGAGGAGAAGGACTTGGGGGCATTGGTTGATGAGAAGCTTATCTTGAGCCAGCAGTGTGCGCTTGCAGCCCAGAAAACCAACTGTACCCTGGGCTGCATCTCGTGAGACCTCACCTGGAGTACTGTATCTAGTTCTGGAGTCCCCAAAATAAGAAGGACATGAAGCTCTTGGTGCAAGGCCAGAGAAGGGCCACAAAGATGATCAAAGGGCTGGAGCACCTCTCCTATGAAGACCAGCTGAGAGAGCTGGGGTTGTTCAGCCTGGAGAAGAGAAGGCTCCAGGGAGACCTTACAGTGGCTGTTCAGTACCTGAAGATGCCTATAGGAAAGGTGGAGAGGGACTGTTTACAAGTAGATTGTAGTGTCAGGATGAGGGCTAATGTTCTTAAGTTGAAAGAATGTAGATTTAGATTAGATATTAGAAAAAGGTCCTTTTGTGTGAGGCTGGTGAGACACTGGCACATGTTGCCAGAGAAGTTGTGAATGCCCCCTCCCTGGAAGCGTTTAAGGCCAGGTTGGATGGGGCTTTGAGCAGCCTGGTCTAGCGGGAGGTGGAGGTTGAAACTAGATGATCTTTAGCTTCGCTTCCAATCCAAACTGTTCTGTGATTCCATGCTATAAAAGTAAGGAGTGTTGAGGTGCAACTTTTAACATAGGAAATATTTTGAGAATATAGAGATAGATGTGTATTCATATTCTGGAGTGATCATTAGAAAACATTTTGGGAAGTCTCTCTAAATCATATATGCATGCTTTTCTTGCCTTTCACGCTTTCTGAAATACCAGATTATTGCTACATAATTTTAATTACTTCTTTGTGACACTTTTTTATCCTATGTTAAGATAGATAAATTTTAATTGAGATTATAAATATAAAAGGAAAATAGACTATCTCTCATGGTGTTAATGTGCTTCCTCTCTGAGATAAGTAATTAAGTGAAGAGAGGAAGTCTAAGCAAAAGGAGGAGTTGTCTCCCCATCCAAAGGCATTGAGCTAGGATTGAGAGCTTCTGGGCTCAGTTCCTGGCTCTGCCACAGATGTCTTTTATAACCTTGCAGAGAGTCATTCAGAGCTCTTTGTGCCTCTGTTTCCCATCTGCAGATATGACTGATAGTACTTCCTTTGTTTGACTTGCTGTTTAAACTGTATACTGTTTGGGGCAGAGACTGACTTTTTAAATTCGGATAAATCTATAGCACGTTTTACAATGGGACTACAGTCTCAACTGAGGTCACTAGGTACTTCTGTTCACTCTTTAAATCATTGACTTCCGCCTTAATGGAAAGCTGTTCATAATCCCTTTCCTGTACCAAAGATGGTTCAGTGCCTAGTGTTACATTGTTAAAAGGATTTCAGTTTGTGTTTGGATGAGGGAGTCATGTAAATACCTTGGTGAGGAAAAGCCAGACACTTAAAAAAAAAAAAAAAGTAGAAGTTGGTGTTTCATTCTTCAGCTAGAGAAATCTTTTGACTGGCACACTGCTGTGTAGATTTGAATCTGTTTTGAAAAAGAATAAAAATATAATATTGAATGTGAATGGTGTTGATAGTACAGAAATACTTTATTTCATACTTTGTACATTGATATCAGTGTTTAACCTGCCAGGTAACATTAATCTGCTTGATAAAATAGCTGCAAAACTAGTATAATCCCTTTATTTAAAAAATAATTAGGTTTTAAGGTGATTTGATTTATAAACTAAAGAACAAATTCACAGTATTGTGGTGTGGTACTTTTTGTTTCCAGTAACCTTTTTTTTGTGCATTAGTGGAAGTTACTGTTGTATGATTGCTTTGTTTTCAGGTGGAAGAAAGGGTTGCCCCTTCATCTTACAATTTAATATTCCTCCATTTCTGTAGATTTGTTTCAAACAGCCTACCTCAAATAAAATGGTGTCTTTTTTCCTCCACTGTAATTTGGTTGGTGAGTTACAGGTTATTGCTTTACTCCAAAAGCTTTGATCATTCAGCAGATTTGAACTGCATAAAAAGGGAGTATAAAGCCCTTGCTTTTAATGAGCTTGTGAAGGGGAGCAGTTTGGTTTGTTTTAAAAGACAATAAAAATATTTTATTTTTTTCTTATTACCACAGAAATAAAATACTCCTAAAATTGCTTTACATAGGTGATCCAGGTTTTGGTTAGAAAAGTCAGTCAGTAGTGCTATTGCTGTGTTTGTGTATGTATAGCATCTGGCTTTGTGCAATGGGTACCTCCTGTTCAGTGGCTTAAGGGACATCCTTCCTGTACAGTAGGAAAAGCTGAAGGGGCTGATTGGGATGAGATCAGCTAGAAATCCTTCTTTTCTCTCATTTACCTGAGTGAAATGCTTTTCCCGTGGTACTGCTTCTTCTTATCTCTGTGTTTAGCATATGGTTAGGAACTGCGGAAAACAGCAAGCCTGCAACTGCAGCTGTGATAATAAAACTGGAAATTTGTTATGTTGAATTGTTTGTCTTTCTCTTGGTGGACTTCCCCTTGCAGTGCATTTGGCCTTCTCCTTATGATGTGCTTAACACCTTCCTCGGTCTTTTCTTTGGCTCCATCGTTTCCTTTATTCAAACGGTCTCTCGCCTCTGGTCTTAGTGTACTACTTCCAAGAAAAAGAAAACATATATTTTTCTTCCCTCTTGTGTCCAATTTGTCCTTGGCCATGTCAAACATAGGAAAAATAAAATAAGCAATAAGAAAGAAAATGTTCTGTTGAAGTATTTGGACTACAGACGCTCTTGTGGTATTTATGACTTAATTTGCTAAACGAAGAACATAAAGTGTAGGTTAGTATCACTGTATTGCTTAGCCTCTTTTGGTTTAAAAGTTTTATTGGTTTTTTTCCTTCCCCTTTAAATCTTCGCCTATGCACACATCCAAGTGTGGGTAAGAATATGTCTCGATAATTAAAGGTGAAATATCAGCCCTGTTCATACATACACCTCGTTACTGGATGCACAAAGGTAAAGTATTAATCTATTACATCTCAGTTCCTGTCAGATGCTTCTTTGTTAGTAGACATAAAAAGCAGTGAATTCTTGGGTCAGATGCATTACATTAGTTTCTATCCTTTTGTTCTCTTATCTCCAAATCAGAATCTCTACAGAGAGCAGGGTTTTTTTGACCAAAAATGGCTGCTTTGAGGTGAGCTGGATTAATTTTAGGAAGCAAGTAGCCCTGAGATGGGGATCTCATATCCCAGCGAAGTATCTTTTCTGCCCTTCTCATCCTTCTTCACCTTCCAAACTCAAAGATCACTTCATCGTTTCTGATCTGTATTGACAAGCAAATGGGTACCTTGACTTTGGCATGTGTTCAGAATACTGAAGAACTGCCATGTTGTGTTACTTAAAGATTTTCACCTTCCTATGCATGTAAGAGGGAGAGGGGTTAAAAAACAGTTTTAAAGGCAGCTTCTGAGAGATTGTGTGCCCCCTTTGGTATGCTGTGTTGCAATTTTGTGTGACTGGTGGACTTAAGTTACACTTCAGTGTCTGCAGTTCAAGCCTGAAATGTCAGGACAACGAAGAAGTAGCTCCACTACTTTAGAAGTTCTCTGTTTTCTTTTGGTTTCCAGCTGTGTCAAATTCTGGCCCAACAGACAGTTGAAACTATCATCTTGGCAGACATCTTCTAGACATAGCACTGGCTGCGCAACCAGTATCCTGGGTATAGAAGGGGAAAGGGCAGCACTGTCCTCTGATCATCATGCTGCACAATGGGGCAAGTCTTAGCTAGAGCCTTACTGCGCTGAGAGTGCATGAATAATTGCTTTCATTTATTCTCATCTCATAGATAATGCCAGGGGTGCCCTGCAGTTTGGACACAAAGCCCCTTGCTAGTCTTGATCAGCACAGAAACAGTTTAGTCTTTTTTCTCTGTGCATGCTCTTAAACGTCAGGAAGTCATCAGGACTCAGGAAGACGCACTGGAGATAAGGACTATCGCTTTAAAAAGATGAGCCAAGTCCAGTATTTGAAATTCCTTGTGTGATGCTTGTGTGTATATCTGTAAATTGTTTCTTAGAAACATCCAGGTTTGGTTTCTTCAGTTGAGGGGAAAATGCAACACAGAATTCAAACTCAACTCTTTATGTTTAATGTACAGACAGTGTTGCCAAAGTGTCTCAGACACTGAGCTTGCTAGGAACGTGAAAATAACTGTGGGTCATATGAGTGATCCACCATGGAAATCATGTATCCCTGTACCCTTAAGGACTGTGACACTCGTTTGACTTGTGGCACTGAAGCATGGGATTTGTTATCCAGTTAGGTTTTTGCAGCATAAGAGTATGAACACTTAAGAACATTAAGTAATTTCATTTCTTGGCTAAGTCTTTGCTCCTGTTGTATTTGGCCACTGATTAATTCCTTCCCCCTAGAATATGTACTTAAACTCTTGTGTATAAAAAGGTACAACCTGCAAGAATATGTCTCGTCTCCTAAAAATGAAGGCTTGTCTTGTGTGCATGTGTGCACTGTGTCTCTTGCACAGTAATTTTGTTGGAGCAGTGCTAATATGCTCAGTCTTCCACACAATTTTAAAAATACTGTGTAAATTTGTTGTAGTCTTCTTTTTTTTTTTTTTTTTAATTAAACTAATTGTTCTTGTCTTATGCTTGACTATTCTTTCGATCTTCCAAGTTGGCATGATTCTTCAGTGTCAAATATAGATTGTCCTTTATGTAAATGTGCAAAGTATAATACAGCTTCTAGCTGGGAAGTATGCTATTAAATCATAAATGCATTTTGATCAAAAGTAAGCATTTCAGTGTTGCTTAAAAATTAATATAAATGTTGTTCTCCTCCTCTCTGAAATGCAGCAGTGCTGCTAGTATTGTGTGGAAGATGAGCCAAGCATCAGAGTTTGTCCTTTTGTACTTCATAACACCTGAAGCACTCTTCAGTCTTTAGTTTTCTTCTGTTAATAAAACTTAGTTTATTCCATGACATTAGAGCTTCAACAAGGTGAGGAAACTCTGCTCTCCTTTTAAAAAGGAAAGATGTGCATAATACCTCTCTTGGCTTCCCCTTCTCAGTGCTTTCAAAATATGCATGTACATTCCAACCTTTTTAAAAACTGGAGCACTGTTTTATTGTGTGTGAACTACAATTTTACAAGACAAGCTTTTGAAGAGCTCTGGTTAAAGACAAAAGTACTCACTTCTACCAGGCTTTCATGCTGCTGAATTCCAGAAGTGTCTTACTTGCGCAGAGGAATGAGAGGATTAATTCTGAATAACTGGAAGAAGTCTTCAATTATTCGTTATTAGTATGCTAACTTTATTCTTTAGGTTGTGGTCTGATTTATTATCTTTTTCCTGTAAAAATGTGGGGATGTGGCACTTACGACTGTTAAAAAGTGTTAAGATGAAAAGTATTCAAAGATAATCAGATGGTGATCTGACTTGGCATATATAGGGCATAGCTGTTTTAGAAGCTTATTTTAAACAAATCCAGTAAAGATGAATACAGTGTGGTGTGGTAATGTGCCTCTGAGTAAAGATGAAGCTTTTGTTCTGAAGCTGAGAGCTTGCTAAAGGAAAATCAACATCTCATGAATCTTCACTTGTTTGTGTATGCCAGTGCCCTTCTATCTTGCATGGTCGTCTTTTTCATGAGCTAGGGAAAGATCTGAGAGGAGACATTCAAACTTTATCCCCGCTAGTGGAGTTAAGCCATTTTCAAAACCTGTTTAATTTAACACAGTTTTAAATCCATAGCCTTATCAAGTTAACAAGCCTTCAGCTTTGCTACTAGGTTCTGTAATCTTCTTAGATACTCTGTCTAAAGCAGGGCCAGGATAGTCAATAAGAAGATGAATAGATAATCTTTCAAAAGACAGATATTCAGAAATATGTTTTGTTATGTACACTGAATTTTGAAGGGTTGAAAAATGCTGATCTAAACTTGCATTAAGACAAACTACCACTCTCTCTACAGCTAGAGCTAGATTATCACTTTGTTTTTTTGGGGAGGAATGAATGATTTTATTTTTAATGTATTAATTCATGGTTTACAGCCAAATAAAGTAAGGTTAAATTTTAAATATAGTGTGAGGTAAATTAAGATAACTGTTTCCTTGCCTTTATGCTTGTGCAGATTAAAGCTTCTTCATGGTTGTTTCACAAGCTGTTTTTGACAATCTTTCTGGCAAGCAATAGTGGCCTAAATTTAAAAAAAAAAATAAAAAAAATTAAGTACATAATGTGGTATTTGCCACCTCTGCAGGCTGCGTGTTACTTCTGTTCAGTTTTGGCTCTTCTAGCCCTGCTGGACTTGAGCTGTCTCCTGAGCAGAGCTGCTGAGGTAGTGGAGCTGAAGAAAAGAAAAAGCAGTTTCTAGTGGAGGACAACTAACCACAGAATCCTTGCCAAACATGTTCAACACAGCACAGGAGCAGAGGAGGTGGATGTGGTGTGCAAGGCAGGTCTGGGAGTCATGAAGGGTGACCTTGTCTTTTGAGAGGGAAGCAGAAGAGCTGAGCATAAAGCAAGTACAAGGCATGAAAACAGTTGCTTATCCCATTGAAAGAATGGGAGGAGGCTTCTGGGAGAAGATGACTAACAGCAGAGAAGCTTCAATACTGACCCAAAAGGTCAAGTAATGAGGGAACAGAGGACAGACTGTGGTAGTAGATTTGGAACATAGCAATAGACAGATTGCATAAGAAATTTTGGTGAAGGAAATTGGATTGAATAACTGAGTCTTGGCTCATTGGAATTGAACTAGACATCTGGTGAGCTGGAGGTGCTGGAGGAACAAGTTGAAGAGGTACCTTGATGTGTGAGGAAGGTTTTGGAGAGCATGATTATAGAGAAGTTGATATGGAGGAGTTGGCGAGACAAGAGGTGAAAATAACAATTAACTGCTTTGTTTCATATGTCATCCATATTCCTCCAGTATGTGTTTTTTTTAATTTAAAAATACTGCATGTTACTGTTTTTCATTCTTTATTTTGAAATACTGTGACGTAGAAAATTTCAGTTCCAAAATGGTTGAAGAACTTCCTGTTTAGGACTGGAAGGATTATTTCTGGCATGTCTCTCATGCACTTTGAGATTCTTCATAGGATTCTAAAAATGTCAGTTTTTATTACCAATAAAGTATTCTCACAGTACTTATAGAACCAATAAGGCTACAAATTTAAATCTTTGTTCAATAAACTAAAAAAGATTATCAGAAAAGGCAGGCTAGTGTCCTGGGTATTGCTTGGAAATTAGAAAAGATTCTCAAAGAAAGAAATAAAATAAAAGAGTAGTTGTGACTATTCCGATTTGTAGCAATTTTTTCACCTGCCTTCCATGTTTCCCCAGTCTTTTGTGTAGTCCCTTCAGCTAGAAATAGCTGAAAAGAAGGATGTGAACATTCTACCAGCATTACAAAGCGTGACTACAATCCTCAATGCTATTCTTTTGACGTTAGTCATGACTGAAAAGAAGAATTAATTTTGTGGGGTGGGTTCTCCAAGCAAAGGAACAGTATTTTCAGTATGTTTTCAGTCCCTTGGAGCAACTCCCCTTTTGGTTATATGCTTAAAGGGAGAAGTATTTTATTACAGTTTTGAAATATGTGATTTTTGTGAAGTAAGGGAGATTTTTGTTTACTTTCACTGATAAGTGGAATAATTTTTTTTCAGTGGAGAAATAGAATAGCTAGTGGGCTGTTTCTGGAAGCAGATTCCCAAAGCAATATACAATTTCAATAAATGCTTGTCTTCTCATACTGAAACCTCTGAACCCAAAAAGAAGCATTAAGGGTCAACGAAAGCTTATTTCTAACTTCAGCTCCTGTTGTGGGTATATGCTCTTTACTCAGGAAATCATACTTTTTCATGTATTCAAGTCAGAATTGTGTTGCTTGCAACAGGAAACTGAAGCTGTTGATGTCTCACTGTTTATTTTATCTCCGTACCTTTAAAAGGAACTGTGTAAGACAGGTCAGAATTGATTTTGTGTGAGATAGAAGGGAAACTGGTTATTCTACAAGAGTATTACACTAGAAAACAAGGCTCCCTATGAATACTCTTGTTGGAAATTTTTTGAGTTTGCATTAGAGAAATCCCAAGAAAAAAGGAGGTTTGGGTTAAAGCAGCACAACTGTCAGGAAATGTTAATGCCCTTTTTTTCTTGCAGCAATCACACAATTTTAGATGTAAACTCAGATGCCATTTTGAAAATACTCTGGAAAAAAGATTTATGTCATGTGGCATCCTTAATCCTTTTAGACCTTTTGAAATGTGTGCAATCTATATGCAGTTAAGCTATACCACACAGTTACTTATTTTTTAATGTTGATGGGAGTTACAACAGTTAATGAGATAAATTTGTCCTTGTTTGTTTGGGTTTTTTTTGTAGACTGTGGTTGTCTGAGTAGATCTGTATTTTTGTCTGGAGTGTACTGCTCAGTTCACACATAAAGAACTTAGATTACAAATGGTTAAAAAAAAAGAAATAAAACCATTTTAGAGCCAATTTTGTATTTGTAGTAGTAGAAAAGTATGTATTTATAATGTTCAGAGGCACAGTCCTCAGAAGAAATCCACAGGTGAAATTTTTTATCTGCTTACAAGGAGATTTCAGTGCAGCTTCACTTAGATGTTGTCAGACTGAAGCCCAGTCACACATAACCAGATTGACATTCAAGGTAGTTTATCTGAACCAAACATAAGCACAAACTTGCTGGTTTTAGTTAGACATGTCTTACAGTTAAAAAAATTCTTGTAACACAGTATGTGGTAACCACAGCATATTCAATGGCTGGTAGTGGTTTGCCTTGCCTATAGCAAATGGAAAGCAAAGCATTTCAAATCATGTGTTTCAAGCAAATGTTAAATAGTTGCCTCCAGGAATTCGAATGTTTTCTTTGCATAACCTTGTGTTGTTGGAGAAACCCCCTTCATGCTTAAACAGATAATGTCACACTCAGTTGTGAATATGGGCTGCAGGCTCATTCAGGAAATCACAGTGTTCTCCCTTGTAACTGCTATTTTACAATATGAGGTCAGGAACCCACATCCTCCTACAAACAGGATTTAATTCTTGGGATGTTCTAATACCTCTGGTTCTCAAAGCTAGAACATTAGTCAGAGTTTGTTAAAATTTCAGATCATCTGAAATCAAGCTATGCACTAGAGAGTCAGTGAAACTTTAGAGTGTGGCTTTCTAAGTTATGGAATACCCTTGTTTTGTACAAAGGCAAACCAAACTTGGAACAGAATTCAAATGGCAGGGCTTTGTCAGCACTGCAGAGCTCTGGTTTTGGATGCAGATTCAAATTACTGAATTCTACACTTCATATACCATTGGATGCCAAACTGTGCTTTGTTTTCAGAGAGGGCTGTTGATTTTTATTAGGAGAAATGAATCTGAATGTCTTAGTATCAGTACTCAGTGGATGAAATAGCAATTGATTTGTGGTGGTTTTTTTTTAAAAAAAAATACTTTTTGCAGATGTCTTTCTTCTATTCAACATGTTAAGTTTAATAGAAAAAATCTGTCCCAAGTGGTTTTATGTAAACAGTCACTGTGTTTATATTTTTCAAGGTCTTGTAGCTATAGAAATAAAATTGCAGTTTTGAACTTGGCTAATAAAATATACTTTGGAAAATGCTGTGTTGGAATAGAGAAGAGTGTTAATGGCTTCCATGAAAACAGATCTGGTAAAAATCAACAAGTGCAGTCTCATGAAGCTATGCCTCATGAGAAGGACACTCGTCTTCATGTTCCTGTGGTCGCTGAAGAAAAAGAAACTGCCGCTGAATGCGCTGATCAGTGGAATAAATCTGGAACAGAGGAGACTGCCCTATAAGGACTGATAAAACTGACCATAAATACTTGGGCTGTGTCTTTGGTTAGTGCCAGAAGAAAAATGGGTTTTCTGAGGGAGGGTTAAAGAGAAGGAAAAAAAGAAGCAGAGGTGTGCATGAACCAGCAAGGCAACTTACAGCACTCCAGAGAGTGTGGGACTTGCCGGTAGTGCCAACAATCACAAAGCGTGTGAGTGCTGTTTCTTGGTTATTCTCAAAGATTTATGATTTTATTAATGCTTTTGGTAAATACTATTTTGAATTCTCATTTTGTCTTTCTAATGGGGGTAAGCCAGTGAGGACCTGCAAATGTTGGGTAGCCGTTAGGATCAAAGTCTATCAAATACTTTGTATTTTATTTCTATGCTTTGTCTTTGCACACAGCATTTTCAGAGGACACTGGAAAAAAATAGCATTTGATGCAAAAGTCCTGTGTTTTTTTCTGTTTTATCATTTTGTCAGTATGCATTAAATCTGGCTGAAGTGAATCACCTTAATTAAGGCAGTTCAGCCTTTGGTTCAGGATTTTACTGTGAAGATTGGTAATGGTAATTGTAGTGGCTTAGACATGTGGACTTTTAAAAAACTGAAGTTGTTCCTTTCTGTGAAAATAAAATATCCAGTGGAAAAAGGATTAAAGCCCAACTGCCCTCATCCTAATCAGGTGCTTGGGTCATTGGGCCAGAGAATTGTTTTGCAAGCCCTTTAGCCTGCAAGGCTAAAGGAAATCCATGCCGAGACATCTGTGGTTTGGTGGGTGGATCTCCTGTCATGTTAGATCATGTATTGCAGGTACTAATGACACTTTTAATGGAAATAATACCTTTTTCTTCTTAATCTCTTGTTTGTATCCCAAGTGAATTATTTGGCAAGATAAAATAATTACGATTGTATATTTTGTCTAGAAAGCACAAAATCAAGTATGGCTTGAAGTGTGGTTTTCCCCTATTTTTTGATTATCAGATGGGGAACCTAACATGGTTGTTTGTGTTGGCTTAGCTGTGATATTTATCTTCTCATTTTTCTCTGTAAAGATGAGGTTAATTTAGGAGAAAATAGTTCATTTCTGACTTCTGTTTTTAATGAGAAAATAGTGTCTCTTGTGATAAACTTTCAGATGTTGGAGCATTATTGTTTTGAAAGTAACACATTTCAAGGACAAATTAAGCTTTTTTTTCACAACTGAAGTAGCTTTTAAAAAGACAGCTTTAAAAGCATCCATAATTTTGAATATTACATTTCAGGTTAACTATATATCTGTGATCTTGTTGGGATTATATGCCTACTATTGGATTTGAAGGAAAAATGACCAAAATGTTACTCTGAAATTACTATTATTCCTTAAAAATAATAATAACCAGCAAATTGATTTAAAATGTAAGCAGACTTCAGTTATTTCATGTGACCTTGCACATTGTATCTAGCCTTTCACTTTCCAATTCAGTGGTCTTCTCTTAATAAGAAATGAGTTTCAGGTATGTTCTTTCTGGGTGGTAGAAAACATATTAAATATTACGTGCTTTAAGTGATAGCACAAAGTGTTTGGAAGCCTGTGTAGTGAATCTAGATTTAAAGAAAATCACTGAGAAATGTAACATTCCTTAGTTTTCTTCTTTTAAAAAGGCAAAATAGAAGTACAGTCTTCTACCTCCAAGGAAAAACAACAGCTGAGGCTGTACAAATATAGTGTTATTGAGAAGTATAAATACGTACTTATATTAAGGCTCTAGATGAAGACTAACTGTTTTACTTGATGCATTCAGATGAGGGCATATAAGTGACTGTAGTGTGGTATATAAAACGTTGATACCTACTACTGGTGTTTAGAAATAATTCCTTTCTTATCTTTCCATTTTCTTAATTTATTCTGTGCAATATTTCAAATAAAAAGCAAAATTTGTGTTATTTATGAGTGTATTTTACTGTTTACCATTTAAAAATAAAACTCTTTAATGTATTGCTTCATTAGTTTTTATGTAAATTACTTTAATGTATTGCTTGAGTTTTATTTTTTTTAATCTCTTCTGTGTTCAAGGTGCTTCAGTGGTTATAGTCTTATCATAGCTATTAGGATTTTTAAACTCACCGCTTTGTTGTAGTTTGTGTTGGTGTCAACCACTTAGTATAATTTTGAATTTGGAAATGTGGTCACCCAGCAGAGCGTGGTGGGCTGGCTTGGCACTCTCTGGTCTAATCTACTCAGGAATAATTAGTACAAGCATTACAGATAGTTTCAGCCAGGCAGCATTAACAGCAAGTTTCTAAGAAACCTCTTGTGTCTAGTTTTGTTTCATTACTATTGGCAGGGCTAGAAGCAGAGGAGTGTGCTGCCAAGGCTGTTGCTAGTGTGTGACCCAGGCTGCTCTTGGCTGGAGGAGGAACCCAGAACACTGGAGTCCAGCTTACATCACTGCTGTGCTTTAGATGTTGCTCAGACTAAGGGTGGCAAAATTAGGAGAAATTCTTACTGTAAATTGAGCTGTTCTGGAAGCTTCTCTGAAGTGAATCAGTTTTCAGTTTGTAACGATAGCGCTGCAATGAACTGTGCCACCAAGGCACTAAATGAAGCCTTTAACACTTGAGCAGTAAAAGTGTTCATCTATATTTTAATGTCTTGCTGAACTGAGAAAGAACTGGTAATAAGCAGTGGAGTCTTTGTGGGTATAGCTTTAATAGTAGTAGGTGTAGTGATAAAGGTTGTTAGTGGAGGCCTTGCCCCACACTTGCTCTTGTTATGTGTCTTGGCCAGCAGTGGGTCTGTCTTGGAGCCATCTGGCTTTGGCTCTGTTGGACATGGGGGAAGCTTCTAGCAGCTTCTCACAGAAGACATCCCTGTGGCCGCCCGCTACCAAAACCTGCCAACACACACCAAATACATCAGTTTGTGGATCAGTAGACTCTTCTGGCTCTTGTTTCTGGAAGGTGGGCACTATTCAGTCACCTGCAGGCTGAAGAGCTCTAAGGCATCTCCACCCTCTTGTTTGGATCATGCCAGGTAAAAAAAAACAACTATTCATTGAATTCCAAAAGGATGGTAGAAAATGAACAGCGAGTAAGACAGCTGTCAGGGCTGATGAGTATCTGCTCCAGTAAGATCTGATATATTTAGTATTGCTGTTGATGTTTCCAAATCAGCTCAAGGGATGGTATTCTTTTCCTAATTTCTCAAGGGTAAAATTGAAGTTTCCTTTAATGCTCAATGTGGTGAACTTAGTAAGGGCTGCTGGTGATAATATGCTAAAATGCTGTTACAATACCGTTGAAACAGATATAAGGTAGAAAAAAGTGAAACTTTAAATCAGTCACAAAGACCTAAAACTGCCTCAGTACTGCATTGTAGGTCAAATGTTATCAAATCACTTACATGGTAAGCAGGTTTTCCCTAACAGTGAGAAAAGAATTTTTGTTGGGTTTTTAAAGTTTTGGATTTTTTTGTTTATAACTTTTTTATTTCTTAAAAAATATCTGTTACTTTAGATTTTTAAGAAAACAAATTTTAAATGAATGCCTGACAGTAGTTAGATTAATCCTGATTTTCCAGATGAAAATCAAACTATTTAATTAACTCAAATAGAAGGTAGAAGACAAAGAGGTGTCAGCATCTTGACTGGGTGAACAAGAACCACCTTTAGTTGCCCTACCATCTTAGTTTTTTAAGATAAATTATATTTGCTTTCAGATACTGTGTTTGTATTCAACAGCAATTTTTACTTTTGATATTCAGAATTGACGTAAAGCCTATTTTACTATAAACCTTTTAAAAATAAATACTGTATAATGTAGAATAGTGTAAGATCAAATACTAAGTGGCAAAGAAGACATTCTATGCTACTGTTCAGCTTCTTTACGAATTATGAGGGGAAAAAATCCCTAATAAGAGAAAACCTGATGTATCAGATGCTTAGAGAGTTTAGGATTCCAAGCTGCTGTCAAAATGGCTCCTAATATTTCTGACTCAGAAATTACTGGGACACAAGCTGTGAGCTATGCTGTAGTTTCTGCCCCTAAATTATTCTAGGGTGTGGCAGTGACTGAATACGCATATTGCTGCCTTCATGTTGAGTGGAGTGATCTCATTTATAAATTGATGTGTAGATGAAGGAGCCTGGAACAGTCAGTTAAATTGGAGTCTTAAGTGGTATAAATAAGGAAAGAGCCACTGGATCCATCAAGATTTCGTGTTTGTGTTGCATTTTAATACGTAATATAAACATCACCTTTAAAAGTGTATGACTTGAGCAGTAGTAGGAAAGTATGAAGTTTTAATTGCTGCAGTGGCAAAACATTCCTTATTTTCTGGTTGTAAGTGAAGATACTGAAAGTTAGTTTCAGTCTACATTTCTGTAAACAACTGTTGAAAAGGCACAATAAGGTATTGTTAAATAAAAATTATCCACGTGGTGGATAAACTTACAGCAAGTTATATTTCTTTTAAAAAGAGGTGTTGTTAGTATTCCTAGGTTTTTGTGGGGAAGAGGGTTAAGAAATAATCTTTTATTATCTTCACCAAAGACTATATCTGCATTTTTAGTAATCACCTGTTTTTTCCTGGCTTTTGTTTTTTTCTTGCTGTTGGATTCTCTATTTGAGTCTGAGCCTTTAGTAGAAATATTATATTATGATACAAAAATACTTTCTAAAATAATAATTGGATTACAATTTTGATCCTGTTTCCAGCAGATGTGGAGATGGGGCTCGTAGTTTTTAACCAGTATATTAAAGCAAAACAAAGAGAATTAGATTGAATCTGATTCACAAGGCTTTGTCTGTCTCCTGCAGTCAAGATGCATTTCCATACCACTTGTTTGGTTTTTAACTTTCCTTTTCTGCCAAACTTTACTATCAGAGTAGTTTATCTTACTGCCCATTGAAGTAAGTAGAGCAAGATGTGAAAATAACATGTTGTTTTCAGAGGTATGATTGAAGCCCATTATTTCCTTTCAAACAAATCATAGGTTGTACAAGAAAGTCATCATTTCAGTGTGTGTGTGAAGGTGGAGGCACAGCAACACAGCCTGAGTATGCTCCTGTATTTAGTAGTTGGTGGATTTATACATTCTTAAATATCAGTATAATTACGTGTTTAGCCAATGTTACATATACAAGGTACCTTTTAAAGCATTCTCTCTCCTGTACTCTATTTCCTAACATATTGACATTTTTCTGCCATGCTTTGGTTTTACATACATGTAGGGACCTTTCTAGTTCTATGCATTGTGTTCAGGATCAGTATATGGTGCTTTTTTCTTGTGTTCTTTCACTGTTACATAAACCAGTATAGATCAAACCACCATCTCCAGTATACTCTTTGCTGTGGTGAGCTCAAGTACACATATTGAATAAATGTGGTTTATTTTTAAAGCAAGTAAAGAAATACTATGTCATGAAATTAGATTGCTTGGTCTGTTTATTGAAAAAAATCTGCATTTTTTATTTCATGGGCAGATGAGAAGAGGAATATTGGACTAAGTTAATCCTTGTCTAATGCTACATCTAACATACTCTATCGTGGTGGTGGTATAACTTAGTTCTGTTTATTCACATCTAAGGTTATTGCTTCTTTTTTTAGTTTCAATTTATCGGGGTGTTTTTTCTCTTTGCTGATGGACTTGTACTTTTGAAAAGAAATAAAGGCAAAATAAACATACTTTGGGGAGACAGAACCAACTCCACCTGAATTTGCTGAATGAGGTGACCTTGTATCACAGCTCTACAATGAATCTTAACAGTATTCTTTCAGTTCAGATCCCTGTGGTCAAGGTTGCTCCCTAGCCTAATCATACAAAAATACGGCAGTGCACGAATTTGATAACATTTCTCCTGCAAGAGACAGTATTCCGGGTAAGCTGTTGAGTTCTTGTGTAGCTTTTTGTAGCCTTGGGTGGAGTTGTATGTTATGAAAAAGAAAGACTGACTTGAAGCACTTAGTCAAATATACAAAAATTACAGGATTAATTTAGAAATGTCATTTTTTGCCCTCAACAATAAAATACATTAATGAACACTATCTTGTAGTTGAGACTCTGAGATAGTGTTAAGTTCCAGCTCTTAAGTTCAATATGTGACGCTGGGCAAATCACTTAGTCTTTCTGAGGTGAATCATGATCTTTGACAGGTTTATCTGTGGCAATTTAAACTGTTATCACTCCTGCCTTCTGCTGAAGGTTACTGACAAAGTCAGTTTAGGCTAATAGGCAGGTTGGGAACTATGCCTGCAGATGAGCTAGCACATGGGGATTTTTCCTGTTGTCCTTGAAATGGGCAATAATCTCCAGCAGGAAAGTGGAGTAGAAAATAGAGGCAAAAAATAACATTTTAGATGCTGTATTAATGTCTTCCAGAGAGGATTTGCTAGTCTTTAGTTCTTGATCTGTGAAGTTAATATATTACCTTTTTTCCTTTTAAAAAAACTTTGTCCAATGCTTATTTACTTCATACCTAAGGTTGAGGGGTGTCTGAAATTATTTTGAGCTACATTTATGGTGCCTGGATCTTTCCTCATTCCAGTATCTAAAAGAGAAATAAAGCATTTCTCTAGCTGATGAAATTTAATCTTTCAACTATTGTAATTTATAGACACAGCCTGCTGAAGTAAATTGTTTTGAAGTTCTTAAATAAATGTGCTTCCTTTTGTGCTAGATTTTTAACCAAATGTTATTATGCCCAAAACAAGTCTTTAAAGTAGTGCAGTTTTACATAAGCAGGTGTTTGTAACTGAAATTGTAAATTGCTGGTTGCAATAGTGGACTTACATTGCTAAAGCAGTAAATGAGATAACTAGTAGTACCAAGCAGAATTAGAGCTGTTTTGTTGTGGGTTTTTTTTACATTATTTTTCTAATTGTATTTTGAGGCCTGATTTGATATTCAACAAATCTTTTCAAGTAGTAAATGGAGGAGATCAGTTTTCTATTAGAAACCTGTAATTCAGAAATCCCTGCATATTTCTTCCTGGTTTGTTTTTTTAATGAAACAAGCATATATAATTTGTATACTTACAAAACATGTAGTTTCCAACACATTTAGATATCCTTTGTGGGTGTAATAGATAAGAAATCTCAAACATGGAGGTATTGCATATTGATGGTGTTTATGCTAGATGTGGTGTTTTTCAGATGGGTATGTTGCTCTTTAACTCTGTAACGCAGTAGATTAAGGTTGCTTAATCATAAATGAGTTTTTAAAGATTGTATCTACACACTTGTTGAAATGGAAATCATTGCACTGATGAAGCAGAATTAACAGAAATTTCCCAGTGTCAAGTAGAGTGTAAAAAGAACATAGGCAAGTCTTGGCAAAATCAGTTAGAATACGCCTGTAGATTATAGCAATATAAATCAGATTTTTTTTTAGCCTAAATTAGATTAACTGTATAGGGTACTATTTGTGTTTGGTTTTTTTTTTTTTGTTAATGTTTCAGTGTTTCTATTATACATTCAGTAAGCAGAAAAAAATATTTTCTTTTTCTGGCTGTATGTGTTCAGTTTGAATACGTGGTTGAGTATTCACCTCAGAAAGTAAAAATTAAACCAGCATACCATCTTTAGCCTTTTTCATGTGCAATCCTTAATTACTTGCATTATGTCATCTTATAATGCAGTTTTTAAAATCTTGGATACACGTGTGTTTTGATTTACTCTGCTTAGATCAATAAACCTCAGTCAGTCACATGAGAAATACATAGCAAATCACTGCAGAGCATGCTGTGGATTAAGTATAGTACCTCACAGTAGTAGTAAAAAATTGCAAACTAAAATTAGTCAAGTTTCAACATTAAGTTTTTTATATATTATAATGCATAGTAGAAAGGGATCAAAGTTCTATGCCTAGATCATTTCTTCATCTTTTTTATAACTTTGCTGAGCAAATTTACCTTTATAATGAGTGTTTCCTATGCTATGTGGTAGATAGACAGATTCCTTTTAACTGTTTTGCTACCATTTGTACAAGTAGGATTTTTTTCCTTGACATGGTGCTTTTTTGATGGCCAGGTATTCTTAAATTAATCAGCAATAAGCATGGTTTACTGACAGAGCTTGATACTCTATTTAGGGTTAGTTAATGCAATCTGGAGGTTAAATAGGTTGAGTTTTATCCTATGGACGAGAAGTTGAAAAAATCAATGGTGTGTGTTACCGCCTTAGTTGTAAAATTTCTGTAGCATAATCTTTCCTAAAAGTCAGTATGTATGCATTGTATCAGAGTATAGTGTTAAAGATGCTATCAAATTTGCTCAAGGGACCAAAGAAAGCACAAGAAGCGTTGTGCCCTGTCGTGACTAATAATCATGACTGATAAAATTCAGAGGTTTTCCTCTCCTAATTTAAAGTCTAACTATTAGCATTTTATACTATTAGGAGTAACTACAGATAGCTAAAATAGGAATATGAGCAAATGTTTTTAGTTCCTCCAGGCAAGTTTTGATACAGAAAATGTAAACCATGAGCTTTGGCACCATAGTGGGTTTCTTTAAGCTTGCTACTTGAAGTAGAGCCCCTAAGTCACCAAAATCAGAAATGTATGTTTTCTGTGAAAACCTTTTCAACAAACCCATTTGACCACATTTTTAAGGTAAATTTCATTTTGAATTAAAAAAAATGTATAAGGGTTTTTTTTCTTCAAATTTATTCTTCATTGAAACGTGGGGAAAATGAACAGTCTTGTCATCTGGATGCCTCAGACTGTCATCTTGTCCTTCAAAAGTAGATTAGTTTCCCATGTACTGGGTACTTCCAGCAGGCAAGTCTAAAGTAGGCTGACTTTTTCAGTTCTTTTTTAAATTTCCATTTGTATATTATTGTGTAATGTCCTGACGCAATACACTTTATTTCTGCCCAGTGTTTTCCTTCAAAAAGAACCTGTTTGAGAAAGAATAAAGCAAACTGAAGCAAGTTCCATCATTTTCCAGTTCTTCTTAGTTAGACATTCTTGTGGGTTTAGTTTACGTTATTTGTATCTGGTGGTAGCCAAAAGCCTTTCATTAGAGGCAATTAGAACACATGATACTTTAAGGAGAAGACTGTATTAATTATCTATAATTCTTGCAATCTAAAAATTGGGTGCCATTCAATTCACACTAGATATGATTAGAATTGCTGTTTGTTTGATGGGCTGTGCATATGTTATGTTACATGTGGGGTTGTGCAGAAAATAATGTACATTTTATTTTTTATATCCTTTTTGATTGAAGGTGATAATGTGTAAGCCGTATCAACGTATTTATTATTTAGAAAGAATTCAGTCCTCACTCATCTCCATGCTGGAAAAACCTAAAACTTTTAATTTTTTTTCTAGATAAGTAGGGTTGTCTTTAGTTGCAGGAGTGGGTATAATCACCCCCCCCCAAACCTTCCTCCTACACATCCTTTACACTGTTTTGCAAGCATTTAAATGTGCACACATCTAATCCCAAATGTTCTCTTACGAATTTAAGACTGTAATTTTAAAATGTATTTTTTCCTTGTTTCCTATTAATCTGAAGTGAAACCGTGCCCTCAAAGAGGGTGACTCATATTGTTGTGTTACAGCATTGAGATGCTGAAAAGTTTTCCAGAAAGAAATCTCAGGGAAGAGCAGGTTTCTGTGCTGCTAGCAGCTGTGCTGTAGAGAAGACTCACAGTTAGGCTGTTAACTGCTTCTCTGAAGTGGCTGGAGCTTTTCACTGCTGCATCCAAAAGATTAAAGCTACTCTTACTTCGAGTTTTGATGAGTAGTAGGAGGCTATTGGAATTTTTCCCTGAAGACAGTAGTTCAAATACTCCTGTCAAAATGGGAATTGTCCCCTTTTAACTCGTGCTCTTATTTGTTGCCCTCTGATTGAAGAGTAAGATGGTAAATATTGCTCATCCCAGCAGGTAGCTGGAAGGCAAACAAGAGGAGCAGCTATGCTAAACTGCCAAGGGTTTTAATCTGAGGAATGAGGAGCCACTTGGCAAAGCTGTAAATTATTTTGCCTGATCTTTTCACCTAGATGTCTGCAAAAAATTAATATGTTCTGAATTGAGAGATGGGTTGTGTGGGGGGAAAGTTAGCTTTGATGGCAGGAACCAGCTAACACAGTTGTGTGAAACCTTGTCACTGGTGGTTCTGGTATGGTGACTGTCAGTTTGGTTATTAAGGGGGATTGAAACAAGCAGAAA
This sequence comes from Chaetura pelagica, assembly GCF_000747805.2. Lineage (NCBI taxonomy): Eukaryota > Metazoa > Chordata > Aves > Apodiformes > Apodidae > Chaetura > Chaetura pelagica. The sequence continues at coordinate 7,786,203 of NW_009952973.1, read as the reverse complement.
AGAAAAAGGATATAGAATGAACTTTATTTTTCTCACCAGCGTGTAGCGCAGGCATGGGGAGAAATATCTGGTGAACTTAAAGAACAAGAGAAGAAATATCTTTCCCTCCAGCTTTGCTGGTTCACAGTAGATGTTTGTAAACTTGAATCTTTCAGTGTCATCTCATACACATCCCCTAGAACCATCCGCACCCTTTTTTTTTTTTTTCTTTTTCTTCCAGAAATTTAAATTGTGACTTTCTCATTGGGTTGCCTAAACTGTCAATGTAAACAGTATTACTGTTTTGTATTATTTTTGTTACAGTAAGATTTTCAGAACTGTTTGCATGTCCTGTTTATTTTTATAAAGGATTATTCAAAACACTAATCTTTATATCCTCAATCTGTGTCTTTGTGAGAGTTAGTTTTGATTACCTACGTATGTTGTAATACGTAGGAGTTCTAGGGTAGTTAACAATTCTGAGCTTTATAGCTACCATTCTCCTGTAATCTTTGGAAATTTTCATACTTTATTATTAATGTCTTTGCTACTCTTTAGCAAAGAGCTGTGGTCAAAGAAAATTATGTTAGTCTGTGTTGCTGGCTGTGAAAATGCTGTTATTTTATAGTAGTTGAGGAAATGGAAGGTCATTTCTGTTTTAGACTCAAGTTAAAATCATACTTTTTTGGTACTTTTTCACAGAAGTTTTTAGAGACACATACTGTACCTCTGTATACATGAGGAGTGGCCATCAAAAAAAGTTCAGTCTCTTCTAATACTGGCTCAGCTGCATCAGTGTGTTACAGAAGCAGGAGGTCTGCCTTTGTTTCTTCAGTGCCAGTGTATCAGAAGTTGCAGTAGCAGCAACAATGTGAGCTTGCTGTGAAAACTCTGTTAGTGTAGATAAGGATTGTGTCTCTACTAAATAAATTCAGAGTTCCTAAGCAAAGGTGTGACTTTATGAAGATCATATATAGGTTGGTGTGAGATGAGTGAGGGGCAACCCCTTTTTCCTTATGAATATATGGTGAAATGTTGATGAAGATGTAAGAGCTACGAGAGGAAAAAAAAATAATGAGAGAAAATAGTGATATCCTTGAATTTTGTATTTTAATGTGATATTTCATTGTGTTATTAAATACTTTTCATTAGTTTCTGGGTAAAAAAATTTTCAGATTATGTTGGAGTACAACATGAATATTTGTTTCTGAGAATTTTCCCAAGTACTAAT
>NW_009952973.1:7743177-7784939 GCF_000747805.2 Chaetura pelagica | reverse complement strand
TACAGACCAGAACAAAAGTGGCAGGAAAAAATAAGGCAATAATGAGTTGCAATGTGTTACAAAGGGATGAATGAAATTCCTAAGGGAAACAAAGTAGGAGGGAAGGGCAAAGGTCATTTAAACTCTGGACAGTAGCAGCTATTGTCTGCTGGGAAAAATAAGGGCTAACCAAAACCCATATTTTGTCTCAAGAGCCTATATTGCCTGCAAAAAATATTCAGAGGAAACAAAACAAACTCTAACCTTCAGCATTCTTCAAGTGCTTCCTTCTAAGACTCAAAGCCCTTTTTGCATCTGCAAAACAGAAACATATTCCCAAAGGAAGTTATATTTTATCAGTATAAATTCATTTCTCTGATGTATTAAACTACATGTTTTGAGGGATTGAAATGGAAAATCATACATTTTCTAACTCATGTTAAAATACTCCCTTTTCCTGCAGTGTCCAAAACATGCTCTGTATTTAAATAGCATAGTAGATCTTCATTGCAGGAAGCTGCTGTTCTGCTTCTACGATGGAGCTGTTAATGAACTAGCTTGTGAAAAAGTACAAACACTTGTTCACCTAGAAATTAATATTCTGTCTGTCTTCTGGTAACACGGGGCACTTCTAAAGTTCAACCTTATATTGCTTATTTGTTTTGAGACACAGAAACTTTTTTTTTTTCTTTTTTTGCATATGTATAATGCATTAAATCTGCTGTAGTAGGGATGCTGACTACCCATGTAGTAACAAGCAGTTTCTAAGATGAGTCTGTGTGCATTGCCAAAAGTGTGAATGGATTGTGACATTTTAAAATCATCACTTGTGATTTGAAAAAAAAAATTAAAATTTAAAAGCTATAATAAAGTAGTCCTTAACTAGTGCATTAAATATTTTTTTTTAAAAATACTGATTTTTTTTTCTTGGATTTCGTGGCATAGTTTTTCTTTTTTTCTTTTCCTGTTTTGTTTTTTTTTTTGAGTAACCAGACTCCCACTGTACATCTGGAGATGGCTGATTTCTAATTCACAGATCCTTTGAAATGCAAATACATAAAAAGCATATAGAAAATAGGCTGATGGGCATTAGTTTTCCATTTTCAGATGCCTGCCTCAAATACCGTAATCCTAACTGTGAGTCAGACTGCGAAATACTCTTGTCAGAATGGGAGAGTATTTAGCACAAGTAATTCAAGTGGTCCATTTAATAGGACTTTTTTACATATATGTAATGTTAACTGCAGTAGTTTTCTGGATGTTTTTGATTATTCAACACTGGAAAATACATTTGAAGGGCACAGTTTGTCATTGGTACTTGGCTTCAAGTAGAGTGTGTGGAGGATGAGGGGAGAAATGTCTACCTTTTTGTTTTTACAATTATTCTTTTTAACAACTAAGAAATGTACCACAGTTATGAAGTTTTTAATTTTTTGTGCTTAGGGTTTAAAGTTTAGGTTACACCTGAGTTTGTACTAGTGAAAGTGCAGATAATCATAACATGTAAGCCCAGTTATAATATTTGAATAAAATCTCAGTTGCCCACACAAGGCAGTGGAGCTTAATCAATTTTGAGGAAGGAAATAGTGAGACTACCCGTGAGAGAAAATAAAGAATCTTGGTGGGTAAAAGGGAAGGTAGAGAAGAAGAAGACAAAAAAAAAGTCACGGTGCAGCTGATTTCTCCTGGACCAGATGTGTTTATATGTGATTATCTGTAGTTAACAGAAGGAGAGTCAAAGTCCAGAGGAGAATAGGTCTTAAAGCAAGTAAAGTTGAGAGGATATATTAGTGTATTAGCATAATTTCATTTGTGTATACGGTAAAATAAAGCTCAATAATTCAACTTTCAGTTCTTGTTTACTGGGCTAACTTGGATGTAAAAATCTTGTATAAGGAGGATAAAAGCTACCTTGAATAACCTTTTTAGTTGAACCTTTGTTAATGGAATTAAATACATACAGAAGAATCATTGAAATTATCCTATGGGGCAGATATAATGGGAGAATATCTAAGGGTTGTGTAAAGCAAGTAGTTTAGTATATTATGTGTTCCAAACCATCAACTTAATTTTTGGAAAATGTAAAATTCGTGTTGTGGATGACCGGATGGATGATGACCTCTTTTAAGATAAAATACACTGGGATCCTTTGCCGTTCTCCTCTTGATGTGAAATATTTATTTAAAGGAGAATTTTGAGTGGGAGAAAATAGTCAACTCATGTAGAAGGCTTTAAGTGTATCCTATATAAATGATTTTAAGTGTGGAGGTTTTTCTGTGCTTGTTCTTGAAGTTCACTGGCATAAGACCTGATGTTTTAGAAGCAGCCATTACCAGCTCTTTGATATTTTGAAGATATAAACCTGCTTCACTGATTGGCCACATTGCCATATCAGAGAGTAACAGTGAATGACTGATAAATTTGAAGTCTGAAGACTTTCTGCTCCTAGTTTTTCTAATCCACAGGAGTCCTGAGGCTCCCTGGCACTGTGCAGGATGGGGTTTGGAAACTTGGCAGGTCTCCTAATCTGAGCAGTCCTTGCACTCAGTGGTCACTATAGCACATGTCACAAGCTAAAACTTGCTTTATTTTTGTTTGGTGAGCAAATTATGCTTTCAGGTAGAAAAATGTGTATTTCATCCCCTTTCTAGGGAAGCAATAATTTCTCAGGTAGGTCGAGGGCTACTGCAGTCTGGATTTTCATGGTTGTTTTATGTGGTTGTGTCTCCTTGTTATTTTCCTTTCTCCTGTGAGGTTTTTATAGAGAGGCTGGAGTTGTAATTCCCTATCAAGGCAGATAATTTTATTAAACAAAGCAAGTATGGTATGTGGACATTTATCAGAAAATGAAACAAAGCAATCATTGTGTGCTGGGTTAATCTGGAAGCAAGGGTCTCTTCTTTCCCTGGAGAGACCAAGTGAATCCTATTGCTGCAGTTTGTGTTTTGTTGAAGCTGTGGTTATGCTGTAATTGTTTGTTTGGTACCCTGCCTGAATGTTTGTGTTTTGGCACTTTTCTGTTTACTGGCTGATTGGGCTTTGTTCAATATATTGAGTATTAGCTCAAGCTGCAACAGTCAAACCACAAAAGCACTGCCTTTGTTCCTTTGCTTGTTTAGCTAGAAGAGGGTAGAAGACCATCTCCAATTTCAAGAAGGCAGCATATTTTCGTGAGACTAAGAATTAGGCCTGTACCAACACTGGAGTCACCTGTGATGCATCCTCAAGTCCTCTGTGCTAAGTGGTCTGACAGTATTTGGGGTTCACTGGTGGCCCTTATCGCTCTTGTGTTCCCTACCAGCCAGCTGGAAAAAGGCTGCCTGTAGCTAATGGTAAATTACACGTCCTCAGTGAGCAGCCAGCAAGCACAGAGAACCAAGTGGCGGATGGCACTAGTGTGGCATTCTGCTGTTTTACGTGCCTGCTTGTTTTAATGTGGCTTGATAGAGAGGGGAGTAGAGCTGGCCAAGACCACAGGGATTCCTTTTCGAATGTAACCAAGCTAAAAATTGCCTTTGGCTCCATAGCAGACGTGGAACATTTCATACAAATTGGATTTTTTTTTCATATAGTTGGGATCGGATCTTGGGATTTTCATCCACAGCGTTAAGGTTTATATTCTGATTTGTGTTTAGAGAAGATGCTGACAGTAACAATTATTGTTTAGACCAAGTTTCCGAAATGTGTGGCTTTTTTTGTTATTGTCTTTAATATTTTCAAGAAAAGGAATTACATGCTTTTCAAATACATGGTGCTTTGTAATGATGATGACAATGGTAATGACAATTCTGATTGGTAAAATACAGTTCCTTCTGATACATTTTTATGTTGAGATCCTCTATACAATGTCCAAAGACTCATGTTGAATTTAAAGAGAAGACTTTTGTATATAGTTAATTCTATGAGCAGTGCTATGTAAATGACAGACTGAATTGCTAAGGAATATTTTTTAATACTTTCTTGTATTTAAATAGCATTTCACACAGAAGCTTTAATCAGCTGCAAAGAGAATTTAGGAAACCAAACTGTTACTATGTTTTACAAATCTGGAGAAGCTTTTACTTGTAACTAGTTAGTGACGTATTTGCAGAAGCCACTTAAGCCAGCACTGTGTTTATCCACACAAAACAATTTAAATAGCACATTCCTAGAAATGTCTTTTTTTTTTTTTTTTTTAAAGCAGGGTAGAGGAGAAGCAATGGCTGACCTGTTATAACATTAGATAATTTAATTGGAAAAGCCAGCTGTCAAACCTTATGGTACTAAACCACTGAGCAGCACAGCTCTGCAAAAACAAATTGGAGCATGTATTTAGAGCCCCCAATTGAAAGTCTGGGAAGCACAAAAACATTGTGATGCAAGGAGCGCTAGCCAAGACTGGGCATTTTTGTGTGGAGCTGATGATTTACTACTCACCTGGACGTTTAAACTAAGTATAAGGTGCTAATACAGACTTAAAAATATAAGGAAATTAGCTTGAACACTTGGATAATGGTGTAATTCAGTCTGAAGAAGAGAAGGCTCTGGGGAGACCTCATAGCAACCTTCCAGTACCTGAAGGGGCTACAGGAAAGCTGGGGAGGGACTGTTGACAAACACTTGTAGTGACAGGAAGAGGGATAGTGTTTTTAAGATGGAGAAGGTTAGATGTAGATTAGGTATTAGGAATAAATTCTTCACTGTGAGGGTGATGAGACACTGGAACAGGTTGCCCAGGGACTTTCTTGAAGCCCCATGCCAGCAAGTGTTCAAGGCCAGGTTGTACGGGGAGCAGCCTGATCTAGTGGGAGGTGTTCCTGCCCGTGCAGGGGGGCTGGAACTAGGTGATCTTTAAGATCTCTTCCAATTCAAACCATTCAGTGATTCTATTATTCTATGATAATAGGTTTTATTTGCTTTAGGCAGTGTAATAAATTTGCAATGTGTTTTGTCTGATGCATGGATGATAAATGAGGTTTGCCGAAGTGTGTGCACACAACGCAGCAAAATACTTAGAAGCAGCAGGGTGTCATCTTGTTTTTTCTGAAGAGTAGAACTTTGTACTGCAGGAGGGTCATGCTACAAAATGGAGACATTACAAGGAAATTATCTACCATGAGACACTTAACTTGAGGTTACCAATAAATACAAAATGAAGACAAGCTTTAGAAAGTATTTTAGTTTTATTCTATACAGATGTTATATATATTTTTTTAACATTGTCAAGAATTTATGATAGATAATAAATAAATATAAATACTAATAAATAAATTAAATGCTAATAAATATAAGAATGTTTTTAATAGAATAATTTATTTGCTACTTTGGAAAGAGTTGTAGTGTCCTTGCTTTTGCATCTTAAGCTGTGTTTAAGTAGAAAATCTGTTGCTTCTTTTTTTTTTTTTTTTTTTACATTTAGATTTCCTCCGCTATCTGAAAGTTTGTGAGTTGAATCCAGGGAACTGAAAAAAGTAGTTTCATGTGGAAAGCCTTACAATTTTAGTAAATAAGGATTCCTGTTACGGTCATTATCACAGAAAGTTATTCCTTTGGGCTTTCCTTCCTAAATTATGTTAAGATTATATCACAGGTAATCAGTGACAGAACAAGAGGGAAGGGCTTCAAGCTGCAACAGGGGAGGTTTAGACTGGACATGAGGAAAAAAAAGTTCACAGAAAGAGTGGTTAGACACTGGAATAGGCTGCCCAGGGAGGTGGTTGAGTCACCATCCCTGGATGTGTTTAAGGGTTGTTTGGATGTGGTGTTGCTGGATATGGTTTAGGGGAGAACTTTGTAGAGTAGGGATGATGGTTGGGCTCTGTGATCCCAAGGGTCTTTTCCAACCTGAATAGTTCTGTGATTCTGTGACTCTTAAGGGATCCAGGGAAAACTTCTGTCAAGTCTATTAATAGGGAAGATTTGAATTTCTTGGAGAGGAAACAAAGCATGCTTTGAAAAATACATTAAATTATGTAATTTGCTTGTTTCTTTCTTGTACTCCAGGTCTCGTAAATGTTTAAGACTTCTTAGTCTTTGTTAGCAGCCACTCAAAGCATTCAGGGTTGTAGGGAAGGGCCTTCCAAACTCCTGTTTAAAGAATAGAAAAAAGTCAAGTTTGGAGGTTCATTCAAGTTTGGAAGTTCATTTTAACTTTCAGATTTTGAAATTGAACCATTACCTTTTTGGCCTTTTTTCATGCCTAGAAGATTTTTAATTTTATTTGTGAATACATCATAGTGTGTATTTAAGTAACTGTAAACCTATAGTTTTTTATATCAATACTGAAATTGTAAGTCACAGAAACTGAAATAATGTGATTGAATTATGGAAGCACATGAAAATTGGTACAATTGTAATTATTCCTGTGCCAGTTCTGTGTAAATATTGCAGAGCTGTAGAACTTGTGCTCATGTGGCTTGATCCTTCTTTGGTATTGAGGAGGGTGCAGTGCAGTGACATTAACAATAATGTTAATGTAACCATTCTGATTTGGCAAATCACCAATTTTGAAATAGTTTCTCAGAGTTTGCTTCCAATACAGACAATACTGGAAATATATTTCTTTAGCTGGAACTACTTGCAGATAGCTACTTTCCCAAAGCTGAAAAAAACCCAACAAATTTAGCAAAATAGTCACATATAACAAGTGGCAGAAAGGAGGAATAGCAATTAATACAAATCACAACTTTACATTATCAGAAGAATGATGGTAAATAATAGACTAAAGTTACCATGGGTTACTTAAGTACTTTTAAGAAGCACCTAAATCTGTACTTGCATGGTAAGCCAGTGGAAACCTCCTAATGAAAGGGATAAACTGTTCCTACGTCAATGTTTTCAGTTTAAGACTTGGTGCCTTACTGGAAAAAGTGATTTTTTTCAGCATCACAGGCTTAATGGGCTCTTTAGAAACAAACTTAAATGCAGTCTTTCAAGCAGTGCAGGGATGGGCCTAAAAGCCAGATCTGTTGAAGGCAGCAAATTTTGGACAGAATGTGTCATGGTATACATCAGTATTACTGTACTATACTTTCCAAAACCGTGTCTAGGGTCACATCAAATCCTAAGCCTGAGTCATCTTACAAAGAGAGACCAAAGTTGAGTGAATGAAGAGAAAAACTGGAATGCCAACAAAACTTGACAGGAAGGACAGTTAGCAGAAACACAGGAGGGTGGTTTCTTACAGGATAATTTGTTTCACTTTGAGCTAAAATCAGTGGATTGAAGGGTGTTTACCTTGCAGGAAAGCTGAGTATGTGTGACAACAGTGTATACATTGGCCTAATATCAGCATTGTCATACTATGTGCAAGTTTTGTACCTACATTAATCATTGTTCTACATTATTGTACCTACATGAATATATTACCTGTATATTCAGGACTTTTTATTCAGAACAATATTCCTGCATCAGCACCAAGTCACACAAATGTGCTGAGTGGAACAATTTTGAAGCTGAGAGCCATGTTAATGCAGTTGCAATTCACAGAGGTTTTACTGTACTTCTTTATCTCTTCTGTACTTTTACTGTATTTCTTCTAAGTGTAGTGGATCAGTTTTTATATATAAGGTATAATCTCATGCAAAAGCTCCTATTAACTCCCATTAGCAGTGGGCCTTTTAGGTTCCAACTGTCCTACCAAAGTGACAAAAAGAGGTGGAACTTCAGTTTATTTGAATATCCTACTCAAGGAATTATCTTCCATCAGGCCTTGCTGGAGAAGGAATCAGAACTGTGAAGCAGGTTGACTAAATTCTGCTTTCCAAATACATCTCAACCAGTTTAGTAGCATGAGTAGTTAAGAGAGAGAATTAAAAAGCTGTCAGCCTTTCATTATCCTATCTGGTTCTTAACTCTTGGCTCCAAAGCAACATTTTCCCATAATAATACATTATGATTGAACCGCATAATTAAAATACTTTTTATCTAAATAAGAAAGTTGTACTTCTTGTAAGTTGTTTTTGAGAATTTATTTGTGGAACGTAATTATTCTGTGCATTCCCTGTTAGGGTAAGTATGTGGTTATTAATTTGCTTGCCATGGAATCTTAAAGGCTGGAGGTGCATATACAGTAGGAGCTTACAGGCTCATCAACGTTTTAGAAGTTCAGGTTGCTCAAGAAGTGCATGGTCTGAGCCCCATGGAAGAGCTTTACTGTCTCCTACAAAAGAGTTTTTAGATATGTATTTCCTTCATGCTGTTAGTGAATTTCTCTGAGCATTTTTACTATCCTTAGGAGGCATATTCTAGAAAAAATCTATCTGGATATCATGGAATAAACTTCTTGTGGGATTAACCTGACTGGAGTGAGAACTGTTTTAATTATTGCTAAGAAAACATTGAGATTATGGCAGGTATCATATTTTACAACTAGAGGACTAAAAACTTCTTTAGGTTGGGAAAACTTTAGCTATATCTATATTGGCTATATCTAGATTTCTTCTGCAGGGGGAATGGATCTGAAGAAGAAGAGCAGTTGATCCACAGAATAAATATAGCTTCATCAAAAAGTAGTGTACTTCATATACTTCATGACTCCTCCACAATGAAAAAAATACTTAGAAGAATATACTAATTAGTAAACTTCATCATGCATGTTTGATTAAAATAATTATACAGAAGTATGTATTTTCCTTTATGACATGGACACAGAAATGAAAACCATGAGCAGATCTGAGACAGTTAATACTATAAAATAGAAATAATCCCCCTATATTGGGGAAGGAAAGTGGTCATTTTCATTGAGCTGGGTAAAACAATGGATCATTTATTTTGTGTTTATAGCCTGGACAATTGGGAAAAAACTACCTTCCATAACTTTCCAAATACTTGAGAGTAAAAAAAACCCAACCTTGTATAAACTTGTTTTTTGTAGATACAAGAGACTGGTAAATTGTCACACAAGTCCAAGAGATACTTCAGATACTGCTTTGCAAAATTACTACAAAGCTCTTGTAACAGTTGTAGAGGCAAAGGGCTTTTAGGAAAACCCATGTGACAACAGGATAGAGTTGCTATTAAATTTTTGTTTGAACTAGAAAGGATGTGTATTTTGAAATATTTGAATGTCTACTTTCAAGAAGCAGCTTTCTGCAAGAAATACTCAAAGCTTGCCATTTTGAGGCAGTATCTACCAAATATAAAAAAGGTGGGGGGAGATTTCCTGATGAAATAATCTGTAAACAGAAAGATTTCAGCTATGTTAGGGCAGCATGGTAATGATCAACTTGTTACTTTCAGATTTCCTCTTCTTTCCCCAGTGAATGCAAATGCAGTTGATGAAAGACCATTCATCTAAGTAGTTTAAATGCTTCCTGTTTCTGTGACACAGTGGAATCTGTTTGGTTTGTTGTAGCCAGCTATGAATAAATACAATGTCAACAGTGCAAGTGGGCTACAGGAGCAGAACTGTTGTAAAGACATGCAGACTGAATAGATGACCTCCCTGCATCAGAGTTCTGTTTTCTGAGTTCTGAGTTTTTGTGGTAAAATACTGAGAGGTGAACAGGTTATCCTTTCAATGTAAGGATACATTGCCTAGCATTTCTAACCCTTGTTACCTGTCATGCTTAAAACCAAAACAAACTTATTGGATAAACAACTGCATGTAAAAGTAAAATGGAAAATGCTCTCCTTATCCATCCTGATATATCTAGTTGCACTTTATGTACTCCTTATCCATCTCTCCCTGCCTCTGATAGTGGAATTACAACAGTAAGAGATTTTTCTATATTTGAACTGAGAGTTTCTGTAAAAATTAAGCACTTCTGTGAACAGCTGGAGTTGGGCAGGTTGGGACAAAACTTGGCCAAGGTCTGCTGGAGTAACTGAGTTTGACATCTTGGTTAAGTGTTAGCTGCCACCCAGTGGCATCTCTTAATGGAATAAAGGGCTAATTAACATAAACAGTCAGAAGTGGAAGGTCATGCTGCCAGAGTGGGAAGCTCCTCACTGAGCTCCCTTACAGAAAGTGCGGGGAAGGTAGAAGCGGGGATGGATGGCGCTGGAGGAATTTAGAAACACTGAGCCAGTAGGTGTGGGATTAAGAAAGGCAAAGCTCAGGCAGAATGGAAGTCAAGGAGGTTATGGAGGCCAGTGGGAAGGCTTGTAAAGGTACAGTGACAGAAGAGGGTAGCATGATTATGCAAGGTGTGGATAGGGGACATCTACATACCAATTCAGACCAAATAAACTCAGGACATGTGAATTGGTTTTGTTTTCTATACTAATATTTCTATGCTAAAATGTCTTCATTTCAGCAATATGAAATGTTGCATAGTATGGGTTCAAGCCTGTTCTAGCAGCACTACACAAAGCAGAAGGCACCAGGCTGTTGGTCTGCTTATACAGTCTGACTGAAATAACCAGAAGGGATGAACTCCAGCTTGTCACTGCACAAGAAATAAATGTTAATGTAGCATTCTTCTGGCTCAGTCAGCTCTTTTGTTATAATAAAGTGCATACAGGAACATTTATCTTGGTAAAAAATGCATAATTTCATCTAGGATTAGTTACTTTTTCAAAAGGCCGACCAGCTGCTTCAAGTAGAGTACCATAAAAATGTTTTGGAAAAAAAATATACGTTTCACAAAGCTTTAAGGCATGAAAAATTTAAAGGATAAGTAAAAATAAGTGGCAATTGGAGTTTGTAATTTATTTTGTACATGCAATAGATGTATATTTATGTATATTTATGTATACTACAGTGACAGCTAAAATTAGCACTTTCTCTGTAATAGGCTGTCCTGGTTTGAGCCAAGATGAAGCCAATTTTTCTTTTTAGTGATTTTTTTTCCCTTCAGTAAGCTTTCTTGTAACTAGCAAAAGTGTGTTCTGCTAGGCTGATAAGACAGTGGAATGTTTTTCTAACTACTGAGGCTTCAAGGCCGCACCTGCACTCTGCCAGCTCAGACACTATGGGGAGATCTGTGACACCCCCGTAGGAGGCTGAGTTAGACAGACAGCAAAATTGGCCAAGGATATTCCATTCCATATATCTACATAAGCTCAGAGGAAGGTCAGAGATCACAGAAGACAACTTCCTTCCTTCTTTTTCTTCCCTTCTCTTCCGTCCATGGCCAGCGTCCAGGGAGGACTCTGTTCATCCATCACCGTCGATCCTCAGGATTGATCTCTTGTGACCCCCATAACTCTCTGCTTTCTCCAGCAGCTCCGGGATTCCTCGGGACTCTTCCCAGTTCAGGGAAGTGCTGTGGGAGTTGCTGGGGTGGGGGGAGGCGAGAGGTTTTTGCCCATTCCTGAATATATTTGTATATAATTGTATATATTTTCTTGTATCATTCATTAGTGTTTTAATTAAAGCTGTGTAGTTTAGTTTTCAATCCAGCCAAGTCTCTCTCTTTTTCTCTCTCTCCTTCCCTACCTGGGTTGGAGGGAGGGGAGGATCGAGAGCATTGTTGTCGGACCTAAGTCAAACTCTGACATAGGCAAGGGGCTGTTGGAAGTCAGGATGTTAAAGGATTGATTCCAGAAGAATTTCAAGGCAGTGAGAGGGGATTTCAGGAGAAGGAAGACACAGTACCTGTCCCAAGTTAAGCATTGACAAAGTCCCTCCAGATACTAGCAAAAAGTTTGCAGGAAATACTTGAGAAGGGTGTGTGACAGTGATGGTGTGTTCATCCAGAAGGTTGGACAAGCAGCTGAACACTTAAAAAATAGTGGAAGTGATGGAAAATAAACCTAAAAGCACTTTCTCAGCAGGTAGTGAAATGTCAAATGCTATCTCAGATATTTAAAATCAAATTCAGATAGGAGAGCTATGTATATTTACTCTCTTTTTTAAAATATAATTGACATTTTAATTTTAGACCTTGCACTACTTTGGCGGGGAATACATTATCACTTGGTCATGGTGGAAAGCAAAGCATGCTCAGATAAAAACTTGTGCCTGTCAGCCTTGGTAGATTTTCATTAAAAAATGCAACAACCTCTTCATTTGCAACTCTGTGTTTTCCCATTGCCCCATTTTTGGCAGCTAAGTATTTGAGAGATTAAAGGAGCGTTTCTTCATGCTGATCTCACAGAGAGTAATCTTACCAAGTCAATCCTTTGTTCAGAGTCATTTGCTGGCTTTGCTCCTTCTGTATCATGTTCAAACTCCTCACCTTCAAAGCACAGTGAGAGTTTGCTCTTGGCAATCTCATTTCTCATTATTCTTTCCAATTTTTTTTGTTAAATCTGTCTTCTCACCTGGAATTCCCTCTCCTTTTCTTAGTGCAACAAGTAAACATGCTCATTTTCAGTTCAGAGTGAGGGAAGCTTGTTTACATTCTTTTTCAAAGTATAAAAACCTTTATAACAATGCAGAGCATTAGACATTTTTACATTGTTGATAAACCTTCTGGAGCTTTTGAAACTTGTGTTAAAATATCAGCTCCCTGAAGTAGAGACAGACCCTCCTGTGTTCCAGTGCTCTGTTGATAAATCAAATGTTCCAATCTTCTGCACTAAGTAAATTAACTTTTTTTGCAAACTGAGCAAACAGAATGTGTTCAGTAAAGTATTTGTGAAGTGGTGGTATAGAGTGCAGATTTGCGAAAGAGTTTTAAATGTGGTCGGTAACATAGATCTACTTTTCCAATATTGGTCGTTTGTGTTTAATGCAAAAATGAAAGAGAAGATACATATTCCGATTAGCCATGTTAAGACTGGTGGACAACATAGGTTGTTTGTTTCTTACCACTACTCCATTGTAGCACAACCTAGTTGTACTACATTAATAATGGAATCTTTTCTAGGTGTTAGCAATACCCTGTGGGGTAGTTAATTTGGTAGAGGAGATTTTGAATTATAATAGTTGCAGTTACTGATGCTTGGTTTGTGAAAGGATATGTGAAGGTCTGTAGCACCTCCAGCTGCTTCCCATTAAGCCAGCGGGAAAGAAGAGTATTCTGAGTTTCTGAGAAAAATTCTATTTAATCTGGACTTGGAACTCAGAATGGCACACATCTTGCTTGGGAAGTAGCTATTTTACTGTTTAAGTAATTGGATATATGGCTTTTGACAAGGAACATGATGTATTAGAAGAATAAGTATGAATATAGGCAGCAGCAAAAGGATACTGAAGATGTGTGACTTCCAGCTTATGTGGAAACAAAAATGAAGAGTAAAAAGGAAAGACTACATGATAGTCGGGTAAGAATGAATTTAGGGAAAAAAAAGTAACACTCCAATATGGTCTCTATTTTGGTAGTTTTCAAAGAGTTTTGTGTTTTTTATGTTGATATGATGAGCAATCAAGTGAAACTTAAGAATCTGTATTGGCACAGGGAAGTTGTCACTCCCTTCTGGGTGGGGAGCAAATAGTTACAGAAGTCATTTACTGGGTGACTAGGCAAGATGAGGCTTCTTGCTGAACAGAAGTACCTGGCAATTAGGTATTTTGAACAATCAAATAGTACTGTATTCTGAGTTTTAGTGATGTATATCTCAAGTAGTTTTCTTAGATATATTATTTCTAAGTCTTTGTCTTTGACCTTCATATACTTTATTTTATATGATTATTTTATTTTCTTCTCACTACATTTTTCCGATTACCTTTTCTGTTTCTCTCCTCTCTCCCCACCCACAACCCCTCAAAAAAAGTTATTTTCCTTATGATTGTAAAAATAAATCGCTTCTCTCAAGCTAGCTAGAAAAATAAAAGAGCAGCAGTGGATCAGTAATCTACTGCATCTGTTTTCCATTTTCCAAAGTGTTCTTTAAAAAGGTGAAGTTAATACCTGTAAGGTAAGTTTCTTGGACTTTTATAGATGTATGTAGAGAAAATTGAAATAGCAAAAACTTTTAAAAGCACTTAGTGTTTACCTTATGTGCTAGTAAGTCCCACTACCCCTTCTCACAATTATATTGCTGCTTTATATCTGTGCTTGCCAAGTGTGGGTGTCTTTTCTTTTCCCTTCTTCTTGGAGTCTGCAGTATTCTTGTCTTAGAAGTCATAGGTGATACTACATGAAAACAGAATGCTTTGGAAAATACACTGGTAGAGAGAGATCAAGTGGAGTGGAATGAACTTTTGCTGCATATCAACTTGATGTGCTTTAAGAGACTAGGAGATCCACGCTGCTGTACAGTGGCACTGGGACAAGAAAATTAAACAGTTTGATGGAGACATCAGAGGCCAGTGAGTTGTATCATACCAGAGAAAACTGATGGGAATAGTTTTTTCAGGCTGACCAGTGAGGTGGGTATAACAGCTTATAAGAGCTGACTTTTAAAGCAAATTGTTGCTTTTGGAAAACATTATTTTATATGAACATCTTAGCTCTACATAGTGCACGCTTTAAAGTTTTGTTTAGATTCTTACAATGATATGTTATTTTCAAAGCAAAATGGTTTTGTAGTAAACACTTTTAAAAGGGTGTTTAAAGACTCAAAATGAAATTGTTTGATATATTGGTATGTGTAGGCTTTTCTTTTCAAAATCAATGGGAATACAGACCCAAATCCTCTTCTGCATCCTGAAAGTTACTTTCTCAGTTTTTCATGTATCAAGCAGTTGCCTGTGAAAAGAAGCAATCTTTAACCTGTCAAATGCATACAGTCAAAATGTTTGGGAACACGTAGAGGATATAATTGTTTTCTCCTCCTCACCTTTTCTTATTTTTTACTTACCTGTTTGGTAATTTTGAGAGCTTAGTTTAGTGTAAAGTGTTCAAAAACTGCTTTATTTAACAAACCTCAGAAAAGTAAGTAACTGGGAACTTTGCATTTCAGATAGGTGAGGGAAAGAAGGCAGGTTTGTGAAGACACTTGGCTTTTATTTGGAAAAAAGTTTTCAAAAACACAAGTGTTGCAGAGAAAGGGACTGGGCTAAGTTCCTTTGGAAAGTTTGGTAAATGTGCCTTTCTAACCTTCCACACTACTAGTCTGATTGCTTAGGCCTTAAGGCAACATTTTAAAATTCCTTTCATTCTCCTGTATTCCAGCTTTTGATTTCAAAATAACTTTGTGGGGGAGAGTTGCTCATGCTTATATTAAACAAGCTTATATTTATTTCTTCACATCAGACAAGAAAAAATGCTAAATTTTTTCTTACAAAAGCTGCTAAGACAGGAAGCAAAAAGGACTTTCACAAACTAGCTACTTTCAGTAGGTCATTGATAGTTTACCTCCAAAGAATACATAAAAATTGTTTACATGAGAAGAGGAGCTTGCCTTTTATTAGAAAACACAGTTTTCTCTAAGCCTGTGCTGTAAAGTTACCATGAGCAAAGTTAACTGATTAAGTCCTCAAAAGAGCTCTCTAGGAGTGCTTAGAGTTTCAATCTGTGTTACATGGCTGAAAACTGGAAATTTACGTGTCACACACTTGCATCTAGAGTTACTGCTGGTGTTATCACATACAAGCATTAGAGAAAATTTACCATATGTTGTAGTAGTTAGCTGATGGTAGAGAAGCTTTGCAGGTCTAGTAAATACATTTTAGTTTAGCGGTCAAATCAAATGATTGTAAAAATGTCATACCATTTCTTAATTTATCAAGAACCTCAAATTCTTCCTGATTGCAGCTGTTCAGCATTTCCAAAAGTATAATAACTGCATTGTTGGCTTGATTGTGGTTTTTATTCTTCATCCTTTTTTCCTACAGTAATCTTTCTTTTCTTATGTAGGTCACAGTTAAGTTACACACAAATGGGTTTCAAAGCTGGTGTCTTTAATCGGGGTAACCTGCCTAGCTAGTTTCCTCTGAATGTACAACTTATCGTACTTTTATTAAAATCAAAAACTGTACCAAGCTCAACTAACTATAATTTGAATATGGCACCACAAAAAAACTGACTTTTTTTTTTAAAACTGTTTAAAGCCAGATTTTAAAGGTTTGTTTTTATGGTTATATACAGCATACTGGCAGCTTGATATAGCATCCTGCCATAAAAATATCTTATTTTTATCTTATATTTTTATAATTCAGCAGAAACCTCAGAGGGCCTTTAACTAGAAATAATTTCATTTGCACTGATGACCTCTGCAGTCTTCCCAGATAGTTCTCATGGTGGAAGTATGTATAATTGATTTTGCTAACAATTTAGTGTCAGATACAGATTAATAATGCTTGAGTTACCCTTTCTTTGAGCAAATCTGACCTCATTTATATTGTTCCTTAGATGAGAAAAATAAATGCAGGGAGCCAGCTTTTAACATTCTTGTTGGATTATGGGAATATGTTGTGTTCTGGAACTCAAAATAAATGGGGATACTTGGTTTCAAATGCTAACACCTCTACATTGGTGTGTTCTGGAAAACTCAGTATTTAATTTGTTCAAATGATAGCAATGTATCTATAGGTTAACACAGGGAGTGTTTCCTTCCCTTAGAAGGAAATCCTACTGGAAGAAATGTAAAAATAAGCAGTTTATGGTCTTCAGTAAAATATTCTTACAAGCTGTGTCTCAAAATATGTGAAAATTTAAATGCAGGTACAGAAAGATCAAAGGAGGGTGAAATGAAGAAATGGAATTGGACAGATCAGATGGCTTTAAATTAAGACTTGAAAAGAGGTATTGGTGCCAGCAAGATGAAAGAGATGAAAAAACTATAGGTGCAAAATGGGATGTACATGCACATAGAACTGGAAAGCTTGGTAAAGGCCAAAGAAGGCCAGAGAGTAAGAAAAACACATTTAAAAAAGCAATGAAAGGATGCAGTTGAAAGTTTTCAGTCAAGAAGGCAGCAATATAAAAGAGAATGGACTAGAAAATTAAAAGAAGAAGTATTGTAATTCAAAAGGTTTGAATGACTAGGAGTCTTGAAGAGGAAATCTTAAGTATACCTGTACCTACTGGAGAATGTATATGTAAAAAACTCACTCAACCCAAATCTGCCTTACAAACAAGTTGGCTGCAGCATATTAAGAAGCTCCTTTTCTATGAAAAGGCAACTTATGTTGGCAACCAAGAATGTCTTAGAATACTGGTTCTTTGGGAAAAAAAGTTAGACTGGTACAAGCACTTCTGTAGCACTAGACTTCCTGTACCTAGGAATGCTGTGTAATTGGAGTTTTTTAAAAATAATTTCTCATTTTGTCCTAGTTATTAAGATAATTGTTTGTTTGATTTAGGACCTGCAAGGAAAGAAAATAAAAAGGCAGAAAAAAAGTATTTTTTTCTGTCTTTACTTGTAAGAAAATAGCAAATAACGGGTGATTATTAAAGATCCTGATAATGTGTATCAAAATGATAGTAACTTCCAGGTTTTAGGTTTTCTGTAAAGAAGGCAGAAGTTAGGAAAGCTAGGTATAAAAACTGTTGCTGAGGTGTCTGAGCAGGCCAACTTTTTTGGAAGCTGATCATGCTTTGGTTGTGTATGTAGACAAACATCCTTTTTGTCTGTCCTACTACTAACAAACAGTACTTCTGTAAAAAGATGACTTCCTGGTCTCTTGGAAGATGCTCAGTGAACCTCTGAGAACCTCAAAAAGGTAAAAACAGCATAGGTATTCTGGGTAAGTTCAAGTGGTTCTTAAGAAGGTCCCAGGCCACATCCCAGTCTTGTAGCTGGAGAACAAGGAATGCCTTGCTTGCTTGGAAAAGGGACAACTAGCAGCAGCACAGCTGTGAAGCCCTGGAAGGGAACAGAGGTGCAGATGACCCAGTATCTGTTCCATTCATTGCCTTGGGAGGGGATTTACTATTTTTGCTACTTTAGCTTATGCTAGTTCTCCCAAGTGCAGTAAGTTATACAATGAACACTGCTTTATGCCAGTGTAAGCATATTTACATTTGAGCTTCTGCCACAGAAACTCCTTTTTAAAAGGAAATCAGATCTTCTGTTTCTGTGCAGGCCTAAGTTTCTCTTGGCTTAAGCTCATGAAAAATACATACAGTTGCATATTGTCCATTAAAAATCTTAGAGTAATGTTTGAAATAAGGTGACTGAAGAGAAAGTACAAATTCAGAGATGAAAATTTTAAGTGAATTCTGCAGGTTTCTAAGGTAAAATAACTGGGTGGGGTAACAAAATAAGAGGTACCTGAGACTCACATATATGAATCCATATGCATTTTTTTTATATTCTTGTTGAGCCATTTGTTTTGATGTCTTCATTTATTATTAACATTATTTTCTCCAAAAGAAACTGGCATGTGTAATGTATGCATATTCATGCATTAGCTAAAAATGAATTTAAGCACTTTGTACAGCAGCAATAGCATTAAAAGTTCAAATATTTTTGCATAAGGATTTTGCATAAGGACCAAGGAAAAAATTCTAAGAAACCTATTTTTTGTGGAGTCTGAGTTTAATATTTTAATTTCCTTTAAATTATTTTTATCTGGGTTTTGGGGTTTGTTTTCTTGCTTTCTCAAAGAGTTGGCAGGGTGAATGGCAGCTGTAAACCTAAGGGTAGGCTGCAAAGTTTTTCTTCCAAAGCCTTCCTTTCATGTTTAGCCAAGTGAGAGACATGGAGTGAAATTTAAACTCCAGCTCATCATATCCTCGTGGCCTTTTCCCCTGGTGAGCAGATGGAGTTGCAGAAGGGAAGCTGAAGCTGCCCAAGGCTACTAACCATGTCAGCCTAGAAGGCACCAGCCGTGAGCCACAGCTCCCAGGTTGCTCAGAGGAGGAGAAATGTGAAGATGATGCTCCAGGGCCCTTGATACCACAACCCTGAGAATAGTGCTCCCCATCACACTTGCTCTCTCTCTCTCTCTCTCTCTCTCTCTCTCTCTCTCTCTCTCTCTCTCTCTCTCTTCATCCTTCCCTTGGGACAGAAGGAAGAGACATTCACTTCTCTTCCAAGTTGCTTAATCATTTGTCTTTAATCCCTGGCAGTCTGACTGAGAACTGTGTGTTTTGTTGAACTTTGCTCTATT
Source organism: Chaetura pelagica (assembly GCF_000747805.2). Taxonomy (NCBI): domain Eukaryota; kingdom Metazoa; phylum Chordata; class Aves; order Apodiformes; family Apodidae; genus Chaetura; species Chaetura pelagica. Next base: position 7,766,149 of record NW_009952973.1, on the reverse strand, counting down.
TGAAATTACAGACTGAAACCATTTTCATTTAACGTGGGAAACAAGCTTTGCAGAAACTCGACCTATACATTGGGAAAGGAACTTCCTATAAAATACAAACAGATGTTTGTACATTTGAGTGAAGATCTGTTTGTAGGAGGCTTTGTGAGAATATGTATCAAAGCAATATGAAGTTCTAAAAGTGAAATTTTTGAGTTATTGAAGAGTTAAGTCACTTTGACATGATCTGCTATACTAGCACTCCTGGTTTGGGAATTTGTTTGCCTTTTTTTTAAAAAAAAAAAAAGGTTATTTTTTTTTCCAACTGTATTATATACACACAGCTGGTCTTAAAAAGTACTTCCTTAATACAGGGACATAGAAAGCTTTCTCTTGAGACAGCAGGGTGATTCCTGAAAGAACTCCAGCTATTTCCTTCAGTGCAAGACATGTGTGTGTCTTGTAGCTGCCATAATTACTTGGGGCCTTTTTTCTACCAAATAATTTTTTGGCTTGTTACTGTTACAAAATTACTGAACTGTAATTTTGTTTGTTATTGGGATGGAAATGGATAAGCAAAGCAGTATTTCCTCTTTCATGCAGAAGTGTGTTTCTTTCTGCATAGGCTGAGCAGTTAAAAAATACCTGCAGTGTATATAAGGAAGGACAGCACCTTCTAACGTGTATTCAACAGCAGCATCAAAGACCTGTAGTTTTCAGATATCAACAGAAGAATCAAGTAACAAAAACCCAAGGACACACGCCTTCAGTGGACTATTTTTTTCCCAGTAATTCTTTTTAGCTTTTTTAAAATATATGTTCCAGGAATAAATATCTCCCTTCTAATACAGTGAGATTGGTTTTTCAAGCTGGAAAACATCCTTATGTCCTCATCCTTAGCATTCTGTGGCTGTGAAATAAATAAAATGGGGAAGATAATAGGAAAGGCAGAAAACATGCCTTAAAGGTCTTACAGCAAATTTGTTATTCTAGTGCTGTTTTCTTGCAGCATTTTTCTATCAGATCTCTCAAATGGTCAGGATACTTTCCCGTATGTTTGTTGGGTTTTTCTTATATTTAAGCTTAGTGAATTAGCACATGAGGGTTAAAGTGTTACGCTTTTTTGCTTCTCATGTCTAGAAATGTTGTAGCATTACTGAAAACAGTGCAGTTTAGGGGGATGTTAAGACTGGAACTGAAGCTTGTGCTACACGTTTGGATAAAATCAGTATAATCATTGCCATAAAATATTGTATATCGTCTTACTTTGCAAATTTATGCAGTTTCATTCGTAGTCTCCCAAATGCTGTTATATAAATTCTGTTTAGTAACACTTGTCTAATACCAGTGATTTATTTATTTATTTATTTGTTCTACTTTAGGGTGTACCTCAGTTACCATGTGCCAAAGCATTGTATAACTACGACGGAAAAGAACCTGGAGATCTTAAATTCAGTAAAGGAGACATCATCATTTTGCGTCGACAGGTGGATGAAAATTGGTATCATGGAGAAGTCAATGGCATCCATGGCTTTTTTCCTACCAATTTTGTTCAGATTATTAAACCTTTACCTCAACCTCCGCCTCAGTGCAAAGCACTTTATGACTTCGAAGTAAAAGACAAGGAAGCAGATAAAGACTGTTTACCATTTGCAAAGGTAAAAACAGAATAAAATTATAATTTTCTTTTAATAATTTCATTCACTGGGTTAAGAAATTATACGACTGTTCTGTCTGCATTTTTTTAATGGAGCTGTACAAGTACGAAAAGGGCAAGTAATTCTGCAGGCATTTATCCGATGTTCATTAGTTTTGCCTTCCTTCTCTTCGTAAATTACATGTAATTTCTCTGAGGTTTTGTTTGTAAGAATGCATTTTTTCATAATTGCAGTAGTAATGTCCTTGATTTATGAGAAATAACCTGTGTTATGAATTAAAGTGTTCCATCTTCTGAAGAAATACTAATTGTAAATTTTTAGACTTGGTACTATTTTCAGCTTTGCATTTAGTAAGTTACATTTTTAGGCAAATAATTTTTGCAAAATATCATGTTTTTTCTTATGTTATTCCCATTGTAATTAATGTTCTGTCTCACAAGGCACATAATGATACAGAGTTTTAACAGGAATCAGAGCTCTTCCTTTCAGCTTCTGGTTATCAGATTGCACAGAAATGTTTCAAGATCTAATGTGAGCTCATGACTTTTCTACCCCTGCATATTAAAAATTAAAAGGATGGCTACAGTTCTAAAAGGAAAAGATATTTACATGTGGACAAACAACAGTTATTACAACACAGAACAGCAATGCTGTTAAGGGTGATTGGCATTAGTTTGCATATTTTGATTAACTTGTTGGCAAACTGTTGTGTTTCTTTAATCTGCAGTCTGGCTTGAGTAAGCATATATGCTTTAAAGTATTTTAGCTTCCATATGAAACAAGTATCTAAGTGACAGCAATGTTTAATGTGTATGTAAATCCTTTTTTTATGTAAGATTCTCAAAGTCATATCAAATGCTCCCTGTAGCTGTGAAAGAAATCATATCACTCACCAGCATTCTTAAGTACTTAAGTAGAAAAGCAACACCTAGGGAAGACCAGGTGATGAGTCAGTTGAGAAGGCAAAAGATTTCAGTGGTGTTTATTAATGTCAAGGTCTTAAAGGGGGGCTGATGAATACCATAGACTGGGCATGGCAGGACGTATGGCACTAAGGAGAAAGTCAGGTGGCTGAGATGAGCGGTGGACAGTTAGTTGAACTCTGACAAAATAGGAAAAGAAATTACTGGAATGGACTTGAACCCCACAAATGGCTTGTTCCTGTTACAGTGTGCCTTCTTGGCCATTCTTGTCCATGTACTGCTTTCTCTGATTACCTGTGCGTTTGGGAGGGAAATTAAATTGGAAGTTTAATTAGAGCTGGGAGACATAATCACTGCATGTTCACACAGGATGATGTTCTAACTGTAATTCGCCGTGTGGATGAAAACTGGGCAGAAGGAATGCTGGCTGACAAGATAGGAATATTTCCAATTTCCTATGTTGAGGTAAGTAAAGTTGGGCCCTCAGTAAGGTTGTGCCCTGTGTCTTTTTGTTTTCTAAAAGGAAAAATAATCAGTACTGGTGATGATTCTAAAATAACCTGAGATATAAATAGTCTTAGACCCAAAATAATCTAAAATATATATTCATAGTTTGGGAAGGTTAACTATCTCAGCAGTTGAACCAGTAATTTTTACTTAGCTATTTGATACCAGTTTCCATTGAATGGAATTGGAATGAAAGTACTTGGAGACAGTCAATGTGTTTTCTTGTTAATATTGGAATCATTCAGTCAATCACAAAACACACTTTAATGCAAAGTTAAGGCAATCATCAAATCAGAGAAGCAGTAAGCTTTGCACTGTCCCTGATACCTGCCTCCCAAAATCTAATCAGCACAACTAGAAAGTCAGGGAATATAAGTGGCTGCTAAGCAGGTAAAGCATTTACTTCTACATCCAAAAGATCCTTATATAAAACCTTCTGTATCTTCCTGTGTTTCTCATATGCAGCATGACAATTTACATTGAGAGGTGGCAGTTGAGAAAGTTTCCGTAATGTTTTAAGTTCTGAGAGTTGAGAGCTGTCTCTTCTATATGGAAAGACATAGGTAATTAAGAACAGTGTGTACAGCAGCAATGATTGTTAAAAATTGCATTCCACAAAGATAGAGGTTTGAAATTGTGCTTGTCTTTCTCTGATACTTGGTAAGATACACCTCTCCTGTTGAAGAGATTTTGTTTAAATAAATGAGGCAGAATGGTGAAAGAAAAAAGTACTTTCACATTACATGTGGGATGAGAAGTACCTCAGGTCACAAGAGAAATGTGTTACCATACTAAGAACCAAGTCAGGTTTAATTAATTCAGTTTCTGAATGCCCTGATAAGATGGAAACTTTTTAAAAAATTACTATGTTCAATGAACATGGAATTTTTGTTTTTAAAGGGGAAGTAGGTATATTCATTTTTGTAGGTTGATTTAAGAATCGGAAATTTTCACATGACTGAAGAAACAAAACCAAAAGATGTTCAGCCTGCTTAGTGCCATTCTGGCTTCAATTTAAGAAGTTTTTAAAATCCAGTTTAAGATATTCTTGCCCCTGGCTATTCATTCCTAGCTCCTTGCTCCTTCAGTTCAAGCAGTAAATGTTTTTGTGGTGCTTTTTAAAACTAAATCACTTAAGTTAGCCGAGTTAGAAAAAAGCCCTTTTCTGGGGCTGCCAGTTGGGCTAACTATTTTAGCTAACAACTCTGTTTCCATCTCTTCAGAAGTTTGCGAAATGAGGATATACTCTTCAAAAAAAATGATGTAAAAATGATAGTCACAAAATGTATTTCACTGTTATTTTCAAACAAATTCCATCAATTAAGAAAATATGTCTTCAATTAACCCTTTTAGAACAGGTACAGGCACTTGTGTACATACTCACAAATTCTCACTAAAATAATGTGGGAAATCTAGAATGATACGTTATACTCAAAGAGGTACTTCAGATCAGATAGTTGGGGTTTTTTCACTGTATGCTAGACCAAAACACATACTGTGGTGAAGAGTGAAATAGACAGGAAACCATCAGTTTGAATTTTGCAATACCTGTTTTCTGAGATTATATAACTGTTGTTCTGGAAAATATGCAGATAGTTAATACAAACAAGTATATAAAATCATTAATACAGGTATTATTATTAATGGTACCAAAGATGAGAAGTAATTCATATTGTTAAGGTACTTTTAAATTATATTTTTAGTTATATTTATCTATTCTGTAATCTGCCCTGTGTATTTTAGCCCACATACTTTTTTTTTCTTATAAAAAAGTTTGAACTAGTAGTTGCATTTACTGGAGATTTTCTGAACTCAGTAACTTTAAAGTAAGTGTAGCCTGAGATGTTTATTCTGTAGTAAAGGTCTGATCATAGAATCATAGAATCTTAGGGGCTGGAAGGGACCTCGAAAGATCATCTAGTCCAACCCCCCTGCCAGAGCAGGGTCACCCAGAGTACATCACACAGGAACGCATCCAGGTGGGTTTTGAATGTCTCCAGTGAAGGAGACTCCACACCCTCCCTGGGCAGCCTGTTCCAGGGCTCTGTCACTCTCACAGTAAAAAAAAAAATTTCAGATATTCACCTTGAACCTCCTATGCTCCAATTTACACCCATTACCCTTTGTCCTATCACTGGTCATCACTGAGAAAAGCCTAACTCGATCCCCCTGATAGTTGTGATGTTTCTTGTACAATGAAATCAGAGGATAAACTTCAGATATATTGAAGTCCATGAAAAACTCTGATTATATTTGAAGACATTATACCTTGATAAACATTTTATGATTCAATGATTGCTAGTCTTCTCTATTCTTTTATATCACTTTCACTTACTATATTTGTGGTGGTAAAAACAGCTAAGATGGAAAATGTTTTGAGAGGAATTTTAATTGTGTTTCCTTTAAAAGTATAGTTTGTTAACTGAGTCACAAAATGTGGCATCTTTATCTGTGACACGTAGCACTGTGGAATAATTGCTTCTATCTGCAAATGAAAACTAAGTCATGCAAAACATTGCAAAAAAATTAAGTTATATTTTCTAAGAAGTGCTATAACCAAACAAACCTTTTATTCTTACTAGAGTAAGACCTGATTAACATATCTAAATTACTAGACTTTTGACTGATGGAATTTCAAAGTGCTTGCAATAAAAGTAGGTCAGCCAGTTTTTTTTGCAGTGACAAAATAAAATGCAGTGAGTCTAGAAACTGTATGATTAAGTTCATAACACCTATGTTTATCTCCGTTCCAGAATGGAAGATACAAATAGTATTCCAATTTTTCTATGTGGAGTATAGTATAATATATATACTTATTTAAAAGAGCTTATATTTGACATTTTTATGTGATTTAACACTTAGGAAACACACTCCAAATCTAAAAAATATTTGCATTTGGATTACTGTCAATGGTCTGGGCTTCAACAAGGCCAAGTGCTGGGTCCTGCACTTGGGCCACAACAACCCCAGGCAACGCTACAGGCCTGGGGAAGTGTGGCTGGAAAGTGTCTGGCAGAAAAGGACCTAGGGGTTCTAAGTGACAGGCAGCTGAATATGAGCCAGCAGTGTGCCCAGGTGGCCAAGAAAGCCAGTGGCATCCTGGCTTGTATTAGAAATAGTGCAACCAGCAGAAGCAGAGAGGAGATTGTCCCCCTGTACTCAGCACTGGTGAGGCCACACCTGAAGTGTTGTGTCCAGTTTTGGGCACCCCAATTCAAGAGAGATATCGAGGTGCTGGAGTGAGTACAGAGGAGGGCAACGAAGCTGGTGAAGGGCCTAGAGAATAAATCTTAAGAACACCACTTAAAGGAGCTGGGAATGTTTAGTTTGACAAAGAGGAGGTTGAGGGGAGACCTCATCAGTCTCTACAACTACCTGAAAGGTCATTGTAGAGAGGTTGGTGCTGGTCTCTTCTCACAGGGAATTAGCGACAGAACAAGAGGGAATGGCTTCAAGCTGCAACAGGGGAGGTTTAGACTGGACATGAGGAAAAAAAAATTCACAGAAAGAGTGGTTAGCCACTGGAATAGGCTGCCCAGGGAGGTGGTTGAGTCACCATCCCTGGATGTGTTTAAGGGTTCTTTGGATGTGGTGTGGGTGGATATGTTTTAGGGGAGAACTTTGTGGAGTAGGGATGATGGTTGGACTCTGTGATCCCAAGGGTCTTTTTCAACCTGAATAGTTCTCTGATTTTATGAGTTACTCAGCACTGATACAGAACAACTAATAAAATACAAACATTCAGAAAAGAAAAATCAGGGGAAACCCCTCACTTTTCAATCAAAATGTCAGTAGCAAATGACAGCTTTTGTTTTCCCAGTTTAACATGAACAGCTGGTAAAGACCTTTGTATTAATCCACCTCCTCTAACTTTATTTTTAAAGAATATTATAGAAGTGTAGGAAGAAAAATCCCCAAATGATCTAAAATGTTCACTGTAGTAAAATTTTAAGTGAAGTTCATTGTCATTTTATACAACTGCATCCATCAGTTAACATGACATTTTAATCAATGAGAACATTAGATTTTATGTACATCGTGTATCAGGTTGGGTTTTTTATTAGCATCTCCTCCTGTACCAAACAGGAGTGTTTCAAAACACATTTATCTATTTATTTCATCCATATGTTTTTTAATTGGATTTTATGCTGGATTTCTAGCATGGTCATGTTAACTTTGTACTTGCTAGACTAAACTTACTCTGTTACTATTAGATGTTGTGATCTGAGTTGAAATGCTTAGAAAAAAAACAGAAAACAAGCAGAGTTTTTTGTAACAATACTGACTCAGAAAAATTAGACAAAAAATTATAGGAACTTTCTTCTGCTTTTTGACTGTTTGCCTGTCATGACCTTAAACAGAAAATTTATGTTAAAAAGGAATGTATACTGTGCCTGAAAACAGATTTCAGATACCTTAAAACTTCTGGAAAAATGAGTAAAATGAATTGCAAAAATAATACGGTGAAAAATAGAAACAGTACTTCCACAGTAACTAATTTAATTCTTTCATCCTAATGTTCTTCAGAAAATATTTTTTCCTTCTTCATAATTGGTTTATTGAAGTAAAAGTATTAATATTTAGTGGGAACATTCAGGTGATTTTTAAAATAAGAAAATACTAATGTGTGACCATCTTTTGTAGTTTAACACAGCAGCCAAACAGCTGATAGAATTGGATAAGCCCTCAGGTTCTGCTCTTGACTCTGGTGAAGGTACTTCTGGGGCAGCCCACAACAATTCAACCCAAAAGCACACTGATACTAAGAAAAACACCAAAAAACGACACTCTTTTACCTCCCTCACTATGTCCAACAAGTCTTCACAGTCTTCTCAGAATCGCCACTCAATGGAAATTAGTCCTCCGGTCCTCATCAGCTCCAGCAACCCAACGGCAGCAGCCCGCATAAGTGAGCTGACTGGACTTTCCTGTAGTGCTCCTTCTCAGGTAATTTACATGAAATAAAATACAAATAGTGTGTGCATATTTTTTTAATAACTATAAAGGTTTCTGCCCTCGTCAGATTACTTACTTTTAATTGTTAATTATATCTAATTAATATTAAGGTACTCTTATTTTATCTTCCAACATGAGATCATTGAAGGAAAACATGTTACAAGATTTCTTATACAATGATAGCAAATGTTTTTGGTCTTGTAAGCTAATTTTTTTCACAGTTTTGAATGTCTTATATGCCACAAAGATTTTTATTAATCTGTGGAAATTAGAAACTGGAGTAATTTCATTTCTTGTGTTTTTTTTCTAAATTAAATATAATATTGGATGTTAATAAGGTACAGGCAACTAGGAGGTAAATTCAACTTGAAAATTAGATCAATTCCTTACAGGTGCCTTATTAATCTGATTGTAATAAGTAGAAGTGTTTATCTGGCTTTAATTATTTCTTAATCTTCTGTTTTGTCAAAGCTTTTTGTTAGAAGCAACAGTAGTTCCTCAGGAATTGTCTATTTCACATAGCAGTTACATTTTGGGGAGAAGATACAGTAATAGAGGCTAAGAAGTGTTAGTATCATTTCATGTGAGCTAGTAAATGTGTTTTATTTGCATGGCTTTGTGACCTGACAAACTTTTATGGAAAAAAGAAAATTGACATTAGTAAAAGCGTGTTTTACTGAAATTGCTATTTCAATATATCTCCAAAGTTTCTGAAATGTCAGAGGAAAAAAAAAAGTGGGCAGTGTGATCCAATACCATTTGTTTAGACTAAAGTTACAAGTAGTAGAGTATCCGTGATTTTGACCATGAAGCTTACAGCTGTGACAAAACCAGCTCTTATTAAACAAATCAGAACTGACCCTGCTGCTGTTTTTTTGGGTTTTTTTGGTTTTTTTGACAGGTTCACATTGGTACTACGGGGCTAATTGTGACTCCTCCCCCTAGTAGCCCAGTTACAACAGGGCCTTCATTTACGTTCCCATCAGAGGTTACTTACCAAGCTGCTCTTGGGGTAAGTATAATTTAAGAAAACTCAACCTTCCCATTTATTTGGTTTGTACAGTCTTTTTTTTCCTCTAGTCCTGACACACTGATTTGAAATTACGGTTTTATGATACTTGTCTGCGTGATAGGCAATGGTATAAATTGAACTACAAAAAGAGCTTTGCTGATAGAATAATGTTTTCATCTTGCCTTGCATGTCCATTTCTCCAGCTTTTCTCCATCATTACTCTGTAGTAAGCACAAGAAGCACACTTTCTTCCAGAAGAGCCTTTGTTTTCAGCATGAGTAGGAATGAGATTATTCTGGGGTGGAGGGAGAGGGAGGAGTGTGTTTTGGGAAACAAGCAAGATCTTACTAAAAAGCATGAACTTGGGACCCCGGCTGCCAGATACTTCTGTCTTACTTAAATCAATACTGTCAAGATTCTCTCAAATAAGTTTCAAAACTCTGTTTTTTCCTAATTAAGTAAGATTATTTTACTTGTGTGTATGCTTGCGGCAGATGAAGAGTGTACCTAGCGTGTCTAAGTTCAGTTTTTGGAGACTGGTACAAAAAACTGTTGCAAATGGCCACTTTTAAAGGAAGGAATACATTGTAGTGCTGTTTCCTTTGAATAAACAAAATGACACTGTCTTCAAAAAGTGCAGGATTTCTTTCCAAAACGAACCAAAATTCTTACTTTGCTATGCTTGTGGTGGGGAAGCTCTGGAATGTCCTGTATCATACCACACTTATCAGAGCCTGATCTTAACTGCAGTAAAGATTGTGGGTACCTGTTTTCAGATACCTTCAAGGGACTTAATAAGCCTTTGTTTTGATCCTAGGAATTCTTAAAATTTACTTCTTGTTTAAAGTCCAAAAATTATGCCTCTAACCTATGGGGGTGGGGGAGGTGCAAAAGGGGGAGCACAGTTGAAAAATAAATCTCTACTTTGTTTTAAAAAAAAAAAACAAACAACCTGAACAAAAAAACCCCAAGGCTTGATCTTGTTTAGGTGTCTAATTATCCTTACAGTTTTTTTAAGCAAGTAAAACATGATAAATAGCCTTGCTGCTTAATTTCTCTTGTTTTATTTTCACCTGGCACTTGGATAATTTTACACGTTTGTCTGCAAAATCAAAGACAGTTTTCTGCTTCTCTTTTCAACTTTTTGTTGTTTATGTAAATGTTTTGTTGTGGCTCTGTCTCATTTTGCTTGTTGACAGCTTTCTGTGGGACTCTTGAAGTTAGTTTTCCAGTCCTTAAAATTATGATGCTGCTGTTCTCTGAATTATATCCAGTGCTTCTTTCTAGTGTAGCTGGCACATGGCAAGTATATTCTAGAATGGGCTGCAGTACTACATGGTCATTTTCAGTGAGGCAGGTATTGATAGTATCACCCTTTTACTTTTATCCTGTTAGTCTGATGTTTGTATCTTGATAATTTGCATCCATTCATTTGGCCTGAGTGTAGCACAAAGATTATGTTCATCTAAATACCCACTTTGATCCCATAAATTTTCATTGTCAGTAATGATGTTATAATTGCTCTCATCAAAGTCAATGTATTTCACATTCTTCGTTCTTTGAACAGGTCAACTTATGGCAATTATACAGACCGTGTGTTTTTGCCCTTCCTTACGGAATAACGCAGGTTGCACTGTAGCAGTGCTTTATCCTGTTATTGTTAATGACTCCTTCAATCTGTGGATCATCTGTGCAATACTACTGTTAAATGTATAGTAGTGTCAAACCAATTAACCATCTTCTTCTATTTAGGTTCAGATTTTAATGTCACAGAGTGCTTGAGGTTTGAAGGGACTGCTGGAGGTGATCTAATCTAAGATCCCTACTCACATAGGGCCACCTAGAGCCAGTTGCCCAGTATGGTGTCCCAGTAGCTTTTGAGTATCTCCAACGATGGACACTCTGCAGCCCCTCTGCCCTCAACCACCTGTGCCAGTGCTTAGTCGCTCTCACAGTGAAGAACTGTTTCCTGATACTCAGAATGAAGCTCGTGTTCCAATTTCTGTTTCATTGAGCATTACTGAAAAGAGCACAGCTCTTTCATCGCTGTATTTAAGGTTTTTAAATACATGGATGAGATCCTGCTGATCCTTCACTGTGCTGAACAGTCCCAGTTCTCACAGCCTTTCCTCATAGGAGACATGCTCCAGTCCTTTAATTATCTTAGTGGTCCTTTGCTGGACTCTCCAGAATGTCCATGTCTCTTGTACTGGGGAGCCAAGAACTGAACACTGTACTCAAGGTTTGGCCTCATCAGAGTTGGGAATAGAGGAAGAATCACCTCCCTTGACCTGCTGGAAAGACTCCTCCTGATGAAGCCCAGGGCATCATTATCCTTCTTTGCCACAAGGGCACATTGTTGGTTCATAATCAACTTGGTGTCCACCAGGAAGGACTCTCAGGTCCTTGCATATAAGGTGTATGGCTAATAGTAGAAACAATTAGCTGCTTAGATACTAATTATGTAATCTTTTACACTTCTTTTATCCTGTTCTTCAGATAAGGTGTATGACTACTGAGCAAACAAAATTAGTTTTGATATCATTTCTGCTGTTAGGCAGAATACAAGCCTAGCCAACATATGTGTTGCAAACATTGAGTAATTTACTTGATTTGTGCCCCAAGATACTCACATTTTGAAGAGAATGGGGAAAGCAGGATTCGAGGCATAATTTCAGAAGTTCTGTCAGAAGTTGCTTTTTTTTCCCCACCCCCCTCTCAGTAATAAAGACATTGTTATTAAGAATCAGTATTTATTTCTTTCATGCCAACATGGAAAAATACTTTGTTTTGGTTCTAGTGCAAAGTTACTAAGCCACCTTGAGTGCTCTAGTTGCATAACCTTGCTCAGAAGTGATCTCACTGTTGGTACCCACAGGAATTAAATTACAGTGCTAAATGTAGCATGGAGTGAAACTCCTGCCATATGATCACCCTGTATCCTGGAGTCCTATATTCCATTTGTGATAACCAGGTTCCTGGTTATGTTTCACATTAGGCATATAATTCGCACTGAGAATCTGAATTATTCTCTACCACCCTCTTTAAAAGTCAATAACCTTCTGTTCATAATGTTCTGTTTCTTCCTGACTCGTTTTCAGTAGGACTAAAATACAGTCTGGCAGCTCAGGCTACAGTCAGGTCATTCCTTTGTTCTTTTACTATAGGTGATATTAAATGATGATGCAGTTTAAAGTCACAGGCTGTGAAGTGTGTCTTTTACGTTCACTTTTCTTCTTGCTTCATAAACTCTTGCTGTAATTTAAAAAATGTTCAAAACGATTCTGACAGGTCAAGAGAGAAAGTCATGTTCTTGTCTCACTAAATGTTTCCCTTCTGGAAATACCCTTCCTGACATTCTGAGCATTAATTTTAATACATCAGAAGTGGTTGGTTTGAGTCCTTTTGCTTTTGTGTTTTTTTCCTTTTGTAAGTAATAAACTCCTACATTTCTCTAAGCTTCCCCCATTAGGTTTTTTCTTAATTTCTGAATATTAATCGAATTACAAGGGAGTTGGATTGGAATAGAGTTTCTCTTTAGCAAGAAGATGGTTTAATTGGATCTTCTTCCTGTCAACTGTTTTCATGTTTATAACACAATTTAAGTAATTGATTGCTCTTTGAGAGAAAGTTTTTTATACAACCTCTTTTATTTCATGCCAGACTCAGATGAAGGGAAAAAGAGGAAATCAGAGAGGATGAGTGTGATACCCCATCAGTGAAGAAAAGAAGGCTATATTCCTTCACAGTAGTCTTGAATTTATTAATTTTTGGTACATGTATCTGTCCTGAATCTTAAAAGGAAAGAAAAGCTAGTGTCTTTTCTTATCTTCTGTAAGAAAGATGGGTTTTTTTTTTGTTAAGAGGAGATACTTTGAGCTGTCTTGTTTATGTAGCAAGTTCCTTTAAGTTGAGATTTAATTCCTAGCCCAAAGGAGCCTGTGAGTCTTTTATCGGGGTACATGTATAGGATCACAATTTAGTTGGTTATGTTGTTATTTTGGGAAATATTATGGTGGTTCAAAAAATGCCAATTGTATTATTTTTATTTTGTCCATAATAACCTTTTCTAGATGCTGTTCGGTACCAAACTTGTATGAAGTAAGCAATTTACAAATTTGCTGTCAAAATTCCTGCAAATAAGACTTAGGAATGGGAGTGCTTTGCCAAGCGATTACATGTGCTATCTGCTGCTTTATCACTTAAGCAAATTGTAATTTGCATTCAGAAAACTTGTCATAATTATTTAAAAGTTTTATTTTACAGCAGCCATTCTTTAGCCTAGTTTTTTAGCTGGCAGTATTAAATCTTGTTTTGTGTTTTGAGGTTTGATTCTTTGAAATTGAAGAAGCTATGAACTTAGACAAACTCCTCACAGCTGAGGCTTTTGACTGTGGTATTATCACTTACACTGTTCTTTGGGACTTCAAACCACAGCTTTGTCCTTAATGGGGGCATTAATTGGTCTGTTCTTCTTGGCCACTGGCATTTTTGAACCTTGTAGGTTTTAAGTTCTTTATTAAATGTAAATAGCAGATGTCAAGTTCAGTAGTTGGGTGAAAATATGCACATACAATTATTCAAGGCTCATTTATTTGGGAGGAAATTCTTGGATGTAATTTATAAAGTAGTTATCTAATGGAGAAAGATATAGTTGCCAAAGATTTTGCTGAAAAAACTCTTAAAGGAAGTACGTGATCTGAACCATGATATGGGAAATACAGAGACAAAATACCACAGCAAATTTAATTACGTTCAAAAGCAGCAGAAGAAAAACAGAACGTAACAACGAAAGGTGACTTACCTTCCTTTCATTCTGCCTTTACAGTCTCTTAAGTTAAAAGTATTTTGCACTGCAATCAACTAGATATTCATATTGCTTCTTTGGCAGATTGAATATATTGACTTTGAAAATGTCTTGGCTTGTGCATTTAAGTAGCAGAAATAGGTGCTCTATATTTGGGTGGTTTACATACACTTAAGTGCTGAGGGTTTTCAACATTTAAAACTTCATTTTTTTTCTGGTCCTATTCTCTTGGCTACACTCAAAACAATTTGGCCCTTTATGTTAAAGTATATAAGGTAGTCTGAATTATTATTACAGAGGCTTAAGCAGTGAGGATTATAGTATATTGATGACATTTAGTTCTCTTTCACATAGCTCCAGCTGATTCAGTAGTATAAGTAAGTCAGGAGGAGGCTAAATAAGAACTGTCTGAGTTTTAACCAACAAAATCTCAAATAGACTTTTGGAATGAGGAGGCAGCTGAAAGAAATGGTGAGTTTTTTTGAATGAGGAGCCTATTCTTGATAACATAAATTTACAGTTCTAGGAATTTTGTTAAACATGAGCCTTGATTTGCAAGTCAGTTGGTGAATGTTTTTTTCCACCGATGTGCCTCTGGCTATTCCTCGTGTGAGCTGATCATTGATCTTCAGTTGACTGATACAGGAATACAGCCTAATTGTATTTAAACCTAGTAATGTGTATGAGCATGAGTATAGGTAGTATTCGAAGTTGCTGGTTGATATGCTTGAAAGTACACTTGTTGTGTGAAAAGTAGTTGCAGAAACTTTTGATTTTTCCCCTCAATTGCCTAAAATAAATATTATCTTAATTATTTTGATAAGCATATTTTGTTAAGTCACATGGGGTTGCATGTATGTTTTCACATAATGTTGAATATGTAAACTGTCAAAACTAGCTTGAACTTAATTACTTTTCTCAGTAGCTGGAAGAATGCCAGAAAACTTTCTGAAAACGTGGCTAAAGCATTTTGATCTATTTGATCAAGGTGTAGCAGTGCAGACTAAGGAGTTTGTCCTCTTTATTCAGATTTCTACGTACTTGCCAAGTCCTTAGGAGTTTAATTGGACTGTGGCTCACTGCAGATTTCATTACCATAGCAATAGACACATGTTGGGGAGCAGAACCTGAATAAAACAGAATAAAACAGAGTTAGGAAGGTGCCTTTATTGCAGCTAAAAAATTCATTGTATATGGTGTGTTCAAATGAATAAAATACAATGCCTGTAGAGATGCAGGAAGTGTAGGATCGTGATAACCTTGTGTGAATAGGTCTCATTTTAAAGATTTCCAGCTAATCATCTGCTAATGTGGATTTACAGGCTGTACCATGTAAAATGGAATTTAGATGCCTAACAAAAGTTTTGAATTTTTGTTCTGTAGACAGGTTGCCTAAAAGTTAGTTGCTCATGTTCCACTTGGATTCAGCTAAGACAGTTGTTGAAGCTGACTGGGATGGGGAAATAACTTCTGCTGTAAATAAAATGCAAGATAAATGTTGATATTTCAGTATGAATTATCAAGATATTTTAAGAAGATAGTTGAAGAGATGAGGATCTAGAAGGTGAAGCAAGTGCAACTGCTGTTCTTGTAAATAACTCAACTGTTAGTATCAAAGCTGGCATTTATGTTTCTCCAGCAGGTGACACCTGCTTTGTGTTGGATAGAGGAGGCCTACTTCATCCTGAGAAATGTACCATCAGAAAAAAAGCTTTAAATAAGAATATTTCACAGTATACCATGCAGTTAATATCATAACTAAGCATAAGAATTTTAACTGAAAAACTATTAAGATATAAGCAGTTTTCTCTAGATTTGAAAGCTTTTAATCATGCAGTCCTTTACTGTGTCTTGACAGTGTAAGACTAGTTCAGAGAGCTGTCTTTTTATTAACACTTGGCAAATTCAGCGAGGTAATAATCACACAATGCAGAAGGAAAACGCACTTTCTTTAAAGGTTTTTGTTTAGAAAAACAACAAAAGCCCTTTAGAATTAGGCTGTTTGAGGGGAATTAAAATTACTTTCAATTATATATTTTCCAAACTGATAATGTAAGGCTGTGCATTTATATGCTGATGTACTGGGAGAGCCAGGTAGTACTTCAGGACAGTTCGTTTATATTCTTGTTACATGGGTTTTAAACCTGAATTGGCATGGTTTAGAGTTTTGTTTCAGTATTGAAATACTGCATTAAGTCAGAGGTCATACTTGAAATGAGTTCAGCCTTACGTTTTCAAATATTATTGGTTTTTTACTCTTTTTGTGTGCATTGTAACACAAATAATTATTTTTGGAAGGGGGAAAGGAAAAGTTCTCCTTTTGTGAGAGACTTTTCCCAGGAGTGTCAGTACAGGAGGTCCTAAAGAATTGTCTGAGGCTTTACAGAGCAGAAGGTAACAATTGCTCCATTGATTCTCAAAAGGCACAGAAGTCTGTAGGCAGGACCCCCTTTAGGATTTGCCTGTAAAGGAGCTGTGCCTTTTTACTGGGGTGTGTGTTAAAGATTACCAATCTTGATAATACCGAATTTCAAAAGCTAACTCTTTAAACTAGAAGAACAGGAGAAAGTGGTAACAATAGCTCAGTGACTATGCTCTCAATTTGTGCTCACTTTTGTAACTCACACATCAAAAGAAAATTTCCCCCAGAAGGGGTGGGTTTGGGTCCACTGCTACTGAATTGTGTATTATGTTTCAACTTCAGGTTACAAAATCATGTTTTGAAGTACAGTCGGCAGTAGGATGCAAAATCTACCTCCTGGAATGCTTCTGAATTTTTGTTGAGTCCTATCCTAAAGATGTTATAATTAGAAACAATGCTTTTGGTTTTTCCTGTGCTGAGAGAAATTGCTTGTAATTTGCTTAATTAGCTCCCAAGACTTCAAGATTTTAAACTGGAAAAAGAGAAATACCTATCTTTCCTTTTATATTGTCTCTGAAGGTAAAGGAATACTGAACTTCACTTTTTTTTTTCTCATTTCTTGCATACTTTTTTGCAGCTGATCCAACTCATCAAACAAAATTGATCATCTTTTGTTTTTTTTTATTCTCGTAAAATCAGAATATGAATCCTCCACTTCCACCACCACCTCTCTTGTCTGCTGCAGTCGTTGCATCAGCATCTTCTGGACCTCAGTCTGGAGGTGTAATACAAAGGCCTACATCAGGATCAACTGAGCAAATGGCACACTTACGACCACAGGCTCGTCCAAGTGTGTAAGTAAAACTGAAACTTTTCACAGGTCAGAAAAATGGGACGAGATCAATAACTTCACGTGTACTTATGTCATGCCAGCTGGTTACATTTTGGTAGAATTCCCAGAAAGACAAGCATATAATTCAGAAAAAAGGCAACAAAACATACTGAAAAGTGATATCCCCAAATAGCAGTCATACTGAGGGTTATTTATGTCTTAGGTAAATATAATCAACTGTTGCTGTGTATAGAGAGGACTCCCTTAAAAAATGTAAAGTATTTGTCATGCAGAAGATGAATGAATCCTTGAATTAATGGTGAAGAATGTGTAATTTGCAAGTGGCAAACTCTGCAGTGAATTTATTCTGTGTTTTCTATTATGTATTAAATGAAAAGGTTATTTTCATATGGAATAACTTATGCCAAAACACAGAAAGTGCTGTTTCATTTAGTCTAGTATATTAACATGCCATCATCAGACTGCTTGTGAAAGTTGCGATTGAAATTTGACTGAAGATTCTACAGTTCAGCTAATTAGTGGGTGGCAATTTGGAATGAAGGCAGAAAGTTGCTGGTTAGCTTTATGTCTTCATACATGCAAGCAAATGTGTGTTATCCTTCTGGGTAAAAATATTTTCTATATTAACGTGCTGCTGACAAAATTCCTTTTCAAAACTTCTGTGTGTGCAGCTTGGAGAATAAGGACGATAAAAGAAAAAAGTCAGGAGTGACTGAACTGTCTAATAATAGGATACATTTGAATAATGCAAGGATGATTTCTGTTCTGTGTCTTTATTTTTGTCTTCCCACCAGATTTCCTCCCACTCCAGAAGAGCACCCTTCTTGTATAGCAGGTGCATCTGGATTTGGGCTGTTTCTTTGGTGTAAAGCATTTTAACACTGCTTCTTATGGATTATTGTGCTTAGTGCAGTTAAGCAAGTTTCCACCTAATTTGTTCCCATACTCAATCTTCAAAGAGTTGCTCTATATGAGGATACTAATGAAATTGGGAATCATTTAACTAAAAGGGAAGTTAATTAACACCAGTTAAAGCACATCAGTTGCCTTCCTATAGAGCTTCAGTATGTGGCTTTGTAGATAACCCTAAATTGTACCAGTGAAGCCTTTTGTTGCCAGTGTGTCATATATTGCCTTTAAAGTATGTTTTAGACTTGCTTTACCAGGTTCCTATATTGCCTTTAAAGCATTTTTGCAGTTACTGCAGCTTCCTGCTTGAACAGCAAGAAACAAAATGCAAAAAGGAGAAGCATACAGTTAATGGTATCATTACTGTGCCCAAGAGACCATTTTGATGAAATAATGTTTTGAAAAGCAACTTTTTTCCCTTGGGGCTCCAAGGGGAGTGAGAAAGACTAGCATTGCAAGTAATTGTGGATCCTCCTTGAAAAAAGAGGATATTCTACCCATCTACCCTAATTGGCCGCCTCTTGAGAAAAGTATATTCTTCTTGAGAAAATACGATCTATTAGAATGGTGTTTCCCATAGGTCTGGGTCCATAATTAAACATTTTTATATAAATGGTAGAACAGTTTTCTTATGCAGACTGTGGTGGAACAGTGTGGTGGTTAAAGCAGTATCACTTCTTAACGTGATAATAGGAAGGTGCGCAATCTTATTTGAAGTCTTCCCTAGGAATATCCCAGCATGCAACTGCAGGAGCTTCAGAGTTTGCTTTGTTTTGTTTTTTTCCTAAGATTATCTTTCTAAAAAGAGAAAATGCAAGATGTTTCTGAACTCTCACTGTCATTTCAGATGCACTGTATTATGCATTAATGTTGCTTAGAAGGAAAAAAAAAAGAAATAGTCCTTACAAAGGAATAACTGCTTGGCTACCTTACCTGTAGACTTTTAAGTTCTGATAACATCTTTTTTTTAGCACTGCAGTTGCACAGGGAGATTCCGGTTTTGCAATGTGAAAAGTAGTTCTGATACTGATCTTTCACTCCCAACTAACGTAACTTCTCCATGCTCCACACCCCACAAAAAAAAAAAAAGTTTTTGGCAAATCCCAGAGTTCAGCAAATCCTGAAAACAGGTGTAGGGAGACAGAATTGGGAAAAAAAAAAAAGTTGTTGGCATATCACAGAGTGTCAGCAATACTAGAAACAGGTGTAGGGAGACAGAATTGGGACATGCTGGGATACGTAGTTAGTAAACACCTGGTTGATTAAGTTCACTAACTTAAGAAAATGGGCAGTCTTATTAGAAGTATTGTACATTATATTAAAGTGTAGTTAGGAGGATATTTCTAATGGTCATTGTTTCCCTTAATGTTGCCACAACTTCTCTTTTTAATATTGTAACTGTATAATGGATTGACTAACACGTAACCCTTTCTGCATTACCTTCTTGTCTCTCAGTGAGCTCCCTCTGCTAGAAAACACAAGTGATGTTTTCAGTTGTTTTAGGTTCATCAATTGCATCTACTTTCCTGTCTTTTAGGTATGTTGCTATATACCCTTACACTCCTCGAAAAGATGATGAACTGGAACTGCGGAAGGGAGAAATGTTCTTAGTGTTTGAACGCTGCCAAGATGGCTGGTTCAAGGGAACTTCCATGCACACAAGCAAGATTGGTGTTTTTCCTGGAAATTACGTGGCTCCAGTTACAAGGCACGTGTCTAAATAGTTTATCCAATTTCAAGTCCAGAATTAGTCTATTCTTGTATTCAGTGCTCCAGTTGGATAACAGAAGAGCTGTGGATTTTAGTAACTCACTTGTTTTTCAGTTGTGTTTTAGTGTTTTGATTTTGATTTTGGCAGGACAGTGACAAGTGCATCACAAACAAAAGTTCCCATGTCTACTGCTGGCCAAACAGGACGAGTGGTAACCATGGTCAGTCCTTCCACTGCTAGTGGAACATCTCAGAAGCTCCAGGGGAATGGAGTGGCAGTGAACTCCAGCACAGTGCCCACAGCTGTGGTTTCTGCAGCGCATATCCAGTCTAGTCCACAAACCAAGGTCCTCATGCATGTGACAGGACAAATGACAGTCAACCAAGCTCGCAATGCAGCTAGAACAGGTAAAAAAAAAATAAATTAATAAAAAAAAGCTTTTAATATTCTTATTAATAAAAATAAACTGTAGGGTCTGTTTGGACAAGTGGTTGGAATCAAGGTATGTGTAAATATATGTTGAGGTTTTTCAAGGCATTTTTAACAGTTTTTTTAGAGTTGGAGGCTTTCTTAAATGACAATATATCACTCTGAATTGCTGAATCTTTTACAACTCTCCTCTAAGCAAATGTGTGTACCTACATACTCCTACTGTTGGGAATTCATATGCAAGTACTTCAGGTGGATTTTTTTTTTTTAATTCCAGCAGTATCTGGGATGGGGAGTATGCTTTGAGCTTCCCCACTCATAAGCAATTCATATAGTATAAAAGTGATAAGAACAGCTGAGTCATAGCTTATTTTTTTGTGTTAACAGTGTAACAGCTAAAGATTGCTCTAATTTAGCATTCACTTTTAAATTTTCTCCTAACATGTTTGAAGACCTTTAGCATTCATTGCTTCTTTTCCAGGGATCTCACTCGGTGTTGCTCCTTAGGCATTCCAGTTTGTTCTCTAAATTTGACTACAACTTCTTTCAGCTTTGACTCTGAAACACTAAGGCTATATTGGCTTCAAGAACCATACCATCTGTGTCATTAAATTCTGTATTTCTGACAGGTATAACTCTTCCTTTACTGTCTGGGGCAGGCCACATCATAGTGAAACATGCCTTCTTGTTATTTAACCTTAGATCCAAAAACATTCATAGTAGTGTTTTCAAGAGTTTTTGTTTACCAAATTCATACACTCCTCTGTGGATTTGCCAGGGTAGGAAAATGCCACAACTGGAGCCTAATCTGTTCCAGTTGCTTTTAGGGCTTCAAAAGAAAAGCAAAACAAAACCAAACAAAAAATCCATTTTTAACTATGCCAGTGTTGCCTCTTTCAATCTTGAATTTTGGGCCTAAGATCACAGAATCACACAGAGTAACAGAATCTTAGGGGTTGGAAGGGACCTCGAAAGATCATCTAGTCTAACCCCCCTGCTAGAGCAGGATCACCTAGAGTACAAGATCTCTTGGCTGAGAGAGTTATGCCCAAAAGATTTTTTAGTGATGAGATCCTTAGTGGCAAAGCAGAAGAGAAAGCAAAAGATGCAAATTTTAATACCTGTTAGACCCTAAAGAATTATTGTTTCTTATGGTCTCAAGATCCACGAATTAGCCCATCCCCTCTTTAGAGTCATGAATCTCCTAAAACACCCTATGCGTTTTCAGATGTCAGTACCAGGTTTGCTTTTGGAGGTAGGACATGTACGTATGTCTTAGATATTTTATTTTCTTAATTGGCTCCATCTTTCTCCAGTCTGACCTTAGATGTCATAGTCCTTTGTAACAACTTTATTCTTTACCTTTAAATAAAAATAACCAGGTGCTATTGGCAGCTGGTGAGACAAACTAAGCAAAGCATCTGTACTTTCCTGCCTCTCAGAAATGGGAGGTTTCTACGCTAAACCCTTCTATTGAACTGCTGGGAAGCTTGCAAATGACTGCACAAAAGAGAAAACTCCTGTGAGCTCCAGAGGCCTCTGTCCATGCATCTCTGCACTGCTGTCAAGAAAAATAAGCTCTTACAGTTCCATTCAGCTGGAAAACATGACAACATACTTCCCATCAACTTTTCAGGTCCAAAAATGTGAAAATCAAAGGGGCTGCAGTCTCTTTACAGTGAACCTAACAGTGGATTGTGCTGTAAAGGTGTACTGTTGAGTCTCAAATACAGATCTGACCCTTATTCGGGCCTGAGAACTGAAGCAATAATAGCTGCTTTATGTTCCAATGTTATAGAGAACTTTGTAGTCAGCATCTGAAATGTGATCATCTTGAGATTTCCCTAGCACCTTTGCTGAGTGTTACACTCCTGATTAGACTTCACAGATCAATGCTGCATTTTGCAGGGTTGTTATTCAATTTTCAGTTTAGCTCAAGGCTTTGAGGTCCCTTGTTCAAATGACCTTAGTGAGACGTTATTTGGGATCACCTTCACTGAGGGAGTATGCATTCTTTGACTGAAGAGAAGTGGGAAGAAAATATATATTCTGCTTATTTCATTAATGGATGAACTGAATGAAAACAGGCTGACTTGAAGCATTTTTCTTACAGATTCCATCTGGGATAAGGAAAGAAATCCAGAAACTATCCTATGCTTGTACTCCATTGATTGCATATAAGCATAGGCATATCTTGAAGAATAACAGCAACTTGTGTGAAAACTGCCTTTGTCTCACGAACAAAAAGCAACATTAACATTCTTGCTGCACTATCCTTATCTTCTTTTTTAAAATGTTCATGGTACTCAGAGTTAGGAAGGGTTTGCTACAGGAGGAGATTTTACTTATCATAAAACAGACATAGCATTTAGTGGTGCTTTCTTTTTAAAAAAAAAGAATTTGTGTTTCTTATCATATTTTAATTGAGTATAATACTGTAGGATTGTATAAAATTTGTGAACTTTGTCAGTCTTCTTTAATACACTCTTCATGCAATCTAACCAAAATAATCAGGGGAATTTTTAGAGAGCAGAACAAAGACAGCAAGTGCTGGAGACTTTATTCCAGGATACTATGTAGAACAAGCCTGAAAGTCTTAATTAGTATCTGAAAAATGACAGTGGATTGATTTATCTGAGATGCGCTTGCACCAAGCTAGAGGGAGAACTCCTCTATGTGTCAGACTATTTGAAGGAAAGAGGCTGTGAAGTGCTGGCATGATGCAATTTGCTTCACATTATTTGGGTTAAGATGTCTGCACTTCGTACCACCCAGTGGTGCAGAGATACCCAGGCTGTTGAAATGACCCAAAAGCACGTATGGTTGACTGTGTAACTATAATAGCAATGTTGCTTCTTGGAAAGAG
>NW_009952973.1:7742373-7743056 GCF_000747805.2 Chaetura pelagica | reverse complement strand
GAGTGAATTGGTTCCTGTGCTTTGTAACTAGGCTGTGGCCCAGGTTAGTATATTAAGCCCTGTGCTGTTCTGCAACTTCCAGTGTAGATGTTCCTTTTATTTCACAGGGGTCTGATAAATCCACTTCTATATTTAAACATCCCAAGAGAGAATAGCTTATGTTTTCAGAGAAATCACTCATAGCAGTAATTGCCACTGTACTTATTGTTTGAAAGACCCACTAAATATGTTGTGGATTTTGTGAACAGTTTAGGGAAAACAATTCAATTCTATTTTTAGCAGCTTCTATAAGGGGTGTTTCTTCCTACTTTGTTCTATGTGCCCTGACAACTACACAGTGTATTGAAAGGAAAAAAAACAGTCTAATGAGATCAAGGTGATTCTAAGATGTCATCATAGTAATATAAATGGAAGTTATGAAGGTAGGAAGGAAGCTTCTTGTGACTGTGCTTCACTTTGTGTGTCTTGTGAAAAGATAAACTCTCTCACAATTTATTCTTTTGTTCTAGTTGCTGCACACAGTCAAGAAAGACCTACGGCAGCAGTCACACCCATACAAGCACAGAGTCCAACATGCCTTATTCCTGCAGCTGTGATCATTCCCCACCAGTCTGTTGCCTCCCAGCAGCTCCAGCCCCAGCTTC
The DNA here is from genome assembly GCF_000747805.2 of Chaetura pelagica. NCBI lineage: Eukaryota > Metazoa > Chordata > Aves > Apodiformes > Apodidae > Chaetura > Chaetura pelagica. The sequence goes on along the minus strand of NW_009952973.1, from coordinate 7,742,412 downwards.
CAAATACTGCTGCTTATGTCACAGCTGTGAATGTGAACC
>NW_009952973.1:7713690-7742069 GCF_000747805.2 Chaetura pelagica | reverse complement strand
AACCGCTCAGCCATCCCACTGGCATGTGCAGCAGCTTCTTTGAATTCTCCCAACATTGTGGCTTCATCTTTGGAGGGAGATAATAGTGGGAGAACTGTAAACACTCACCCTGGAGCTCCTGCATCTCCAGAGAGTGCTTTAGCTGCTGGTGGAAACGCTGCTGTCAGTAAAGCAGACAAGGATGGCAAGGTGGGTAGAGAATAAAATCAATCCTTGAATTCTCCCATTTTCATCAGGCAGACTGTTAAGAGATCCATATTTTTCTCTTACATTTGCTGGGTAGCAGCATTGTGAGGTTTTTAAGACTGAGGCTGAAACTCAGGCAGCCATTTTGTGATTGATTTCATCTATGGGCAAATCTGTTCTTGGCCATACAAGAATAATTTAGGATGGATAAAACACACAGCAGACCTTGGAGAATGGTTAAAATAGGGTAGCAGGTTCATGCCTTAAGCAGGAAGAGCAAAAGATGAATGGATAAAATTCAGAAGAACTATTATATTGACTGTTGGAATTTTAAGTATTTTGTTTTTGTTTGCCTGCAATCAGTTTCCTGAATTCTTAAGAAAATTGTATAGTTAGCAAATGCTACCAGTAAGTATCTGTAAACTAATAAGCATAAAACTAATAACCATAACTGTCCTTTCTTAACAGAGATCAGTAAAGTCTGTAGTGATTCTGCTTGCTTGCTTTCTACTGGAAGTGTTTTTTTCTGTGTGTAAACTCATTCTCCCTGCCCAACAAGCCGTGATTATGTTACATTCTGGGTAGAAGCATTCCTCCAACTTTCTAACTGGTTCTGTTTAAAATTGTGGAATTGTGTTTTCTCATTTTGACAACTTTCATTACATCTCAAGTGTTGTACACTTTACCTTGCTACTCTTCACCCACATGCACAGTGAAGTTTATGAAGGTTTTCATCATAGGCTGTACACTAATTTTGCCCACTTCTACATTATTTTTGTTGAATAGAGGTAGCTACAACTTTGTTTTAAAATTACTTTAGCCATAGCCACTGACATCAGACTGAGGTGCCCTTAGGCAGGGTTTTTAGAAAATTTATTTCTGGTTTAAGGCTAAAGATACTAAAACATCTGGACTATGCTAGTTTCTTTGAGTTTCTGTTTTTCCTTCCCATTTCCTAGACAGCAGTTCTTTGTTGAAATAGCTTTAAGTTATTGGAGACTTGGAAGAAGGACAGAGGATATTTTTCATTTGCAGTTCACCAATTGCACTGCATCCCAAACTCTAATAAAAATCTCACGTTGCTCATGCTTTTGTCTTTCTATGGTTAAATAGCTTATTTTTGTCTCCAGGGCTTACAATCTGGCACCTCTCAATAAGCATTAAATTCACTCACTCAAAGGGTTGGTAAGAAGATCACTTCCACAACCCTAAGAAAAAGAAACACAAAAGCTACTTAAGTAATTCTCTTCAGGGTAAGTAATAGTTTTCAGGGATTCCTGTCTGGGCAAGCAAAAAGAATGTTTACAATTATTCCCTCTAGCAGAGCAGCAAAACACAATACATTTACCTTCTGGCAAATTTCTGTTAAATCATGAAGGTCTTCCCTTACTAAAGGAGGATAAATAAGACACTTACCTAAGCAGCAGCCTTCAGGGCAGACTTTTCTCCCTGCTCAATTTGAAATGGCTCTTCACACCCTCCTAGAAACTTCCATGTTAATGAAATGGTTTACTTCTTAGATTCCCACTGTGGGAATCTGTCTTCTTATAGACAACTTTTTGGGCCGGTGCCATTGGCTTTAAGGTAAGCTGTAAGTTAACTAAGCAAAAGGATTTAGCCATTTTATGGTCTAAATGACTTCTTGTTTTTCTCTTTCAGAGTTTTAATTACTATCTTTCTCTTTTATAATTTTCATAATTATCTTTTGTGATTTATACAATCTCCAGTATCTCCTGACAATTTGAGTCCTCTCTGATCACAGTGGCATCTATCAGAAGGAAGCGTTCAGCTCTTCACAGGAGACTTTTGTTCTGAAATGAGGCACTGCTTTTGTTTTACAGAAAGAAAAAAAGGGTTTGCTGAAACTGCTTTCTGGAGCATCCTCAAAACGCAAACCCCGACTGTCACCTCCGGCATCACCGACGCTCGAGGCTGAGCAAGCAGCTGCAGAGTTCACCCTGCAGGGTGCAGTCGGGCCAGAGCTTCTGTCAGCAGGTGGTCACAGCAAAGCTGGATCCTGTCCCACTGACAGCGAGGTCTCTGGGCTGACACAGGAGACGCTGCATCGGAAAACAAGTTCCCTGGATTCCCCTATTCCAGTAGCGCCGCCGCCTCGGCAGCCCTGCTCATCTCTGGGCCCCATCCTGAATGAATCCAGGCCTCTCGTTTGTGAAAGGTAAAATATCCTGTGCTGCTACACTTGGTCAAACCAAGACAATATCCATTCTCTGACACTTGTGTATGTTAGAACTGCTTCAAAATGCTGAGGCTTTATAGCAAAAAGAAGCATCCTTTTTTAACAGTGCTTTATATCCTTACCAACCAACACTCATGTTTGTTTGTTTACTTTTGGTGTTAGTTTGAGGTTTTAGAATGAATAGACACTCAAATATGGTGGTCACAGGTCTGGTATGAGAGCTGAGGTAGATAAAATAGGCCTCCTATTTTGCAAAACATGAACGTGTTATAATACTGCATTTATGAATATTAGGTTAGTCCTTTAAGATTACTAGCAACGCATACCTGCCAACCTAAATATATGGTGTATCAGATCCTTATCTATGAGTAGACTTAATGTGTGACTTCTTGAGCTGTTGTGAATATGCTTTTACTTTTACTACCCAAATGTTCCATTACTCTGCACTCCACACAGCAAGCTCTAGGGCAGTCTCTGTGTCCTGGCAAGCAATCCTGGAAAACACATAGTTGTCTAGACTCCGAAAATACCAGGAAGTTGCTTTGAAGTTCTATCACTTTGTTTTTGTGTCCATTTTGTATTGTTTTCAAATTTCCAAGTCCTCAGTAGATTGCATGGTCTGTGAAGGAAGTGGCAGTTTTCTAACTACTGTGTCTTTTTATTATTCCTGGTTGCAGACAAGCAATATGAAGGATGTCATAGGATTTCTTTTGCAGTAGCTCCAGGATTGTGTGGTGTACAGAAAAAAATAGTAGTGTTGCAGTGTGTAACAGCTCTGGGACTGAACTGATTCATGCTGACTGTTGTAGACTCTGTTCTGATGCTATTAACTCATGGTGTGTGGGCATACTGTTGTATTTTTGGAGGTCCATTGATCTTAAGGTATATTAATGTACCAAGATCCAGACAGTGTATCAGTTTCTACTTTGTATTTTATTTTACTTCTGTCACACCTTTTAATATTTTTTAAAAGGTTGCTACTGCTTCGCAGCTATTTCCTAGCAGGAAATAGTGCTTCATAGTGATTTTCTGAAGTAGATCTGCGCTTACAGATGGAAAATAAAACCTGAAAGACTTCTCTTTAAGAATAATGTAATTTATTTTCACATTATAATAAGTCTGTTTGGCACAGTAATACGTTTTTATGTTTAGAATGTGAAAATAATATCAAATTCCTTCTGGCATGACCAGTGGATATTTGTGTAAAGCTATTTGCATCCTCATAAAATGTAGTTTTTTCACTTCCATTATGAAAATTTTTTCTCAGAACATCTTACAGAAAATTATGCTCTATATTTTTATTGCTCTAGTAATACCATACACTCAAACATTCTTTTTACTCTATCTCTATATTCTTACTATTATTTAACTGATAATTGCTGCCAGAGAAGTGCTACCCACAAGATCATTCTTCCTGGTAGACAGGCAGAATTGTTACATTTTGGTCAGTGTATTTAAATAGAATTTAATCTGGGTTCCCTTTGTCCTTTTCAGGGCAGTGTTAATATTTTTCTTGCTGATGTGCTCTTGTCACATTTCTGTTTCCTTAAGGCCAAAATTGCCTCAAATGTGTTGCTTAAGAATACTTACTACTTACATTGTACTCAATATCTTCAAAGTAATTTATAAGCATTAATTAATCTTCATTAGTCTGGAAGAAACATACTGATGATGAAATAGTATCTGCAGTGAAAATTTAATGTTGAGGAAAATACTCATGAGGATGAGCTCAACAGAAAGCTGAAGAACTGAGAAATCTCCTGCTAATATTACTCTGCTCTTACATACCACAATTCCAATCACAGGCTACAATCTAACTGGAAAAAAAGAGACTCTGGTTTGCAGTATAATTATTAGTGTTCAAGTTTTATTTTCAAAGGTGGCTAGAGGATATAAGAGTCAGGTTGTGCTGATTATTCTACATTAATTAGGTGCAAAAGTAATTGGTTCAACTCTGGAAAGCACTTGAAAATGTTCCTGTTTCTGATACAGTTTTCACCAAACTCCTTGCTTTGTTTAAGGTGAAATATCTATTTTTCACTCTGATCCCACTGTTTCTCTGCTCACTAGAATTGCAGGTTGTTCTAGAGTCTGTCTTTCCTGTATATTCAACAGAGAAGTGGAAGAAAAACTGTATACTTGTTTCCAATAATAGAGAATAAATGGGATGGCATTTGATGTGTTTGATAGCAAACAAGCTCTTTGTGACATGGATTTGCAGGTGGATACTTAGTATGAGTGGCCATTTTACTAAAGGAAGGGAAGATTATGACATTCCCTTCCATCTTACTATTGCAGGTCTTCTCTCTAGTTCACATTCCTATGTTCATTCTTCTCCTGTGCACTAGGTTGGTTGCTCACTGTGGTTCATGGTTTTCTGTATGTTCCTTGTACAGAAGGAGCAGAGAAGTTACACAGAAACTTCAGCAAGCCTTGCCTCCAGTTCAGAGCAGTTTGGAGAACTCCCATCACCTGAGACTTTGCAGTGGTGATCAGTTGTTTTTTCTGATTCTCCAGCCAAGACACAAGTTGGCTTGGGGTGTTGTGATTTCTTGTATTGATGCAGCACAGATAATTCCAAAGATCACTGTCTTTTCATTAAAAAGATAGACCCAACTCCCTGCAGTACCCAGAGAGTGCCATGGTCTGCTATGAATACACACTTAATTTGGTTATCTGGTAGGTTTATATTTTTCCATGACAAGAGGTAAAAGAATATTTCAAGCTCTTTCATGAGCTTTCTCTTTTAAAGGGAAAATTGACTAAATAGCCTTAAATTTTACTGCAGTGTAATAATAAACTTCCCAGCACCCTGTAATTCTGTTTAAATACCTGAAGTTGAACCTCAATACACATCACAGCATATGCTAAGCTATAATGTGAATCCTTCATCTAGTTACAGTGACAGACAGTGGTAACTTTGTTCTGTGATTAAAGTGACTCTAAGTGACTTTATCCACCACAAAATGACTGGTGTAACATCTGCTTCCAGTGAGCAGGCCAGTGGCTTTAGAGAGCGGCAGGTTTTATCACACTTGGCAGTATTTAATGCTGTTAATTAAATGTTGAGAATCAGTCTGCCCTAGATGGGAGCTGATTATCTGTAGAAGTCAAGGCACCTACTCAGCAGGCAGGAGAGCTGCACAACAGCAAGGCACACATGAGCTGAAAAGTAAAAATTCAAAGTGTGAGGAAAAAGCAACTAAAGCAAGAAGGTGAATAATAAGTATTATTTTAACTTCTGTAATAATAGTAATTCTAACTTTCTGTGTTTTCTTCAGCCAAAGTTTTCTGCATGTGAGAACATATTTTTGTTCACTTGGTGATCAGTAAAACCATAGATAATTGTCCAAAAATCAACTACAAGTAGCTGGGAAGAAAAGTGGTATTTTCTGTCCACTGAACCAGAAGCAAGGAAGAAAGGGAGAAACATGCAAAATATATCTTTTTTTCATGTTACTGAAAAGTGTGAGAAATGCCAATATTAAAAATGAAAAGTAGAATGGAGAAATGTGAAGACACACCACCCACCATTCCACTTCTCAAAAAGACAAAAAAAATTTTCATAAATACAGAATGCAAGATCAATGTGGGATACAGCCAGACACATTAGGAATATTAGGAAAGAACTTAAGGCAAATATAGTGGCTGCTTCTGGAAATACTTGAATTTTTATTACGCTAATATTTTATCAGTAGCTGATTAAAGAGAATTAGGATAATATTATGAAAATTAACAAAAAATACTGTAAGACAGTCAAAGACAATAGAAGAAAACATGTACTGTGCAAGATGTATGTAAAATATTATAGATTAGGTGACCACAAAATATCTGCACTATTGTCCTACAGACATGGAAAATGTTTGCAAATACTGAATAGGCAGATAAACAAATAAGTGTTTTGGAAGATAAAAACACATGGGAATGAACATATTTTTCCAAAACAGGCCACACTTAGTAAATGTGATTAGATTTCTCCAGGGACTTGACAATGAACTCTGGTGCTAAAGCATAAGGCTTTTGCTCTGCATTGCTGTGGGTACTTTTGGCAGTATGTTGTAGGTGACGAAATAGGTAATGCAGTAATAGCTTCTGTTTCACAGGTGAGTGAAGGTCATCTGAATAGACAGCTGTGTGAATGTGTGATGAGTCTGGATCTGATCACCTCTGTTTGGGCAAATAAAATTTGTTAAATGTGACAAAATTTGATGGCTTGTCATAAAAAAAGATGTGATTTAGATGTGCAAAGCCTTCTGGGTTTCTTCTCATTAAACATTGAAAAATAAAGTAAAATAGCATTTTAACACCAGGGGTGTTGTGCTTTTGTTTTAGACATTAGATTACAAGATGGATATCATACTATTCGGGAAAGTAAAAGTTAATGAGATATAAGTTAATGAGATGTACTAAATTACTGCAGGGTTGAGGGAGTTCAAAACTATGGAAAGCTCAAGAGAACAGCATTTCTGCACAAGTTGGTAATCCTCTAGAGATCCATCTAGAGAAGATGGGGGTTTTGCAAAGCTGTTGGTTTTAGCACTCAGGAGGCATCAGTAGAGTCTAAAGAAACAACAGACTAGTCCTATCAATTCAGGAGTGCATAGAGGTTACTGACAGACAAGTGTTAGAAAAAGAAACTATCTGTATTTCCAGGTAAATGTTCACAGGACAGCATTTGACAGAGCAGAAGGTAATTAAGGCAGATATTCTTTATTGAAACCCATTTTTAATGGACTTTCTTTAGGATGAAACTAGTGTTATGTATGTGTTAAGTAGTATGCTTATTAATTTTCAGCCTGAAATCAACCTGCTTATTACAATGGTAGACATTCTTCATAGCTTTATTGCAGTTCTGTATCCTTTACTATCTCATCCTGCCTGAGTAGAGGCTGTTGTTCCATCTCAAGTAGTTTATAATCTTAATTAATCTTAAAGTCGATAAAAAAATGTTTGCTTCTTATGTCCTAAGTCAGCATTAAAACCCAAGTTGCCCACAGCAGAGGTTAGTGCAGGCATTTGCTATGCTGCCTGGGTTGGATGAGGAGCATTCTGAAGCTGTACAGTAATAGAGCTTGTACTTGGCTTGGTAACTTCTGTGAAGCATGAATGTAATAATTCCCATGCTCTGAAATCTGGCAATTGTCATAATTGAGAGAAAGTCATAATTTACAAGTCACCAGTAAATAAAGTTTGATTGCTGATTAAATCCTAATATAATGTGCTACACATAGATTTCCCTAGAGACTAATTATTTACACACTGCTGCTACTCTTTTCTGAATTCTTCTAACTATATGGACAGACTTAATTTTTGTTCTGTATTATCTTTGTTTCAGTATTACAGAATTAACTTAAAAGATCCATTGTAATTAGGTAATACACATTTTTTTTTTAATCACATGCTTAAGAAAATTGTTGAGTTTAACACTTCTAAAAATGCTTCTTTTTAATATTGTAGTACACAAATGGTGCAACTGTGTCCAAATAAGACTACATGCATTCTATCCTGAAAAGCTTCTGGAGTAAACAAAAATTACTAAAAAAAACCAAACAATGCACATTAATAGGTTTTGTTAGTTGCTTATTTTTGTTCTGTGCCTTTTCTTAAGAGCCTTCCCTGGTATGGTATCATATGAAACATACAGTTGTAAAATCATGGCCAGTTACTTCTGTGAATGCTTTGATTATTATTGAGTCATGCTGACTGGAAGAGTCTGCAAAGTTATATCCAAAAATATGCTGACACTTTTCCTCTGTGACTTAACCATTGTATATATTTTTACAGGAATCTGAGTGAAAAAAAAACTTGATAGGACATGCATATATTTGACTTAAATAAGTTAAGTTGATATTGTTATTTTCTGTTCAAGAGGTACTTAAATTTTAAGTTGCTGCATACTCAGCAAACAGTTCTAGGCAGTTTCCTATTTTCTTAAGTTTTAACTCCTGTTTCCATATGTTTTAACATGCACAGGGATATTTTTAAAAGCATTGGTTTTAAAAAAAAAAAAAAAAGTGAAAACCCTAAATGAAAGTGTTTTTTTCTAATTACACAGGTACAGGGTTGTGGTATCCTATCCTCCTCAGAGTGAAGCAGAACTTGAACTTAAGGAAGGTGACATTGTTTTTGTTCACAAAAAGCGTGAGGATGGCTGGTTCAAAGGCACTCTGCAACGAAATGGAAAAACTGGCCTTTTCCCTGGCAGCTTTGTTGAGAACATTTGAGAAGATTCATTCCAAGAACTTCAAATCATACTGTACTATAAAACAGCACAAACATTTTACCAGAAAAAGCACAGTCATTAAATATTTTCAAATGACTGTAACGTAAACAAAAATCTATGTATTTTTACAGTGTCTATAGCACAATTACACCAGCGAACAAAGAAAATGAAGACATCTGCTGGTTTTATCACTTTGGATTCTTTAAGTGTGATGTGTGCCTTGTACTGTCTGATTTATTATATAGAGGAACTTTCTTTTTTCCCCAAATATGATACAAAAATGAACAATGGTTTACAAGGCTGTAACTAATTTATTCTTGGTTTTTAAAACTTGAATTTTGTGTAATAGCTAAAATTCTTGTGATTATGATTTTAACAAATTATTAATTTATGAAAGAATAGCTAAGGGGAAGCTGGATTCTCTCCTTATGAGCAAGCAATTATATCTGATAAAGAGCCTCCCATTTATCCTCTGGACAATTTTCCCCTGCTGTGTCTGACAGTGGAGTAAGTCTCTGTTTTATGAGTTAATGTTGAGTGGTGGTGATGTGACGTCAAATAGAATTTGCCATGTGGGGAAAAATGTGTATTTTGTTCTTTGGGCAGAGTGAAAAAAACCCAAACAAAACAGTTAGTAATGTTCTTGAATCTAGTTCTGCTTCTTCATATATCACCCAAGTAGAGTAATGTTTCCAGGAGTCAAAGATGTATGAGAACAACTGAATAAAATTTGATCATCTCAAAGTTAGGAAGGAAGAAATTTAGGAGTGCCAATAAGAAATTCCCCATACTTTCTGCTCATGTAATAACTTGGCTATTTGAACAAAGCTTAGCTTTGTGTATTGGGCTAGTTCTTTGGGTATTTAGCACTCAGGATCCAGCAAAATTGGAAAGAATGTTAAAGCCCAACACTTAGAATGATTGAAATCTTGAAAACATCTGTTTGATAAGACTGAATATAAAAATAAAATTATAAGTTGTACTTAATGTCTAAAAATGCCTAAGAAGTGTAATTTGCTGTTTTCTTCTCAAACTGATCTGCATGGCCAAGAGATGTTTTAAAATGTCTGAACAATAGTGGTGGTAAGTGATGCACTTGTGTTAAAGTAAAAGACTGTATGAAACACTGTGAAAACTTTACTAAGTTCTTAGCCATTGCTACTTTGGTATGTTCTGGCCTTTCCTTTGTCTTGCATGTGTTACTGAGTTCCAGCAGTAATATATCTGTGCATGGTTGGCATTTTCCATTCCGATTTCCTGTTGATGGGTTATTTTGCTCTGAAAGTTTCCCAAAAGCCACTTGACCAAAACTAGTGAGCAACTCATCTTCCATGAAAGAAGGTGTCCAGTGTTTGAATAATTAATAAAATATTTTAATGTCCTTGCAGCTGGTGGATCTAAAGGCAGCCTGCAAGAAAACTGTTGTTAGTCTTTCAGGGTTTTGTTAGGGTTTTGACACTGGTGAACACACACACTACTCAGCTGAACATGTTTTTTTTTTATTTATTGTTTGATTATATCAGTTCAATGGGTGATTATTTTTGAAAGACACTGAGCACTGTCATCTCCACTTAAATCTGATGTAATTTGGCTGTTACTCAGCACTTTACAAAGGGAAGCCAGTAGTGTGATTCAGTGTCACACAGTACACAGTGATTTGTTAAATCCTTATTTCTTTTTGAAGCTATACACTTAAAAATATCAAACATTAATGACAAGGATTTCTTGCAATATCAGGTAGCATCATGATGGTCTTAAAAATTAGAATATAAATATAGTTGGACATGACAGCATTCCCAAATTAACCATCTCTCTGAAACACTGTATAATTCACTTTTTGCATTTTTAAATATTTTTAAATAGTTTACTTGAATATTCATGTAATATATAAAGGTTTTGTGAAATGAGTTTTAGTTAGAAGAAGCTGATATCAGCTTTTGTCCACATAAATTGACACTAGTGTGTCATAATATTCTTATTTTGGAAAATTTAGTGCATTTTATATTAAAGACTACTAAAATTTAATTTTTTCTATGTGTCCATATTTTAAACTAAGTGATTAAGGTACCTCTATTAATAGAATTTCATGATGTAAAAGTCATTTAAAAATCAGCTGTTAATCAAATAGTTCTTTTAGATGAAATACATTTTTAATTGATTTTTTAACATTAAGTAAATGTTTGTAAAAAGGACTTCTTGCATAGCTGTGCAACAATGACAAAAATGCAGTTTAATATGCCTTTTTTGTGATCTTTTAGGGGTTATTTTTTGGTTTTGGCTTGGGATTAATTCAGTGTAGAAACAGACAAACCCTGTGCATTTGCTTTGTGTAATTCCATAAAAAATTTTGTAAGATATTTTATATCTATGTTTTAAGTCAAGTGAATGTTAAGTGTTTGATTTACTATGTTAAACTTCCAATCCTAATAAATATTTTCTTAGCAAACAGCTGAATCAAAATGTGTATGCAAACATGAAGCATAAATTATTTGTAATGAATTTGACAATAAATTTACCAAAATTTAATTTCAGAATTCAGGGGAGGATATTTCCACTCATAGAGGAAAAAGTCTTCAGATTCCATAATGTTACAAGTTTGGAATGATGAATATAGTGCAAAAATTGTAGAGAGAATTGAGGATCTGGCTGGTGTTTTCGGTCTCCTTGTTTCTGCAAGTAACTTCAGAGGAGGTAGGTAACTTCCATCTCAGTCTGATCACGACAGACTAGTTGGTCTTATCAACAGCATATTAGGTGCATAAGAGCTATAAAGTGCTTTGCTTAGAGGAGGAAGTGTCTAGAACAGTGGATCTGCTGTGTGTATACTGAGAATTTGTCCCTAGCCCTGGGGGTGAATCATCTGCCCAAACTTTCACTGAGAGCAAAAGTGTTTGCTGGCAAGAGACTTGTTTGCCCTGAAGAAGTTTGCAGTGCACAGCAGTCAGTCACTGCCTCTCGAGGAGATCTGCATGATTTGACATGTGGCTGCTGGGAAAATGATCCTAAATTTTTTTGCAAAAATGTTTAGACTCTTTAAATGTTTCAGCTACTGTGATAGACTCCTTATTAATAAGACTGACCAGGACCTAGATTGTGCTAGCAATGAATGATGCAGCACTAAGTCTCTGCTGTACAGGAGCAGTCTAGCTTTCCTTAATTCAGGGAGAGGGAAGTCAAGATCATTTGTAGAAATGCAGAATAGAGAATATAGAAAACCAGATGTATTTGTTTTTCAGAACAGTGGTCTGACATCAGTGCATCCACAGGAGAAAATTACATCGAAAACATCATGGCTGTGCAGTAGAAGTAAGACAATTTCTTTGGGTTGGGGTATTTTTGGTATTGTAATTATTAGGTAATTCTAGTCTATGTTTAACATTTGGCTTGCCAAAGGTGCCTGAAATCCTCTTCACCTTCACTTCATTACTGCTGTGTTGTGGCAGTAATGACAATTATGGTAGTTTTGCATAGGCTTAAAAACATGGCTTCTGAGCTTTCTGGCTTTTTTCACAGGGCTGCCAAAATGTTTTAACTGGCATGTTCTTTTCAGTAGCTTAAAGCAAATGTGTTTAAAAGTGTATATTGACTTAAATGAAACACAAGAATCCACTTGTCTAGTTAAAAGGGTTTGTATCTGGCATTATGAAAACTCCTACAGTATAGTCTTTCCTGTATGTGCACAATAAATAGTGATGCCACTGGTTTCTGTGGAACATGCCAATGCATCTGTCATCTTTGGATTCTTGTAACTAATCTGCAGTTGTCTGCTTCTCAGATCTTTTCCTGCACTTTGATAAATGTTTAGTAGTAAATCTTACAGTGGATTTGAGGCTTAACTTGAGCAAAACCAGTCATTTAAATGACTGGCATGCTTGAATTATTTTTTATAAAAACAAAAGAGTTGAGAATTATGATGGTGGATGGTGAGGACATGGACTCTAAATGTGGGGAAAAATGGGAATGAGAAAAGGATTTTGGAGACCTGTATATGGGACCTGAATCTTAGCTTATTTGTGGTCTTAACCTCAATTATAAGACTCCAGCTCTGTGAAACGACTGAAGAGGAACTTGGATTTCTAAGGATGAAAATGCAGCCCTCAGCCTTTACCTAGTCTCTTAAGCTTGTATTTGTTTGCTGCTTGTGTCTGGAACAACTGTTGTTCCCAGGCAGTAGGCCCAAGTTGTGTCATTGTTCTCATGTCAAAACGTATCTCTGTTCCTGAAATACCTGGAAGGCTTGAGTTGCCTGGTGGAAGAAGACCTCGAAGTACTAGTAAATAAAAAGCTGGACATGAGCCACCAGTGGCAATTGCAGCCCAGAAGGCCAACCACATCCTGGGCTGCATCAAAAGAAGTGTGGCCAGCAGATGGGGAGAGGTGATTCTGCTCCTCTACTCTGCCCTGGTGAGACCTCACCTGGAGTGCTGCATCCAGCTCTGGTGCCCACAGCACAGAAGGATGTGGACTTGTTGGAGCATGTCCAGAGGAGGGCCAAGAAAATTATGAGAGGGCTGGAGCACCTCTCTTATGAAGGCAGGCTGAGGAAGCTGGGGCTGTTCAGCCTGAAGAAGAGAAGACTCCAGGGGGACCTTAGAGCAACTTTCCAATACCTGAAAAGATCCTATAGGAAACCTGTTCACAAGAGCATGTAATAATAGAACAAGGGATAATGGTTTCAAGCTAGAGAAGGGTAGATTTAGGTTGGACATTAGGAAAAAGTTCTTTACTATGAGGGTGTTGGATCACTGGAACAGGTTGCCCAGGGAGGTGGTGGGGGCACCATCCCTGGAGACATTCAAGGTCAGGCTTGATGAGGCTCTGAGCAATCTCTTCTAGTGTGAGATGTCCCTGCTTATTGTAGGGGGGGTTGGACTAGACGATCTTTAGAGGTCCCTTCTAACCCAGGACATTCTATGATATCCCATCTGCAATTTGCAAAAACTATTAAAAATGCAACATAATGAACATTACTATCAAATCGTAGTAGTTACACTGAACATAATATTAGTAGATGTCAGAAAATGTCAGATGTTCCCTTTTATTGTACTCTTCCTTGTCAACTGTATTATTTTGCTGAAAAGAGAAGTGGCTGTTCCTACTCAGGGAGTAAAGACAATTTAAATGTAGTAAGGCTAGCCCTAGATTTCAATTATTCACAGTTATACCTGACTTGTAAAAATTCCTCATGGCACATGTAAATGAATGGCACTCAGCTGCACTCTGCAGCCAACTCCAGTCACCTTTATTATGGTTCTATACATGGCATGCAGAACCCAAAGGTCTTCTGATGTCTGCATTGAGTCCTCATTTAGATCAAAACCAATTCACAAAATGTGTCCAAATGCTAGATACATTCTAATTTCAGAGTGGTGGGAAAAGCCTGTACAGGAGTGTGGAAAGCAGAAATTTGGCTAGCACAACAAGAAAAAACATACTTTAATTATAAAGGCAGAAAGAAAAATGTCAGGATTTAACAATACCTGTACAAGTGTTTTCTTGTCCCTGCTATCTTAGATGGAGTCCCATTCCATAAAGCAAATGGACTTTGATTTCCCCCCACACCCTCCTTCCCATGAAGGAAGGCAATATAAGCCTTCAAAATACCCAGATTCTTTAGCATTAGAACACATGGCTGGACCCTCAATTACTGCAAATCAGTGCTACTTCATTGATTTTGTTAAACTTTGCTGAGATACACTGAATATGTCCCCTGCTGTTAAATAGTGAAAGAAAATATCTCATCTGCCCTAGAGGAATTAATGTCTGAAAGAAGCTGAGCTGGATGATGTTCATACTTGGAAAATACAGAGCTGTTTGGGCTATGTTACCCTTTTCTCAAAAAATGTTTGTCCCCACAGCTAAGGCAGTAGATCAAAGATGATGCTGTGTGTAGCTGCACTGTAAAGCCTGGGAGACTTGTTCACTTTTGAATCAAACCTATAAATTTTCAGATCTGCAATTGCATAGTAGGGTTTGGTTTTCTAACAGCTGCTAGGTCCAAAATCTTTTGTGGTTAGTTGTTGCTGTGTTTTCTCATGGCACATCTGTGGCTGCTTGGGAGAGAAGATGAATCAGCAGCAGAATGACTTTAAAGTGGTCATTGACTTTGTTTTCCACAACAAGGGACATGCCCTAGGTCAAATTTCTTATTTCAGCTGGTTGAACTTCTCCATAAGCTGAAGAATGCTAGCTCTGAAAAGTTTACAGTTCAAATACTTTTTCTCCACTCCTCTTTGGTAGGCAATCTGAGTGTGTCTTTTGAATACACACAGATCAGGAAATTCTGCTTATTTTTTACTCGTTATCAAAGCTTTACTCTATGCCTCTACCCAGCTTCTAAGTTTATAGTACACAGGTAACTCTATTACCCTGCTTATCACTGAAATTCTTTCCATTCTGTAATTTAAGATCAGCTTTTTCATGGAGGGTAAGAAGACATGCAAAAAAATAAATGTTTTAAAACTCTTAACAAATGGGTACTCACCCTACCTAGGCCTTCAATATTCTTGATTACTTCTATTTAATGCATGTTCCTTAATACTGAATTGGTGATTTCTGCCACAGACTGCTAGACATAATTCTCAGAAAGCTGGAGTGTTTCTGTTGAGAATGTATCCAGTAAATAGGAAAAGGAGAGCAAGAATATGACTTTCAAATTCCATCTGAAGAACCATACTGGTTCAGGACCAACTTCCAGTGGCCCAGTTGTGCCTGCCACAACCACAGTGCCATTTGGAGGTCTGTTACATGTAAGCTTAAGAAAATGGCAGGCAATGTTACTAATTTTTTCTTTTTCTTATCTCAAATACTCCTTTATAAGGAAATCCATGTTAACCTTGTGCCAAATGCATATAAAATTTGGCCTTAACTGCAAAACACAGCAGTACTCTTGTAATTTGGTTTCTCTGATTTGGTAGTGCTAGTGAACACTTAGATGATCCAAGAAAAAATAAATACTAAAATATAAAATTCTGTGGTTAACATTTCTCGTCTGTTCTCCGCAGCAAAGGACCAGCCAGGCTTGAACAGTAATTTTTGAGTCTGGGAAAGCTGCTGCAGTTCTCTTAGCAAAGACTGACACGCCAGCAGTGACTGTGCCAGTGGGGAATGGGTGGGAGGAGGAATATCCCTGTAATTAAAGAGATCAGTGAAACATTGTTTGGTGCAACCACAACTATTTCTTTCTTCGATGCTAAGCTATCCCTTAGGAAATGATGCTAATGCTCCTCCCCAACACTAGGTCAGTGAGGTTTGTTACTGGATGTGACCAAGCATTTGGATGACTGGGAGGTAAGGACCACAACAGAACTTGTCTAGTTATGTGGCTGTGGGGCCTCTGCGATGACAGCTACGTGACCAGAGCCCCCATGTGCAGGCATAGTCTGGATTGATGGCAGGAACTTCTGTTGGAACTGCACAACAGCCTCAGACAGCTGAAGCAAGCTGTGAAAGATGTCTGCTCCCACAGCAGCTCCTTCTCTTCACAGGTCATGCTGATGGAAAAAGATCAATCAGTAGGATGCGTCTGCCTTTGCACTGTAATATATTTATATTGGCAAGCCTTTGTTGTGTGGACTCTGTGTAAGCATGTTACTGATGGATGGGATGATGTGGGAATTTTTCCATCTGCTCTGTTAGTACTTTCGCAGATCTGTGGTGTAACAGGTTTGTTTTTAAAGACTGTGAAGTATCACACTCTCGTAGCTGACAGTAATAGCGCGTACTCACGCAGCTGTGATTTAATTAGCCTACAGCCCTGTTTTTATTGAGTGATGGCTAAATCCACCAGTACAAGGAGTATCTTCTGTAAAGTACACGAGCTAGTTCGAAGAAAAATTATCAAACGTACTTTTGAACTTTCTAAACTCTTATCCTCAGATAATGCTAGCAAAGGCTGTAAATCTTTCTGGCAGTTAGTGTGTGTCTGAAGATTGGTCTGTGTGATTCTCTTTTACAGTCCTGTCAAAAGCAACATTTTAAAGGAAATTGTTCTTTTTTCAGGGACAAATATTAGATTCTGGTCAACTTCTGGTTAGTATTTTTTATTAAAAGCTTATTTGTGTATTGCATTGGCAAAAGATAGAAAAAGAAGGTTCATGTTCTTATAATTAACAGCACTGTTGACAAAACTACAATAGCTTATAGTTGGCCTATGTTATCTTTCTGCTATATTCAGTAATACAATAGAATGCTTTTGGAAGAAATACTAGATGCTGAAATAGTGATTCCAAATATAAAGGAGGTCCCTAAGGCGTCTTTTGTAAGGTCTTGCTTATAACTTTAAATTACGTTTTTATAGCTAGAACTAGCATGTCTAGTGGCTAATTATAATGTAGCCTCTTGTTATACCCAGCCACCTCCTCTGTCTTTCTCATACGCACCACTTAATCTTCTAGGCCTTCATTTCCTTACCTATTAAGTCCCTTGGACTCTTACTAAACAAAAAAAATGCAAACAAAAATGTGCTGTTAAGCACTTTACAGAACAGGAATGGATTTAAACATGATCTTAAAAGTTAAATGTGTGTTGAGGTGTTTTGCTGAATCTTAAGGGTTTTTCCCTCTGAACCATCCTGGAAATAAAGCAGCATGGTTCTAGGAAAAAAGCAAGCAACACAAGAGTACTTACAAATAGAAGTTATTTATACTTTTATTATCCTGAAAAAAAACCAAACCAAAACAAAAAACTAAATTGACATTTCAAACTTGAAATTGATTTCTTGGGTGCTGTAAGACTTAGATGTGAGGGGAAAATACAGCACTTTGGAGAGACTGGCTAATGTTTTCTGTTTTCTAGTTTGAGATGTAATAGTTGTGATTCACTGAATTGGCCTACAATACTCTCTCTCCCTTCTTCCCACATTGTGTATTAGTCACCATGGCTATGATTTGGTATAGCCCTTTAGTGTGTGCACTACAGCTGTACTGACCTCAGCGGGAGTTTCAGGTGCTTGTGAATTTTGCTGAATCGGGGACTTTAATTATGCCTTGAACCATGCTTAAGCAAATAATCCCAGAGCCTTCACTAACAAGCCTGATGACATGGACATTGAGAGCAGTGCATGTCCCCACTGAAAGCAAGCACAGAGCAAAGGCCTTCAGTTGCTTTAACTGGGCAGCTCAGCACATGGATCAAGTCTTGTTCCAAGAAATCCTGGTAATGCTCGCCAAAGAAAATGATCTGCTTTTGCATGTCCAGTGTTAAGTCATATGGAGTCTCCACTCACTACTGCTAGAAAACTGCTTAAGTCTGGGATGAAAAATGTATAGATGCAGAGTTTTATAAGGGAGCAAATTATTCTCTTTGAGGAAAAGAAATAAAATGCTAGGTGTAAGCTAGACAATGGATAAGGCGTCTAGTATAGGTGCATAGGTTTGGTTTTGGTGGCAGGAAAGAAATACCTTTGGTACGCTGGAAGACTGCTTTCCCAAGCTGTGAAGGAAAAGCAAGTTGAATGTTGCCTGGGCTGACAATTTGAACAATAAACATTCAAAAGTGGGAGATGAGAGAGGGAAATATTTTCCTAAAACAGATATGGGAAGCTCTTCAGAGTAATATGCCCAAAGGGTTGGAGGGTGCAACACTAGTGCATATGCCTTTCTTTCTTCCTTTCTTTCCTCTTTTTATAAAGGTAAGCATTGACTTTGGGGAAAGGAAAGAGAACTCTGATTCTTCATCTTACAGGCAAATTGGAACTGGAAGCGTATCAGTGAGTTGGAGCACTAATTCTGGGATTGGTACTGTTGGATATCAGCTGCAAGAAGTACTGCAATAATCTGACAAAATTATTGTGCCTTGGAATTGAGTGGCTGCACACTCTAACTAAAAAGATATATGGTGACAGGATGTGGTAAAGTTATGAAAATGAAGGCAAAAGTGGAACTTGTTAATGACTGCAAAAATGATGTGCCTTTCATGTGATGGTGTATAAAGAAAGTAGGGCCTGCAGCATTACAGTACTTTGTCCTCCACAGGAAGGTACATGGGTGAATACTATGCCATTGGTATTTGTATGGCTGTAGTTGCCATTTATATGTTAATGTGGGTGTTCTTGTGAAAGAACTGAAACATGCTGTTCCAGAATAAATGGATTTTATTATAGAAAACACAGCTATAGATGGAGTTGTGATCCAGGCTGGTGATATATTTGTTTTGCCTATAAGTTCTTCTATCAGCTTGTGTGTGCTTTGCATAATGCATATATATGTTATAGATAAACCTAGAAAATTCTTACTTAAAAAACAATTATATATAAAGGCATGAGAAATGCAAACAGCAGTGTTACTATGAGAGAGCTTTTTAGGCAAAACTGGGCTTTGTTTTGCAGTTTTCATTTATACACAAGTAGAACTGTCCTAGGTTTGGAAACACTTGGAAGGCTGATACCATCAGGTCACGTACTGTCCCATGTGTTTTTTACTTTGGACAGAGGAAGTGAACTACTGATTTACTTGCTAGGCTGATACAGTACACAGAAATGGTTAGTATTGGTGACAGCTGTGATTTCTCAGCTGCTATAAAGATCTTCAAATGTGTGCTGCTTTTTGAGTTACCATGAGTATTTACTGCATCCTGCCCTTTATAGCATATCCATTTTATCATCAAATGAATCTCTGCATGGCTGCCTTGCACACACCAAGGGAGGCTCATTAGAAACCAATACCCAGCAAGGGCTTGTCTCGCCTTCACATAAATTTGCCAGCACAAACAGTGCACACTAATTCCACATACATGGGTTTCCTCATCCCTTAGGGAACAGTCTATCTTATCAAAACTAGAATGACCCTCTTGTCAGCATAACAGATTTATTAACTTACAAGAATCTTGTTTTGAAACCTCCTGCTGTGTTTTAAGGTTCCAGATGGCAAAACACAACAGCATGGTAGCAAGGGTATTTGTTTACAGACTCCACCCTTCACTGAGGGCCTTGTCTTTGCCATCATAATTTCTGTGTGACAGGTACAGAATTCTCAAAGCAAAAGGCTTCCATTTACAGCCAAACAGTGGAGTCAAGTGCCTTATTTGTTTCCCACTATATTTATTTTCTCCTCAACTGCTTAGCAAAATAGTGAGCCTACATTAGTTAAAGTTATGAAGGATGTTGGAACTGGATGCAGCATTACAGCCAAGATGGGTTATAAAACATTTTGCAGAGTTCTGCTGCTAAAAATAGCTATGCATTGAAGCTGAGAAAATGCAGAGGCTGGATAAGGTCAGCTGGCATAACATTACCAGGTTCTTGCAATAGAGAAAATATACCCACTGTTAGCCCAGATGTTATTCAGGAGGTGGTGTCCTGCTGTCTCCTGGATGAGGCCTTACTGTTTTTCTGCTTATTCCATTTGGTTATATGTTGTACTCTTTCTGTTTATTCCCTGGGCTGTTTTCTGCAGGGTTGCAGCTTGTTCTTTTCTCTTGCATTGTCATCGGGCAATGGACCAATGTGTCATAAGTAGAATTGCTTAACATATATTTATATGATTGTTTATTCACATATGTTTAACAGCTTTTGAATTACATTACTACAGAAAACACCCTCTGTTTTTTTTAAGCATTTGCTTCTTCCAGAAAATGGAAATCTTGCAGTTTTCAGTAAATAGCATATATCATATTTGAAAAATTACAGGAAATATACTTACTGTCAAACCCGTTCGTTTTGTTTTAAAATCAAGCACTATTTTTTGGAAACTCCTCCCAACCTTTCCTAATCTATTTATTTCTAAATTTCCTGAGAAAAATTAATTAAACATTTCTTCTAAGTGGAGACATGGCCTTTCTATATGGGGTTTGAGGCCTATATCTGATAATTCAGTTTTTTTCAGGTGCAGTCCTCTTTCTACAGTAAGGCCTAAAAGTGCTTCCACAGAAAAAGACAGTAAGTATAGAGCTTTGCAAAGGGCTGTGTCAATATGGGAAGCTGACAACCATTAGCCTCAACTAAAGATGGGAGAACTGACATTTGGAGGGTAAAAACTAAGTGACTTGGCAAGTCTTAAAAGAAACTTGCAGCCTGCCCCTTGAATCTCAGTTCATAAGGACGTTCTTCCTCCGAGAAACATAAGTAGCCTAATGCTGTAGCATCTCATTCCCGTGCTAGGTTTTCTTCCCCTCTTCATGCGTCTTCGAAAAACAACTTGGACCATAAACTCCTGGGAACAGGAACTGTCATCCATCTTTATTCTCTGAAATGGCTAGCATGTTCTTAGTTGTAGGAAATTAAATTATAAACAGAATGTAACCACTTCCTTTTTTAAATTTTTTTTCTTTGTACAGTCTATAAATACATTTTTCCTTCCTTTTTAATTTTTTTATTTTTCAAGTGGTGATCTTCCTTACAAACTCATATTTCAATGGATTTAATGAGTGTTTGGGAGCCAGATGGCATACCATATTTTTTTCAAAACATTTTAAAGCACATAATAGACAACTCGTTGACAGGAGTGCTTCACTGAGGTGTCTGCAAAGCAAAAGCATTACTTGTTACTATTAGAGCAGAATAATTGTTTATGAAAGACGTCCTGAAATTGAATAATGATTTGATGAAGTAAACAGAAATGAATTCTGCTATGTAAACACTGCGCACTCTGCAGAAATGTTACTCGCTTGTATAGGTTGCCTGAAATAATTATGATCTGAGTGAAAATGCACGATGGAGTGTGATATTATGCAATGATAGTCATTGAAGTCCAGATTCAGGCAATTTTGCTGGAAAAATACTCAGACTGTGGGCAATTTTATGGAAAAAGCTATAGCTGCAGACAAAATAGGTGACTGTTTTTCCAGTAAGATGGGAAGACAAAAGAAAAGCTATAGCTGCAGACAAAATAGGTGACTTTGTTTTTCCAGTAAGATGGGAAGACATTTTCACATTTTCACATTTTCAGCTTGTGTGTACAAGGAAAAGAGAAATACATGAAGGGAATAAGCAAATAGAAGAAGGAATAGACAGAAAAGCAATCCACTTCCCATTCTGGTTAAGATTGGCTGGTACTGCAGGTACAGCTTAAAAAGTCATACCTAAAGAACCTCTTGGTTCAGAGTCAGCAGGAGAAGAGGCCAGCTATCTGCTTTTGGGAAAAGAGCAAGGTCTTGGATAAATGCTTGGTCTGCACTTATCTTCTCTGGTTTAGTAGCTAAACTGTGAAAATTATGAGGGAATTACTAGCTTGAATCTTCTCAGAATATTCATTTTTTCAGTTAACTAACTCAGGAAAGGTAATATCCAGCTGTTAAATTTCAAACGTGGACAACAATACTTAATTCCTGAATTGTATTCTTTTTGTTTGTGTAATTTTTAGTGCCCTTCAGAACTTGTTTTTTCAGAACAGGACCCTGCTCAAGCAATGATATTTTGGTGTGTGAGTCTTGTGTCTGTTGAAAGAACTTGGGAAGGGAAAGAGAGTGTGTGTTTCCTTTTCTCAGGAAAAGAGAATGTGATGTGTAGAAACTTGATGAAGAGAGGCTGAACTCTGACAGAAAGGGGAGCTTGTTCACAGAAGGTTGGGTATAATCTACCACTGGAAACAGAATGTGTAGAATACAGTCTTTTCTGTATGTTTGGTATAGAAACAATACAAAGCCTATTTTGGAAGCCCCATTCCTGGAAGCATTCAAGGCCAGGTTGGATGGAGCACTGAGCAACCTGGTCTAGTGTGAGGTGTCCCTGCCCATGCAGGGGAGGTTGGAACTAGATGATCTTTAAAGTCCCTTACAACTCAAACCATTCTATGTATGATTATAGAGAAGATTTAGGCAACTGAGGAAAAAAATGAAGAAGTGTATTTACAATATAGATGTGAATTTTTCCTGTTCTGGAAAAAAACAGCTATATCAACCTCCATTACATGGCTTTGAATCAGGAGAGCTGTTAATAGCCTTTGCTATTTGTGGTAAATATTTAATTGTCTTTTCTATAAAGTGAATAACTGTAAATATATATGATTAATAACACAGCTCCCTTCTGGAGTTTAAGGAGAGTAGCTTGTGCCATCCTGGGTTTCTGTAAGGCACACTATTACCTGTGTGTGATCAGGCAGGAGTGGTTACCAGACCTCTTGTGGAAGCTAGAAAAATGTTTGCCTTCTAATAGAATCTCATCATAAACTGTGCTCTTGAAAATCAAAACCTATGAGGAAAGAATTAAATAACCTTTTGAAATAAGCTATTTATTTTATATAATCAGCAATTACCTGATCTGACATAGTCTGGCTCAAGCAATAGTTAATTCTTTCCAAGGATGATAATGGCTTCTGATAATTTTTGAAGGAAATTATTCACTGTGATAGATAATTTTTTTAATGGTGTAAGCAATCATCTAAAAATACCTCTTCTCATCTTTAATGGCCTACTTCCTACCTCATTAAGTGAGCTGATTGGGTATTATTATGATTTACTACTTTCTTGGAAGGACATATAACAGTAAGGGCTTCTGTATGTCACAAGCAGATGAAGTCTTCAGCTGCTCATTTAAGTACATGAGTAGGATGAAATGACAGCAAAGTATTTCTGCAAGGAGATGAGATATGAAACTAGATGTATTTAGGATAATCTGGTGGAGAAAATTGAATGTTGGGAATTGAGTTCTTTGAAAGCTCTCTCAAGTATTACTGTATGTGTTTCAGGCTGCAAAATGGGTAACAGCTGTAACAAATACTGGTTTTGACAATTCCTAGAATACTGGTGAAGATAAAGGAGGTGAACAGTCTATGAGATATGAGTGTTTGTTACTGTCATGGTTGCCATTTATTGTGAACTGTGTGCAAAATAATTACTGGCAAATAATCAACTTAAGTTTTGCCAGTGTAAGTCCTTCTGTTTAGGATCACAGCTATTTGCAATTCTGGGGAAATGACTACATGGTCCCTAGACTGGCTGCTTTCTGTCAGTAAGTAGATGTGCTACATTAAGTTGGCATTCCTCTACTTATTAAGTCTGGTCTTCATTAGGGCTGACCTTGCAGACATTTTCATGGTCACATAATGAACATATGCTAAAATAGATGAGGCTGCAATAACGGTTTAACGCTTGTGGATATGTCTTCATTTTCCTGCTTCAAAGAGCTTTGGTCTCTTCATAAATGTTATGAATTTCAAAGTGGATATTAGGAGGAGTCATAGAAGTATTTCACTTCCACCTGTATCAGGCCTGCTATTTCCTAGGGGCTAACTGCCAGGTTTATAAAACAAACACTTCACTTGTATAAGTGTCTAGAGCTTCTCATGAGAAGGGAGGTGAAGGCTACAAAAGGCAGAATGTAGGAAGTCACAAGTGCATTGGTATGTGGGAAAAAACACATAAATGATGCAAAGTCTTGATTGGACTTTTACAAATGGCATGTGTAAGTGCTGTTCCTGAGGCTATGTATTTTCTCTATTGAGTATAGTAGTTGCAGTTAAAAGTAAATTGCCTCTAAGAGAACAGGATGAGAGTTAATTCAGTCATGGCTATTCAAACAGTCCTGCAAAACTCTTGGATGTCACTGTACCGGACTTCTAGTGGATACTCTTAACTTACAAAATATGCAATATACAAAAAATAGCTTTTCTATACCAAATTGTCAGCAGTGACTCCTGGGAGTGAGACATGTCTGTCTTTGGTGGTGTCAGTTTTACTTGTTTTACCTTGCAGGGAGATGCTGACTGCTCCATGTGATGTTCTTTGCAGTTTTGAAACACTGTCTGTCTAAAAGATGCTGTACAAAGCAGTGAGTTTGCTCCCTGGATGGCTGTTTTATTTCCTCCTTGTTCCCAGTTCAGTGGCCAGACCCACTGGCTTGGGACTCATGAGCTGAACACTGATAAGACGCTGTGGCAGTGTAGTCCTTAAATGGAGCCAGGTGTACAGACGGAAGCAAGAGATTTTGAGAGACACTGAGATTCCAGTTAACTGTCTCTTGGGTCTAAAGTCCACTGATACACAGTAGGAGTGGCTGGTGCCCATGATCCAAACAGAGCTGTGGACAGAGGCTCAATGTGCAGGAAAACTGTTTCTTGAAGAGATTTTTATGGGGGCTGTGCAATGGTGGCTATGTTTTCTTTCAATGTGTAAGGTACTGTGGGGCAGCACTGGGAATGACTCGTTTGTTTCTAGCAACAGATTGAGGAGCAATAACACCAGCTTTTCTTTATTCCCTTTGTGGTGTGCCTGACTTCTCAGCAGAAGCACCAGTTAAGTGACTGTGCTAATTTAAACAAGGCCTCAGTGTGAAATAATAGTGAGTCGGAGTGGGGAAACCTGTTCAGCCAGGAGGATATGAAAACAGTAGGTAATTTGCCAAAGCCTCTGATGGCTTTGTTTTGTGCTGGTTTGCTGTTGTGTGTTTGTTGTTGGGTTTTTTTTGTTTTGTTTTAAACTAAAAGGCTTTTCACAGGGGTACCAGGAATACGTTTCTTAAGAGGAAAAGGTTTGCCCACATATTTGTTGAAAAAATACATCTAAATTGTACAAAACTACTTCATGTTGGTGTGATAAAAGTTCAGTCTTGCAACACAGCAGCAAATACTGCAGAGATTTTGGACAGTCTGGAAAAACAGAAGAAAGTGGAGTGTAACCAAAAAAAAAAAAATTCCCTTAAGAACACAGTTATGGTAATTGGCCACTTAAGTATCTGAACTGGTGTGGTTGGGGAAAGTTTTCCAAGTTGCAAAATACTGGGAGGAGAGAGGAGTGGTTTTCTTTCATACAACTAGGTGATTGTTTTTTTCCTCAGTAGTTCATCTCAGGCTTTGCATCACTTGCCTAGAAGGCTGAGCCCATATCAAAGATAGTTGGGAACTGCAACATATAGCTTGTTAGTTACATAATTTATATACATTATATATATGTGTGTGTATAATCTGTGTGTATATATGTATATTTAATTAGTAACTAGATCTGATTTTCCCAGAGCAAATCAGAAGTGCACATCTGATGAAAGGAGTAACTCAAGCTTGACAGGAGCAAAAAGTCTTGGAAACCTAAGTGCTGACCTGCCCAGGCAAAGTAGAAAATTATGAGGAGCCCTGACAATACTGTTCCCCTATGGTCTTGAGGAGAACTCACCTAGAGCGAGCAGTGATGGTCTTTTTTTTTTATCACAGGAGGAAATGC
This sequence comes from Chaetura pelagica, assembly GCF_000747805.2. NCBI lineage: Eukaryota > Metazoa > Chordata > Aves > Apodiformes > Apodidae > Chaetura > Chaetura pelagica. The sequence goes on along the minus strand of NW_009952973.1, from coordinate 7,716,375 downwards.
ATAGTGGTGTATTGACTGTGTGAGCTGCCACCCAGTTACCATTTTGGCCTGAAAAGAAGGAAACCACCTGTTTTTAAACTCTTCACTGGCTTAATTCTGTTTGAAGTCCATGTCTGCTGAATTCCACAACAATGTCCTCCTCATCAAGTTTGCTTAAGTAAAATAGATAATTTTTTACATGCCAGTTGAAAAGCAAAATAGTTTATTGAATGAACTGTTGATTTCAACAGATGTTTAATCCCCAAACTCTTATATCTCTGGCCATTAGCGTGGAGTGTCAAATCTCTGTGACACACTTGGATTTTTTTTGTTGTTGTTGTTTCTAGAAACGGAAGCAATTTCAGACTGATGATTTTGACACTCTTGTTCAATTGTGAGAAACTGTAGTCAGTGACCATGTTTCCATTAAGATAGATTTGGAAACAGGTTTTATTATAGCTGAGTAGTCCAACCAGCAGGCTTTTGTTTAAAATGGGACTGAGCAGTAGGTGCAGCCAGTTCTCCAGTTGCTGTGTCCTGGGTGTTACACAGAAGCCGTCTAACTTGGCCACCAATGTGGTTAATGATTTGCACTTAAGTTCCATTGTAAACCTAGCCTGAAAATCCAAACCTAGTAATAACTTAAAATAGGTGATACAGGGTACCTCAGTTACAGAAACAGTTAGTTGCCCTGTTTTGTGTCGTCGTGCTTTGATGTGCATTTTATGCTTTTAGATACATTAAATATCCTGTCCAGTTTGAGGATATTGTGGTTTTTCCCCTCTTAAGAATGAAATACTTACTTGAAAGCAGAAGCTCAGTTGTGTGGAAGAATGATTGAAACATTTTAAGAAAAGAAGAAAAATTTATGTTAGGAAAAGTGTTTTTAATGCCTGAATGTATTAGGCTTCAGGGAAGACAGCTGCATCATTTTGTATATTGTGGGCAGGTTGCAAATATATGTGTATATGGTCACACAGAGAGCCATACCAGAATTATTAACTTACAATTCCACGTTAATAGTAATCCAGGCATAATAGTGGCTGGTATGGAACTAGCTGTTACAGATCTGGACATGATTGATGGAGCAGGTCCATCAGCTCAAGTTCATGTATCAGGTGCTGTCCCCCAGAAAGGAGAGGTACTCAGTATGACACTGGTTTCTTTCTTGGATGCCACTAGCTCATCTTGCTTTAATGGGAAATCTGTGTGAATAAACTGGCTCAGATGAATTCTGCTTAGACTAGCGGATCTCATCATTTACCCAGGCATCCGGAGGAAAAAGGCTAATGTCACTTTGGCCAATGAATGAACACACATCTTGTTTTAAACAAGAATTGAACAGAATCTTGTCTGAACTTTTGAAAAGCATAGTTTACTTGGTCAACTATAACACAGTTCTAAAAAAAATGCAGTGAAGCTCATGCTTACTCTGTGTCAGCAAAGTCCTAACAGTACAGCAAAGATCAGCTTTTCTTTAACTTCTTTAACAAGGATGGCACAGCACTCTGGATGAGGACAGAGATCACAAATAGGTTAAAGTCATAATTCCTAATATAATTTTCACATAAAATCTGCCTGCTGCTGTCCTCGTACGATATGGTGCTCATAGTTACTCTCTCTGTAGCACACACGTCTTCAGAGAAGATGCCGTATCACTAATATTTTCCCTTTATGTGCTCCTTTGCTTATATGTCTCACTTGAAGAAAAAGCCATCGTTTCCCCCTGTGAATCTTGATCCTTATGATAGAGACCAGAAGTCTTGGTCTGAGACTATTCTGAGTCACAGTCTCAGCTCTCTTACACAGTCTCAGCTCTCTTACTCATCACTGGGATCTCTGACTTTTCAGAATATGGCATATTCTGAAATGTTACTGGATCACAAAATCTCATTTACTCTTTTGAAAACAGGGCCAGTTTATGATATATATGTACTTGCTAAAGTAAATAATTTTGCACAACAGCTTTTCTTAAAGATAGATATTTTTAACAGATGTTAATTTGTTTAGTAATCTGCTTTTCCTCCTACATGTAAAGACTGATCCACAGAAAAAGAATCCTACATGAATACATGTAATAGTATTAAGTTCTCTACAGCTCCCCTGGAAACATTTATAATCTGAAATCCTGAGTAACTGCTTTCAAGTCAAAAGCAAGAACTGTAAGAAGTTACATTCCCACTGAGCTCATAGAAACTCCAGTGTGATTCTGACTCTTTGTTACTTTGTGGAACCTTTTAATGGTATTTTTTTCTCTTAAAAATAAATAAATAAATAAATATATATATATATATATATATATATATATATAAAAAATCAAGATTGTCCTCTCGTCCACAATTGTGCTCGGGTTCATTCTTATTTCTCAGGTGGAAAAATGCCTTCAGTAGGTGTGACTTGAGAGTCCACGGAAACCCCTCCAACAAATCATCAGACAAATGTTAATAGCATTACTGTTAAAACATAGCAGGTTTTTTACATTAGTTTAATTGCATATAATGAAATTTATTTTGGTTACTAAGTGGGAACTCTCACAGGTGTTTCATCATTTTGGGTTTATCTATCTTTGGTTCCAGCTGAACTCTGCATGTTTAGTTACACAGGATCTTAGGGAATTTGGAGCAAGGAAATACGAAAAAAAGCTTTCTTTTTTTTTTTTTCCCCTCATTTGTTTGTATGTGTCTGTGTGTGAAACTCCAGTTTGTA
>NW_009952973.1:7674233-7713096 GCF_000747805.2 Chaetura pelagica | reverse complement strand
GGGCTGTCCCCGGGGTGGGGCTGGGGGCGGTGTCCTGCCGGGGCAGCGGGAGGGGGCCGAGCTCCCGGCCCGGGCGGCTGCGGTGCCTGGGCTGAGCAGCGCTCCCCGGCCGTGGGAGCCGGGTGCCCTGAGGGGGGGCTTAGCGGCAGCGCCGTTTGCAGGCCCTGGTGGCCACGGGTTCAGCGCTGCGTTCTGAAAGCAGAGAAGGACTCCAGAGGGCAAAGGTGGTACCGGTGCTTGTGTGTGCTGCGTGGCGACCTAGAAAAGAACCTGTTGCTCAAAAGATACTCGTTTTCCTTGCCTTTGGTTGGCCGGGGACTGTAGCTTTACTCCTCCTCTATTCTCCAAGTTAACACCTCTAAAGAATCACTATGGCTCTTTTGTGCTAAAACACAAATTGTATATTGTGGTGTTGGAAGTAGACCTTATCCACCTCCCATGAATACCTAGTTACTGCACCAGGGGGCTTTCACTTTTCTTTCTGAGAATGGTAGAATCACCAAGAGCTTTTCCTTTGGAGAGAACAGGAAGGGTAGATCCATACATTTTAAAGTTTTCTCCCCACAGGCAGCTGTCTGGGTCCTGTGTAGCTAAACGTGTTAAGATTTTTTTGTAAAAGAGCATATATATAAACTGACAGCATTCGTAAATAGTATAAAATGGCTCACTTGTCATTGCTTGGGGTGGAGGAGGTAGACAAGATGATTTCCAGAGGTCCTTTTTAATCTATATTATTCTGTCTTTCAAATAAAGTTAAGAGAGTAGTCAGTGATGGTATGAACTAAGTACAGAGGAGGAAATGGAGAGAAAATCCTAGCACAATATTGTTGCAACAATCCAGGGGACTTTGTAGCTAAGTCTGTAAGAGGAGAGCAGTGGTGGTACAAAGGGCAGACTAAGACTGATGCTAACAAATCTGTCATCTGTCATGGGTTGGTTGGTTGTGCCTTTAGTCTGCTAAGACCGTCAGAGGTTTAGTTACTGTGATTCAGGACCTCTTGATTAATCTCTTGCACACTAGCTACTTAATGAAGACTGCCCAAAACTTGGTGAGGTATCACTGTCTTTTTTTATTGTTAAAGAATTGCTTTCATGCAGGATGTCATTTTGTATGTATTCTTTCAAAAGGGCCACCACCTGAGAAGCAGATATTTAATCCTCTTCCAGCTCTTAGGAAGCCAATTTAAGCTTGCTAGTAGAAGTAGACACATGGGGTTACTTTCTGTTCCAGAAAAGGCTTCTCTTTCAGGCCCTGTCATAGAAGACTAAAATCAGTGTGTCATCGTATGAGTTGATGGTGTCCTTATATGTTTGAGACTCTGTGCTTTTCTGGTTATTGCACATCAAAAAAGGTATAACAGATGTAGGTAAGGCAAAGAGTGGGCTGGCAGGATTAAGAGTTTGGACAGTCTTAGTGAGATACAGGATGGTTTGCATGGGAACCATGCAAAGAGTAACTAAATAGACCTACACTAATAGAGTGTAAGAGTAACTAAATAGACCTAGAAGAGGATACAGGAGGAGAGTAATGTGCAGAAGAGTAGCTTCAGAAGTTACAAACAGTAAGGGGATGGCATGAAGAGAAATGCACAGTAGTCTCTGATCAGAAAGCAAATTAAGAACAAAAGGAAGTACTTTTTCATAAATAATAAAACTTTGTTGCCTCAGGATGTTATGGAGACAAAGTTTTAACTGGGTTCAAGAAGGATTTATTCATCTGTATGGAAAAGAGGTTAATTACTATTGCTTGGATTCTGGCTGTGGCTTGTCTGGAAATCCCAAAACAGCTGATTGGTTTCTAGAAATTGCAGAATAAAAGATCATTCTACAGAAGTTCTTTCTCTTACACTGCTTCCTAGACATCTGAGCTAGCTAATTCACAATCATACCACGTTTCAAAAAGTGTTTTTTGTTTTTTTTTTATTTCAGGGACAGAAACAAAAAAAACCCTAAGGCTAGTGGTGAAACATAGTATTATGTAGGGTAACTTAGCATAAAACTAGTGTGAATACTATGGTATTCATGCTCAGTAATGTTTGTAATGTGGACATCCAACACAGATACATAAGATGGAGTGAGACCTTGAGGTTAAATTACTTTAGTACGAGTAGTGCTTACAAGAACAATAGAACTACTAGATTGGCTTTGAATAAACAGCTGTACAATATGTTATGGTGTTTAGATATTAAAGTAATACATATCATCAACTGGATAGGAGTTTTAACCCTAGAGTTGGAAGGCTAGGTTACATGTGTAATTTTTTGACTAGTTCTGAAATCATTAAGAACTAACTTGCATTTGTGGAAGTGGTGTCTAATTTAGTTCAAGTATTTTTTGGTGAATAAAAAATTTAATAAACCCTAATTCTGTAATCTGATGTTACAAAACGCTGCAGATTAGTACAGGCTGTGATGTTGACAATAACAGTGGTTATTCTCTGCTATATTGAATGTGAAAGTCATAGTTGAATTGCAATTTGTGAATTATTTTTGAAGATGGGCAAGGTTTGCGCCATTTTTGGAGGATCCCGAGGAATAGGAAAAGCTGTTGCAGAATTACTGGCACAGAGAGGCTGCCGCTTGGCAATTATTGCTAGAAATCTGGAAGTAGCCCAAACCACTGCACGTAATCTTGGTGGTATGTATGCTGCTATGCAATACTTTCTTCACTGTCTAGTGATTAGTTAACTTGTAAAAGTACCAAGTCATAAAATAAACCTCATTGTTTTAACTAGATAAAAATGAAATTTGAAAGAAAAGCCTTATTGGTACAATTTTCACAATATTCTTTGGGAAAGTTAAGTATTCTACAGTTTATATCTTATGGACAGAATAGGTAAGATGAAAGAATTGTTCAAGATCACAACAGGCTGGTAATATGAACTGAGTCATCCATGGTTTCCAACCAAGCCAGAACTGACCAGTCTGAACTTCTGGTTTCAAAAGGCTAAATAAAAACAAGAAATTGTCATGTAACTAATCAATACAATACTTGTAAAATTATTTTAATTTAATTCTCTGGTGATAAAATGAGTTTCTCATGTTACAACTAGTCCAATGTCTATTTTAACAATTGACTTGATAAATTCTGAAGGTTTATGAACGGTATACCGTCTTTTGCTATTATCATGTTGTGCCATTACTTCAATACAGCAGAACATCTGGCACTTAGATGCGATGTATCCAGTGAACAAGAAGTCCAAAATACGTTTGAGGAGATGCAGAGGCATTTAGGTCCTATTAACTACCTGGTTAATGCAGCTGGGATCAACAGGTTAGTTATATGTTACAAGATTATATGTAACTCTAGATGACAGCATCTTCATGTAACATGTTACATTTAGTAAGAGTATTGTTAATGAGTACAGCTGGGAACAGTATTAAGCACTCACCCAAATTTCATTCCTGATGTGAAGGTAGAATTCTAACAGGGGATATAGCTTTCACTGTAATTTCTGTTCTGAATTTATTAATTCCCCCTCTACTCCTATTTCTTCCATTTCCCCCTGAAATGGTTCAAAACAATGTTTGATACCTATCTGCAAAGGACCCTTTGCTGCCAGAAGAATGTCTACTTTTTTTCTTGCTAGGCATCGTCTTTGCAGTGTCATAATTTTGAATGCTAGAACCATATAAATCTTCCATGAATCAGTGGTGTTTTATTATGAGCAAATGTAATAATTGGGATCGTTCAGTTGGGTTTTTTGGTCTGTTTGTCAGGGATGGATTGTTACTGAGAACCAAGACTGAAGATATGATAGCCCAGATTCACACTAACCTATTGGGAACAATGTTGACATGCAAAGCTGCTGTAAAAAGCATGATACAACAACAGGGAGGTGCTATTGTCAATATTGGTAAGTTTCTTGTCTAATCCAGTTGGATTCTATGCAATAATTTTTTGGAAAGGTTTAGAGGTGTAACATGCTGAAATATTGCTGATTACAATTGACTAGTTTCTTTGAATTTAGACCTCCTGTATTTAGCATTTCTTCATTAATGCTTATGTAAAACCAGCATATTTCAGTAAAAAACACTTCAGAATATATATTTTATTGAAAAAATAATTTTACCATTCTTTATCAGGTCTTTCAGTACCTAAATCTACTGACTGCTAGTTGTTAGCTAAGAATCAAATAGATACGGTTGGTTTCTTTTTTTTTCCTCTTTGCAAAGGTATTTTTTTAGAAAGCTCTTGATTTTACTCTCCTGGTGCCTTTTGGTCAACATGAACATACGGATTCCACAAAAATCACTGATAATCAAGGGATTTACTTATCCCAGCAGTAGGCTATGAAGTACATTTAATAATATATTTTTCATTCCTTTTCTTATAATTTCATTTTCCATTCCAAATTTAAAATTAAAATGATAAAGCTAGTACAAATTTTCTAATTAGTAATTTAATCTCTCCTTCTATTTGATGTTTATTTTAGGAAGTGTTGTAGGACTTAAAGGCAACTCTGGACAAAGTGTATACAGTGCTACCAAAGCAGGATTAGTTGGATTTTCACGCTCTCTTGCTAAAGAAGTGGGGAAAAGGCAAATTCGAGTCAACGTGGTTGCTCCAGGTTAGTTTTGGGGAAGTTCCTACTTCCTTGATTCCTGCAATACATGATAATCAAAACTGCTGGATATTTCCTGTACTCTGAAAGTAACTTCTATTATTTTCTTCAACTTTAGTAAGTCAATGTTTTTCGGTTTAAAGTGCAATGTGTTCTTTTACAAAACCTTTAGGATTTTAAGGCAACACTGAGAAATTTGAAACAGTGTGTCCACCTGTTACTCTATCCAGTATTATATAATAAATTTCTTTTTTGCTTGGTTCCAACTTTAAATCCTGCTGTCCTTGCAGATGGAAGCATTAGAATTCATTACATACAGACAGCTACCCTCATCTCCTGCTAGAGAATGCTTATTTGTTATTAGAGAAGCATGAAGGACTACAAGAAACTGGTATGAAAGAATCCTTGTGTATCCCTGCAGTAAAAGGAGAGGTTCTAGAAAGAAAGTTTTGCAAGGACAAGGCTGTGATTTCATAAGACCATCTAGCCCAAGCACAGCTGTGTACTCTGCAGCTCACCTTGTCCTTACTCTAATGCCTTTCAGACCTCTTCATGAAGCAGTTCAGCTTGCAAACTAGATGGGTAAAATACTTTTTCTTGTTAGTGATTTGTACAGCTTTATCACAGGTCCAGAGCCATCATAAAAGGGAAGAGTTGTGCAGTAGAAAGCAAAACCAGGACTTTCCATTTTGGTGGTAGCTAGAAGGCTGATAAAATCAGCTCTTTTTGAAGCTGCATCTTATGTGAAGTGCAGCAGGAGGAAAACTGAATCTCAGACTGTAAAGTGACAAATATTCTTCCAGTGAATGCTGTCCTAGAAATTATGCAAATAGTGTTGTAAATTCCAAAATATATAGAAACACTTGCAAGCTGCAGGGTTTTTTGCCAGAGATTTCATGCTTATGCTTTTATTGAGAGTGTTTTGGTGAAATAACTGTATTTTGTCTTTCCGCAAAGTTATGCTAAATATGGTTTTGGGACCAAATTTTAGTTACCTTTTTATTTATTTATTTTTCTTAACGGACTTCTAGAGATCTCTGCATTTTGGTTGTTACTTCAGTGCTTCCAAAACTGGGAGATAATTTATTGCTTAGGTTAAAAAATCGGTCTTGGCAATAAAATTATGTGGACTGACTTCTGAAACCTTGAAGAGTGGTAGCTGGCCCTGAATCCTGGTAGTAGACTTCATTTTGGAGGATTCCAGGGAAAATACACTAGAGGAATTTAGTTGAAGATTAGGTAACTCTTCAAATATCTCTCCTCTCTTAGGCTTTATTCACACAGAGATGACTGCTCATTTGGAAGAAGATGAGTTGAAGAAAGCAATTATCCTTGGAAGATTTGGAGAGCCTCGGGAAGTTGCACAAGCTGTTGTCTTTCTCCTAGAGTCCCCTTATGTTACAGGGAGTACTCTAGTTGTAGATGGAGGTTTACAGCTTATGACTTAAATACTACCTAGAATAAGCATCTACTTAAATGTCATTATGGGAATATATAAAGATATAATAGTTAAAGTGAGGGGTATGGAAGTTAGTTGGAGATTGATATATGTAATTGACTTGATATTATTTAGTCAGAGGAGAAATTCAGCAGCGATGAAGTCCAGTGTGTACATTTAGCTACCTGAAAGAGTCCATTTGGTATTATGAAGTCTGTGCATATAAGAATTTGAAAAAATCTGGTTTTGGTATGTTGATAACATGCTGATTAATTTTTAAAGCACTGTATGTTTTTGAAGTTATGTTTTCCAATTTGGTATAGGGTCAAGATTTTCTTTCAAATATCATGTTACACAAAAGTTAATAAAGCACAGTCATGTTTATGGCTTGGCAGGTATGATTGCGTTAAGTTTTTCATCTAGGGTGAAGGTTGCAAACTGTATAATTTTTTATTCTTATCAGTCCCTACAAAGTGGCAAGCAGTCTCCTTTGTTTTTTGTTTGTTTGCAGCTAATGCTACAAAGCTAGGAGCGTCTAGATTTCCAGCATACTTAAATTGTGTTTAGGAGATTGTATGTAACATGGTTTTGTATCAACAAATCTTGCTCAGTACCATTCTTGAATGTACGTACAGCAACTCATTTAATCCAGTAACACATGCTATATATTGAAGGACTGTTCATTGGTCATTGGAGTTGCTAGTTCAAATGTCCAAAACTGAACTAACAAACACTCGCTGAGACCAGTTGCCCCAGAGCCATCTACATCAGCGACTGGAGCATCAGATCTTGGTGAACAGGGTGGATCAGACCTTCCTTCAGCAGAGAAAACCCAGGTAAGAGTAGGAAGCTGCCAGGACCTGGCAACTTTCACAGTAGAGGTTGATGTGGTGCAGGCATTGCCAGGGTGATAGCCAAAGAGAGCACTGCAAGCAGCCATTGGTGCTTTTTCTGAAATTATTTTTTAATTTTTTCTTCCCTGAAGTGAGTTGAGTGGAGCAATCCCCTCACTGAACTGACCATTTGTGAGAGAGGCAGGCGAGTCATGAGTGTAGCTACAGCCCCAGCGGGCTATTTAAACACCCCAGGAGTGCAGGGATCACAGATCCCTGTGCAGTGATCAAGGTGGAACAAAGAGGGTGTGGTGAGTCATCTAAGCATGCCCCGGCAGTTTGCCTGGTTAGTCATTCAAAGGACCAGCTATGGTCGCAATTCAGCCAAAGGCTATTGTCCAAAGAAATGTGGAGACCCAGACAGAGGTCCCATGCAAACATGTAGGTGTGTCCAGGCCCCTGGCTGCAGGGAGTGCCTCCTGCATCCAATAGGGGATGAAGGGTCTCCCTGTTCTTTCTTTTGTTGTTAATATATTTATAGAAGCTCCTATCTGGAATAGATACAAAGCACTGCTGGAAGACAGCCAGTCTAATGGGGATGTCGATGACAGGCAACCTATATGAGAGGTCTTACCATGGTCAGATAGGCCTTCCAGTCATACAACACCCTCTTCTGCAGGAAGAATAGGAGATTGGCCCTCTGTTGTCAGAAGATGTAGGGGGGTAACTAGGAAAGCTAAGCCCTCCTCGGAATTAAACCTTGCAACAGAGGTCAAGGACAACACAAAGGGCTTCTTCAAATACATTGTGAACAAAAATAACAGTAGAGGCAGTATAGGCCCATTGCTGCACGAGGTGGGTGCCCTGGTGACAGAGGATACAAAGCAGGCTGAGTTACTAAATGCCTTCTTTGTCTCTTTCTTTACTGCTGGAGACTGTTCTTTGGAGCTCCAGAGCCATGACTCCCCAGAAGTCAGGATAAAGGAGGAGCTTGCCTTGGTCGATGAGGACTAGGTTAGGGTTCATTTAAGGAATCTGGACATCCATAAATCCATGGATCTTGATGGAATGCACCCATGGATGCTGAAGGAGCTGGTGGAAATCACTAGGCTACTCTCCATCATCTTTGCTAAGTCATGGGAAACAGGAGAGGTGCCTGAGGATGGAGGACCCAGGTAACTATAGACCAGTCAGCCTCACCTCCATCCCTGGAAAGCTGGTGGAACAACTTATCCTCAGTGCTGTCTCTAGGCATATACCAGGTGGATAGATGATGGTAGAGAAGTGGATGTGGTTTATCTTTATTTCAATAAAGCATTTTCCAGCATCCCACAGCATCCACACCGCTAAACTGAGGAAGTGTGATCTGGATGATGGGGTAGTGAGTGGATCATGAACTGGTTGAAAGGAAGAAGTCAGAGAGTTGTGGTCAATGGGACAGAGTCTAGTTGGAGGCCTGTATCTAGTGGAGTCCCTCAGGGTTTGGTACTGGAACCAGTACTATTCAATATATTCATCAATGACCTGGATGAGGGAACAGAGTGTGCCCTCAGCAAGTTTGCGGAGGACACTAAACGGGGAGGAGTGGCTGACACAGCAGAAGGCTGTGCTGCCATTCAGCAAGACCTGGACAGGCGGGAGAGTTGGATGGAGAGACATTTAATGAAATACAAGGGCAAGAGTCTTGCAGCTGGGAAAGAACAACCCCATGTAGCAGTGTAGGCTGGGGGCTGACCTGCTGGAGGGTAGTGTAGGGGGTGAAAGAGACCTGGGGGTCTTGGTGGACAGGAGGATGACCCTGAGCCAGCAATGGGCCCTTGTAGCCAAGAAGGCCAATGGCATCTTGGGGTATATTAGAAAGGGTGTGGTTAGTAGGTCAAGGGAGTTTCTCCTTCTCCTCTACTCTGTCCTGGTGAGGCCACATCTGGAATATTGTGTTCAGTTCCGGGCCCCTCAGTTCAAGGAAAGGGAGCTGCTTGAAAGAGTCCAGCACAGAGCCACAAAGACGATTAAGGGAGTGGAAAGGCTGAGGGAGCTGGGTTTCTTTAGCTTGGAGGAGTCTGAGGAGCGACCTCATCAATGCTTACAAATATGTAAAGGATGAGTGTCAAGGGGACAGAGCCAGGCTCTTCTCAGTGATGTCCAATGATAGGGCAGGGGGCAATGGGTGCAAACTGGAGCAGAGGAAGTGCCAGGTAAACATAAGGAAAAACTTCACTGTGAGGGTGACAGAGCACTGGAACAGGCTGCCCAGAGAGGTTGTGGAGGTCTACATCACTGGAGATATTAAAAACCCACTGCCTGCATGTGTTCCTGTGTGGCCTAGTAAAGGGGATCCTGCTCTGGCGGGGGTTTGGACTACATAATTTTTCAATGTCCCTTCCAACCCCTAACATTCTGTGATTCATAATATTCTGAGCTTGTGCAATGGTGAGCAGTACAGTTGCAGACTTTGCCACATAAAAGCCTTCACTGACTCTATAGATGTTTAGAAAACACCTATCACTTTCAGAGTGTGAAATTAAGTTGCTTTACTTTATGTCATCTTGAACGCTCTGTTCTACTACTGTGTTATGTAGATGCTCTTTAATATGTATGTTTAGTCAATAAAATAGCCATCTATTTTATTCAAGGCAGCTTTTCAAGCAAAGTAATTATTAAGCTATAAATTATCCTGAATGCTCCTCCCTTGCTGAAAAATTACCCCAAATTTGACCTCAGGCTTTTCTATTGAGATCAAGTAGTTTTTGGTAATCAATGTTTTTATCCTCCCTGAAGAAAGCTATGAATATTGCTTAGGACCTTCACTTCTTAGCTCCAGTGTTGCATCATGATTCAGATGTTGATTCAGCTTTTTAAATTACTGCCTGTCTTGGCACAAATCCAGGTACAGAAAGAAGAGATCCCACTGATGATAACTTTGAGTCGTCAAAGTCTGAGATTATTTTCATTTGTGCAGCTGAGAAATGTTATCTGTGTGCCAGAAAACAGTGCATGTTCAAGCTTCTCACAGGTATGTATTGAGAAATGATACAATAAATGGTTGTATATTCAGGAGGATTTACAGTTGGTTGTGTTATCACTTTGGAATATAAAGCATCACTAAAGCTAGTCCTTTCAGGAGTCCTTATCTTACTTGTTCTCTTTGTAGAGGGGTAATGTTACTTACTGTGAAAACTTGTCATACGTGTCTCTGCAACAAAAATATAATTGCTAATTATGTTTCTCTTTCATAGGAGGAATTGACCAAAAAACAGGTGAATTGTTTTCTGAGGGTGCTGAAAGTGAGGAAGGACAGCTAGTACTCCCATTTTTACTAGTCAAGTAGTAATATGTCAGTAACTTGGCTGCTGCCCATACCTGTCCTTAATGTTTTAGAGACAAAGTGTGTGTGACACACCTTGACCAGAAGCCAAACTTAGGAGGCTGAAAATAATTTCCCCCAAGTGAGTTCTGACCCTAGTTATTATTATCCCTTTCTTTTGGAAGGTAAGGGAACTGTTAAAGAAGTTATTAGCAATGGCATTTTTAATTTATTTTTGTGATTAAAACCTGGAATAACACCCTCAAAAGAATCTCAGTATGTTGCAAAGGAATTTTTTTTAAATATTGCAATGCATACTGTATTTTCATTACTGCTTTTGCTATAGGACCAGACTGAAGTGTTGCTAGCCTAAAAGTTATATTTTCTAAAGGCATTTTTTCCCCTTTTCTTCAAACTGAGAACTAGTTAAAAATGGTATAAGTCATTTTAGCATTTACTGTGTACACCTACTCGTAAGAAGTAATTTTTGCCAGATTAGGGTTCTCTCTGGCTGTGTATGATCTCTTGGACAATGGAAGCAGTGAATGCATAGGGTAGTATCAGATCAAGGGTGTGGGGATGTCTCCTTAGAAGGCATTTGTACCTCCAATATTTGTGATTGATATGTTGAATCTGCCATTTGTTAGCTCTGGTTGAGCAGAAAGGGGTGACTCCACTGCCAACTATTCAAGGCCACCAACTCTCCACCACCAACTCTTCACCGGGTGCTTGTACACCAGCACAAATGGGCCAGCTAATATGCAGACAAGGGTGGAAGGTGTGTGGGGAGAACTACAGGAGGGTTTTGCTCAGGAAGCTAGGGAGCAGGTGACTGCCCCACTGCAGGGAGGACTGCAGTGGCAGGAGGGAAGCAGCACAGCACCAATCCACATAGAATTGTTCTGGCTGAGTCAGCCATGAAAAACATCTGGCGTAAGAGTTGGTGGTCAACAGTTGTCCTAGACCCCTGGTCGAGCCTTAGGGGTTCTTACATTTGATGTGACACTGTATCAGCCCTCTTGCGTAGGCCACTGTTTTATCCTGCTTGCCTCTGTTGTTTCTGTTTCAGACTTAAGAGTTGTATTTCCTTTAGTTCCTTGTTGCTGGAATGCTCTTGTACCATACGTTGTCTGTATTGTCCTTTGCTTTACTTTTCAATTTTCTTGAGGGAAGAGGAGGTGGAACCACTTAATATCCACTGTGGATTTATCTGGGGGAAAAAAAAGAAAAAAAAGGATATTTTTTTTTTATACCTCTTCCAAAAATAATACCTAATTGTTTTGCCTTTTCCTAACCTTTACACTTACATTTTCATAAGCTATATAAGAATACTGTATGAGTCCTGAATGGTCAACTTGGAGTTCATTTTCCTTATATATGTATTTATATGTATGTTTATTTTTCTTTTTCCCAGTATGAATTGTTCTCATTCATCTACAGTGAAATCTGCTGGTTTTAACACTTGTTTCCTCAGTGAAATTGTTCTGCAATTTGTATTTTATTTGATGAGTTGATATCCAGTTTGGTGACTTTTCAATGTTTTTTGTATCAATATCTTGCTTATTTTTCTTGCTTTCATAATATTTCTGGTGTGCCTGTTATATCACTGTCCTTGATTAAAAACACGTTTAGGTTTTATCTTGCACTGTTAGCATTTATGCACAGCCAAACACAAATATTTTGGGGTTTTTTGCATGTGCTTGTTCTTGAGTACTTGGCTGACATGATTTCTCAATTGAAATTTGAAAACTTCAGTCACACTTTTGCTAGACATACAAAGTTTCTGTGATTCCTTTCCTAGTGGAAGTAAGAGCATGTGTTCTTATTCATCTGATGTTTCTTATTTGCCATATTGCTTAAAATTCTCTGTAATCTTTTTTTAAATACCATTGGAGTCTTACTTCTACTTATCTCTTAAGTGTTTGTAACTTAGTTTGCTGAAGTGAGTTCAGTAGCTTAGTCTTCTTTTGAGATTGCAATTGATAATTATCAGTTAAAGTTTCTAGCACGACACAAAATGTTGGTGAGATGTATTTTTAATATTGCAGCTGTAGGTAGTAGCTGTCATGAGGAGCAACTTTTACAGACTTTCTTTTATGATAACAGATGCATCTGAAGTGTGCTGAGCGTGTCGAGTTCCTATGTTAGTGTGATATCCCATGAAGAGGTATCATTTTGGCCTCCTGAGGGCACCCCATCCTAAGGCATTATTATATTGGCAATATTCGGTCAGTGTATCTGTAATTTTAGGAAAGTGGAGTTGCCTATATAGATACAAACTTGATAGTTGGCATTGCTGGTGCCAGTTTTGTAAAATGCAAATCCATACATCCTCAGCTATTTGCAGATGTAAGGCATGATTTTTAAAGATGGAAAGGATTTCAATTTTTCAATGAGCTCACTGAAACTTTTGATAGAAAGTGATTATCTAAATCCCAGTCTTCAAAATGCTGCATAGTGTTGGGTTGCATTACATGAAGCTGAAATGTGTACTATGTGACTTTTTTTTATTAAAAGCATAATGTAGTTAAAGTAAAGTGAATGAAAACTGAACTTGTACAGTATTTGTAATGAAAACTGAACCATGTGCACCCACTTAATTCAAGTAATCAGTCTTTGAAAACACACGGCAAATGTAGTGGTGGAGAGAAATCTTTAAAGAGCACTTGTTCTTTAAAAATGCTGCTGAAACCCCAGATTACCTTTTATTTTCACCCACACATTATTTTCAATTTCAGGCCATGTGCTGAAGGCTCCTTTTTGCTGTAGATACATCTATTGAGTTAGTTACAAATATTACCTGTGCCTTGCTGGTCATCTTTAGATCAGTATGACTATGATCACAACAACTGTTCTATTATTCTATGCTTTTATTTTTCATATTAGCAACTTGTATCTGTTAAAATCTGGGATATTTTTTGTTCATTTCATATAGAACAAAATACAACATTGAAACCTACAGCCCTATGTATTTCACTCTAAATACATCAGATCCAATTCTGCTATTTTTTCCTTCTCTTTTCCCTTTATGTACTTCACCATTATAGTGTCATATTCTGAAAGTCATAGTTGTTCAAACTGAAATTGCTATGGCTATTTGGAGATCTGGTAACAAATTGCCAGTTTGCGTATGATGATGTCAAACATGTTTAGACAATATATAAAACCCACTAGTCTTGTTTGGTATCATTATATGGTGATGTCATTATAGGGTAATGTCAAAGGAAGCATGAGGGGCAGATGTCACTGAGCTAACACTGCTGTCCCAGCAGACAGGCTGCATGGATGCTCCTTACTGTTTCCCAGACTGCTGCCTGACACTGTTGATGTGGCCTTGCCTGTGTTGCATGTTGATAGGTTTGAAACTACTGCGTTATTTTGAACAATTTGTGTAGGGATAACTGCAGGTTGGCTGCATGTTGTTGCTGAAGCATGTTAGTGAAGCAGTTTGATGCTTTGTTAATTCTAATCTGCAGCTCTTCGGCTCTGTACTTTTGCTGCTAAAAGGATATGTTGCACCTCTGTGTTGGAGGCTGTTTTGTAAACACATCTACACTAGTATGTTGAAGGTGTGTTAAAAGCTCTAAGTCACAGTGTTTTGCTTCCTGCTGCTGTCAGTCTGGCTTTCCATCCTATTTTTCCAGGTGGTTGGCAGACTTCTACTGAAAACTTCCTGCAGCCCTAGAGAAAAGTAACAGTGTAGTGGCATGTGTCTTGTATAGATGCAATTTAATGTGCGTATATGTTTTTTGATGGTGCGACAGCTCCGCCAGACTGGAACTGCATCCATTCCCTGCAGCTTCTTGTAGCTCTGCTGTTGGAATGCCTATAGAACAGAGATCACCTGTAGTCTGAGTTAGCCATCATTTTTAAGGCACCAGAGTGGAAGTCATGCTAAGCTTTCTGCTGTGCAGTGAAGCATTATTCAGTCGATCTGTAAATGTTAGATTAGCAAGTTTAATTTACTATATGGCTTTGCAAAGCTCTGCTAATTTTTCAGTTAAATCTTTGTTTCTACTAGCAGCATGGACTTACTTCATAATGTGCTATTCTCTGTTTTTCAGTAATGCTAATCATGTGCCTGTATCTCTCATTGATGAGTTAATGTAGTGTCTAGAACCAAATATGCTAGTTTATTAATAGGAGAGGTGAGTTTTCTTAAAGAATGATTTCTTCAGACATACTCAGCTGAAGCTGTCCATGGAGAGGTATTTAACACTGCCAAAGTAATAAACTTCATTTTGCCTCTAAAAGGACTGCTCATTTGAGCTCCTAGTTTGTATTATCCTTTGTAAAATAGGAACCGTATTTCTACTGTACAAACTGCTGATTTATGTTCAGGTTCCTCTGACTTCCAGAGAGATCTCAACCACACACACCGAGAGTTCAGTCGTGAATCTTGATTTGACGCCTGTCAAAAGCAGCCAGGATAAATCTAAACTCTGAAACGAGGGCACTGGAGGTGCACAGAAAATCAACATTCTTTTTTTTTTTTCCTGCTTAAGGTGCTGTGTTCTTTTTGCTTCACCTTAGGCTTGGATGCCACTTTTCTTGGGCAGATAGGTCACTGATGTCTTGGTCCTTCAAATTAGTGACTGGGTACACTGTAACACTCCATCTCTGCTTTTAGGATGTACAGACTGACCTGAAATTTGTTATTTCAGAATGACAGTTATTAGCAGTAGCTTTGCTTTTTCTTATACTAATTTTTATATTTTGTGAGATAATCACAAATAAATGTTTGTTCTCCTTTTATGAAATTAGTACTTTAATGGATTTTGATGCTCAGAAAAAGCTTTAAAATAATGAAAAAAATATTTAATTCTTCTATTAAGATTTTTAACTGTGTTATGCTTTTTATATATAGGATTTTGAGGGAAAAAACAACAGCATATTTTAGATTTTCAAATCTATATTTTCTGAGTGAAAAGTGGATCTGGAGCTTGAAAAACTGAAATTTTTTAAAGCTGCTGCTGTTCTGTACCTGAAATGACATCATTGACATACAGATCAGTTCTTTGGATTTACTAACAGTTGGGCTGATAGAAGAATTACATTTGATTTTAGGTTTTTATTATACATTATTAAAAATGAATTAGTAAATGCTCACAAACTACAGCTGAAGTTAATACAGAATTGTAAGAAAGGTAAAACTTTTGTTGTAGTTTAACAGTATATTACAAAAATGTTCAGTGAATCCTGATTCTGAAGTATTGTAGGAGGAAGTGAGTTAATATGTTAGTAAGAAACAGAATTGTGCATTATATTATAGAATAATGTGGTAAAACAGGTTTTCTTTTAGACAGGCCCTTTCCTACAAAAGGACTCTAGCAGTTGCTCAGATGAATGCAGCAGGTAAAAGACATCTCCAAAATCCACTAGTTCTTCATCTGCAATAATGTAGAGGTTTGTTGACTGTCGTATGGGAAGTCTTATCTTACTAGGAGTTGTCTAAACTTTCTGCAGTAGGTCCTGTCCTTGGCAGTGTATTTCTTTACCCTCAGTTTTTTGTAGAAACGTCTCTCTGTGATGTCCAGGCCAAGAGTCAACCAAAATCAGCTTGACAATACACTTTGTTGTGTGTTTAACAGAACAGTTTCAGGCAAAAAAAAAAACACACCACCCTAATCCATTCAGTGTGATGAGATTTGTAGAGCTCCTGCAGTAAATGATGTAATCATTCTGAGTGGTAGCCATGTGCTGTTACTGTTTTTTTCATTTTTGTTCTGCAGCTGTTTCTGGACTCGTGCAACTACAGAACTAGAAAGTGACAGTGGTTCCATGACTTGGCCCTTAGCCATGGTTTACCTGTTGCCCTGACGTTGTTCTACAAAGCAAAAAATTTCTCCTTCCTGGTGGTGTTGAACTGAAGTTCATTCATCTTCCTGCTCTGTATAGCTGCTGAAATAATTGCTGTACAAATACTGCTCCTTGCAGTCTGACTTTTTGCTCTAAGCATGAGGTGAGCATTATGTTGCAAATACTGACATTTTTACTGGTGATTCAGTGCAATGTGAAATTATTTTATGTATTAATCACTTTTGTGAAAAGATGCAAATTGTGGCTTAATTTTGAATTACAGCTTTAAGACATGTTAAAGAATACTATGTGCTGCCTGGAATAGACTATACATTTCTTGGGGCAGGAGCTGGATTTTCATCTGCCTGATGTCTCATATGTGTTGGTGGTTCTGCTCAAACAGACAAACTGTGCAGGGAGAGGGCTTTTTTAACCAGCTCAGGAGAACCAGCTAAATGTCAGCAAATTCTGCCCCTTCATTATATGGCTCATTGACATGGCAGTGAATCAGGTCTTTTGTCAACATGCATTACCTGAGCAGGTGTTTCCCATCTCTGCATTAATGCACTGATACTGCACAGGGTGGGTTTAGTAGCTGGGTCATGTAGCCAGAGCATGCAGCTGAACCCCTCAGCCTTGTGACATGATGGATCATGTGATCTCACGAAGCACTTACTTATTAAATGGTTGGGCTGCAGAGATAAGGATGGAGTTGTCCAAATGTGAGGAATCAAGGCATGTATTAGTATACAACCTCATTTAATTAAAATAGTCTTTGAAAGTGGTAATATAGAAAGAAACTATGATTTATAATCAAGGGTTTCAAATTGGACCATAGTTTGGTTTTGATCCCCAACCACCAATTCGCTGTGATGGATAAAAAATGGTGTATGTTAACTGATTGTTACTGTTGTCATGAAGCTGCAGGGTAAAGACAGTGTGTGTACAGGTACACCAGCAGCTGAAAAAACCTTCATGCATGTGGAATTCGGTGCTTTTGACAGAGGTTTCTGTCATCATCCTGCATGTAGTTGCATTGAATTTTCAATTGCTTTTTTTGGATCTTGTTGGATTGAGTAGCTTCCTAAATAATTTGAAGTCTTCCCATAGCTAAACCTGAAGTCTTGCAAAAAATGAGGACTTCTTTTTCTAGTCTACCGAAATAGAAAAAAGTACACTTTCAGTTCATACTATCTATGAATGGTGATTAAACTCAGGAAAGTTACTTTGATGCTTCCAAACTTCCAGAATTTTGGGTTGAAGAGTGTGTTGTTTTCATATGCCACACTTCTATCTGTGAATTTGTAAACCCAAACAGTCTCAGTAACTAAGGAACAGCATAGCTGAATGTTTTCATAAAAACAACTTTGCTACTTAGAGATATGATTTACTACTTAAGTGTCTCTACATATATATGGAGGCAAAAAGTGATGATGACCTCATCTTAAACCAGCTTACAAAAGCAGTCTTAATTTTTTAGTCTCTAAGCCAAAGACAAATTTACTCTACGCAGACAGAACTCCAGTGATTTTATTTGCAGTATCAGCGTGAATGTCTGTACTCACTTAATTGCTGCTGAGAAAGTTCTGTTTGTAGTGATCAATGCTTGAAATGTAAACCTAAAAGAAAAAAATTATTATCTTCCATCTTTCCTGGTATCTTTGCACAGAAAGGAAAGAATGAGAAGCTAGTTAAAATCAGGATTGTACTTGTAAAATCTTAACATTGTAATTTTTAAATTTTGATATTGCTGCCTTAGAAGATTGTTCTTAAACCCATTTAACAGCACTTGGACCATGCTTTTTACTTAGAATCATTTGTAGGTGATGCCCTATTGCAATTACTAGACGCACAAAATGTACCTGCTTATTTTCTAACCTGTTAAAAAAACATCCTCAGGTACTTCAATTTCATAAATGTTTCTCAGAATTCATGGGTCACGTTTCTCTGTTTTGTTTAAACAAGATTCTAGGTTACAAGCAGAATATTCTGATAAATTCTAATAATTTTTAGATGCTGCAGCACACAGCTCTCATTTAATCTGTATTCATATTATTTGTAAGTCTTACACTTGCATGTTTCTACTACAATAGTTAATAGTCTTTACCAGAAGGAAAACTTTCTATTTGTGTAATATTTATTGATGTTAAACCCACATTATATCAGCACAACAATCCAAAGTAATGATAATACATTTTTTTTTTTATAAATACAAATAAAAGGTGGCAAAATAATGCTAGTGAAGCTAAACAAAAAAGTGTATTAGCATGTCACAGTTGAGAAAAATTTGGCAAATGATATGACATACTTTTTCTAGAATAGAATCAGATTATTCCCAGATAACAGACTATGACGTTAATCTAGATTAACGATCCCCAAAACTGGTCATATCCTGCACCTACTACCTTATGTGCTAAAGTTTATTAGTCACTAAAAAAAAAAACAACAAAAAAAAAAACTTTGTGTACTTACAAAGCAATACGTGTATAGCAGTAATGCAATATATGGTGTACACAATTACAAAATTTAAAAAACCCTAAGTACAGGACTTCTGAATAACTGAACTGAGATAAAAATCTCAACACTTCTATTATAAATAATGAAAGATACCATATATGTGCTTCATATAAGGAATACAGTGTTTTCCTTTCATAGCAAAGTATGCTCGTACCATCAAATGCTCATTTTTCTTGTCAGTCCCAGAAATTCCTCCATCCCTCCCTCCCCTTCATCTGAAATTCATTTGGTTCTAATATGAAACTACCTAGTCAGTATGACTGTGGTGGGGCTCCAGTTTGATGTGGATTTGCCTTGCATTTTGAAAGTAGCCTTCAGGCTTTTCCTCTACGGCGCACAGATGCTACCCTTTAAAAGACTTGTCATTTGCCTACAGTCTGGAGAATAAACAAAATGAAAGATACCAGACAGCTGCTAAAAAAAAAAAAAAAAAAAAAAGGAAAAGAGGCCCAAATTTGATGGGGTTTTTGTCCATGTTCATTTTCTGCTTCCTCAGATCTGCAAGTTTATCAGGCATGGTCTGTATTTGTAATTTATACTCATATTGCAGTCTCAACCCATTTTTCACATGCTATACATTTCTAAAATCCTTATACACATTACACAAGCTTTACACAGTTGAACATACCATACGTACACTCCCTGGTTTTTAGCTCACCTTAGAATTTCAGATTCTTGAATGGGAGTATTAGAAGGTTACAGACTGGCTTCAGGAAATCCAGAGAGGTCCAACATCTTGCCCTGTCCCCCTCCCACCCCTTGCAGTGGTTCATACTGTCAGCATTTTTTTCCCCATCTAGTTACCAATATTTATAGTCTGGAGTGGCCTAATTACATGTCTACTCCTTGTCTTCATTTTCTTGAAGAGGTTAATTTAGTTAGGCTTTAACTGTCTTTGCTGTATGTTTGTATGTAGCCCTTCTCCAGGATGGCAAAAATGAAAACAAAAAAATGTAGTTACGGTGTTGATGTTGCTTTATGGACTTGTCCATACTACCAGCATTTAAGGCAAGATATTTTTTATTGTGGAACAGAAGGCAGTTTGCAGAGCTACAGCATTTGCTCACGTTTCTCTTTCTTTCCCTTCCTGTTTTATTCTTATAATATTGCACATGTTCACTGTAGCTATCAAAATGCATTTCCATTTTAGAACTACAGATAACCAGTCTAATTTTCTTTGTGATCTCATGGCCTCAAATAAAACCTCTTGCACCATAAAGATTGTGTAGCATCTACTTACTGCTTATGAAGGCACATAGTGATAAATAGCATTTTCTTCTGACAAATCTGTCTCTCTGATGTATTTTGGCCTTTATGAAAAGTTATTCATTAGAGCTGAAGCAACTTAGGTATAAGGAACTGGTGAATGTGATTTCTTGTGCAATGTGTACATTTCTATTAATAATCTATCTATTCTTCTAATTTGGTAAAATGAATATGGAATATACGGTTATTGTGTTGGTTGTTTAACTTTTGTACTTGAAGGTGTCTGCCTTTGCATAAAGTGACATAGGAGTATCATTGGTCAAGGCAATGGCTTTCAGTGTTTCTGCTTTGAAAGAAAATGATGGAAGTGGCAGCTGGATCTACAGATCGTCGCTCTCTACCAAGCCAGATTGCATTGTCAGGTGGACTGGGTTTGCTTCAGGCTGGAAAGCTGCTTTGATGTCTAGTCCTTGGTCACAAAGTGCAGCGTATCGGCTGGCTGAAGGCCGCACCTTCTTTGGCTTGGTTGTCTGAGTTGGTTGTTGCCACTGAGCTATAGATTCAAAAGGAAAGGAAAAACATTAGCCATCCTGACCTGTGCAACAAAGTGTGCCAGATACGACGTCAGCCCTTTGTTAAGGAAATACTGATTTTTGAGCAGCAGGAAACCATTATATTAAAGGTAAGCTTGTTTCATTTCTTGGTGTGTTTTGTGTGGTTTTTTTCCTCAGCATCTAGTTTCACCTTCAAAGTGGTAAGTAAAAACAATAGTGTCTCTGTGTCTTACTTTGCCTTTTTGGCATTGCTTTCTGCCTATTCTCATGTCACTGAGAAGAGGGGATCAGCGAGGGGTTTGTTTCCGTGCAGTAAATATTATAGTGACACGCCTGTCGGAGGGTTATTTGTTCTATCTGAATCATGTTGCCATTGCCACCCATTGTATGCTGAATAATGTTGAGCCAAGTCTTTAATTCACAAGTCCCTCTACCACCACCACCCCTGAAACCATCCTTTATCATTCCAATCTCTCCCTTTCCCCACCTGCCACCCCTTTTAATTCTTGTTATAAGAAGACTGGTAAGAGGTTTGGGTTTAAGAAAACATTCACTATGTAAGGGACTGCTTTGGAACAAACCAAATAATTAAGCAGGAGGCCATAAAAACATCTACTACACTTCTGGTAGCCGTCACAGGTGTATTACAAAGTAACGTACAAAAGGTTAGGGAAGTGCTAGCAGAGCAATAGTAATAATGATCCACAAAAATGATGTAACCATGCCATTATCTGTTGTTAATCAGCTATATTTAATATACTAAGCCAAAACAGAAAACATGCATGCTTGTTTTGCTTTAGGTATCTGAAAGTGAATTGTACTTTGACAGAGCATTTGTTGTCTTGATGTGGATCTTACTATTGAGGAGAAACTATAAACAAAAAAGAGAGAGACCAATGTAAACCATTCTGTGAACAAACTGAAATTTACAGAATGTTGCTTTTGAGGGGATTTAATGTGATGATGATAAAGTCACTTACTGTAAACATCCAACCTGGCAGTGCAAGACACAATCCCAGCCTCATTCTTAGCTGAAACGGTGTACCAGCCAGCATCCTCCTTTGTAGCTCCCTGAATAAGCAGGCAAATGTAGCCATAATTATCCTGGTGCATGCTAAGCAAAAGAAAAGTAGGAAGTTATTATTTCAATTGCAAAACAGTGTAGGCTATTTTAAAGTGTAAACAATCCTAGTTACAGATTAATTATAGTCCACTTTTAATTAGTGTGGAACTTCCTCTGAAATTCGCAAGTGGAAAATAAAACCTTGAGTGTTCTTGAATATTTGGGCAGTTTAAGATCCTATACTGAAATCTAAGAAGCAAAAATGCATGAAGTAACTTCTCTTTCACAATTACAGATTAAGACATCTGGAAATCTGGTTTAAGTAGAAGAGATGTGAGAACTTATCCAGGCTTTCTCGGGAATGGATAAAAAACTGGAAGAACAAGGTACTGAAAATAGTTATTTAGAATAATTTATTGCAGTGTTGTGGGGAACGGTCCATCTTCTTCCCCCCCACATAAGACTAAACAAAGAATGCCTTTCAAGTCAGCAAAGCGAGAGTGACGCCTTTTCACTGATTCACTCAAGGACAGAATGAACAGGCCTCTTGCCCTACCAGATAAGTGCAGAGCAAAGAAGCAGCACAAGGGTGTATCAGTATCAATATCAGTAACAAATCCCTTTTCTTGCAATGTGTCAGGAGTTTGAATTTAAACATTTGTACAAAATGTTATCAAATATTGAAAAAAAGTTTGTAGATCTTAGAATATAAACAAATTGGATCTTATTTAACTACACAGCAGTTACAGAATCACGGTTTCTGCTGAGAAGCAGACAGCTTTATGTAGGAGCCTAGGTTTTCACCAGTGAATTTCTGTAAGTCTTTGTTCTACAAGAGAAAAACTACTCCACATCTTAAAGCCTGAAGATAGTTAATTTAAGTCCAAGGCTGAAAAATAGAATTAATATTTTAATTCCAAATCAGCCACCAGGCTGGCTGCAAGTTTGAGTAAATGTAATAAAATGCTACAGTAACTAGTTATGAGCTGCTGTTCACACAAAGCATTCTTAAGACCTTCAAGGTTTTCATTTGTGTTACAGGACAAATCTTCTTTTACATAGTACATGGGGAGATTATTTTAAGTCAGTCTAACCTCACTCGGTCAGTGTTGTATGTAAGTGATTCGTTCTCTTTCTTCCAAAATATCTGAGGAGATGGTTCCCCCGAGATTCGACACTCCAGTCGCACTGGGAATCCCTCTGCCACACCTGTGTTTTGCAGCTTCTCTATAAACACAGGTGCTTTGTGTACTTCCTTAGCTGTGAAAATAAAGATTTCGGTCATGTGGACACTAATCTGAAAACACAGCCTTTCTTTCAGCAACAATAACATGTTAAAAAACAATAATGAAAATTCTAAATTGATGTGGGAAACGTCAGTGTTGCCTTCATTAATCACCAAGTCCAATCCGGGTTCATCCAAAGAAGACAGTCACATCAGTATTTAATAGGGAAGAAGTGAGTGCTAAGAGAACTGAGTGGTTTGCTCCCTTCCCCAAAAGAACTGAAATGCAAAGCATGAAGACTCAGTAAACTGGCTGGACGATGCTTGTTAAACAGTGCTTCTTTATATTCCATGAAAGGATGGACTTTTAGTTACTGAAGGAACAGCTCTACCAGAAGGCTTCAAATGGCATTAGTCTGACATGCTGTGAAACACACAGATCACCTCATACCAGCTACCTGAACAGAAACAGAAATTGCTGTTAAAAACCCCATTCATGTAAACAGTCTGGTTCGTGGACTCAGCTGTAGCAACAGCCCTTTCGCTCTCTCTCTTGCTCTCCTCAAGTGTGCACATAGGGCTTATCTGTCAGTCAACTTAGGCCACAACATAAATGTACCACCTATAACTATGTTACGGTTCTATTACTGCCAGGTTTCCTTTTCTTAACACCCCTCCCCACCACTCAACCATCTCATTTGATGCCGCTTACAGTTTCCTTTTCAGAGTTAACCCTACAGTGCTCAGTGTGGAAGCATGGCACGAAGATGTTACCTGCAACAGTGAGCTCCAGGCTGAAGGTATTTTCACCAGCTCGGTTGCTGGCAATGCACGTGTAGATTCCAGCATCTCTGGCTGTGACTGGTTCTATGATCAAGGAGTGCACACCGTTCTCACGCACTAACATTTTGTGAGAACTATCAGGCCGAATTGGTCTTCCATTAAGTTGCCAACTTAAATCTGGAGTTGGTAATCCACTAACCTGAAGTGTAAACAGAATAATGGGAAATGGTCTTAGCCATACAAAACACCAGAGGCGTCCTGACTTGTTCCTTCAGAGAAGCTTAGTTTTGTTTGCTACTGCAGGTGTACCACAAGATTTAAAGATCTAATTCTGTTCTGAATTGCACATTGACTCAGTTGTATTAATTTACTTACTTTCTGGCCAACTCCCTGAATTCCATGATGTCTTATGGGCGTGACTGAAAAAAGATCAGTGTTTCGATATGATAGAAGCTAAATAATAATACATTGCAAAACAAAAGGCACAGTGACACCTTTTGTCTTTATTTTTTATTGTTTGCTCTTCACATGGAATGAGAAGATAGTCCTTTCTAGATTAACTTCATGTGGAAAACTTGCAGACAAACAAGTATGAGCTGACAAATTACTAAGTTCCACTCCTCTTAGGTGTAACCAAGTGACAGCTCTGCCTGCACTAGCTAGTGCTTGGTCTGTGTGAACAAGTCTTGTACTTATGAAAGCTGTGCCATTGGGCACTACTTGAAAACAAATAGCTTCTTCTCCTAAATATACCAGCATTAAGTAAACAGAGGTAATCTAAACCTTAATTAAATCTGTTCAGCAAAGTCATAAATCAAGATTATATTGTTTGAAACTTCAATGGGGGATCGAAACTCAAGTAGTAAAAGGGCTTAAAACAGAGAAGCAGTGTGTCTTACAGTGTGTGCTGCTTCCCTCCACACCCCAGCATAGCAGAGTAGCAAAAATCAGTTTCCCCTAAGGTATAAAATTTGCCTGAAGCAGCTTCACTGGAGAGGGGGACAAATTGTCGTTGCTCGTAAAAAGGGAGATGAATCAACCTATTGACAGTCAGTGAAAGTGCCAATAGGAAAAATAAATAGCTTTTAAAATAAACAATCTTGTTTTTTGAGTCAGCTAATCCTACTGAAAAGCTGCTGCTACCCCAAGTGTGATACTTGCCTTGCAGTCCATTCTGCAGAGTTTGCCTTCTTGAACAGTCAGGTCTCCAGGAGCCTGCAGAAAATGAGGCCGGAAGAATCGTTCCTGAATTGGTTCATTTTCATCACCACTGTCCCTTGACCGAGATCGTGGTCTTAAAATAACATGAAATAAAGGTAAATTATTTTTTTTTCTCTGCTAAATCAGAAGAACCAAAATAAGGTAAGACTGCCTTGAATTCTGAATCACTTCTTTGACATATACCATAATCACTCCATATTTACACACATACACTGGTAGCTTTTGGCTCAGACTGAGATAATTATAACACTATACTTACTAATTACTTTCACTTAATTCACATGTTGTGGCAAAATATAATCTGGAAAATAATCTTGCTACAGAGTTGCTTGCAATAATTATGTATTTATAAAGGATAGTATGTTTGTTTAGTCTTTAAATCACTGAAATACAAATAAAATAAGTCAGTAGGCCTTGGCATGTAGCTTCAGTTCCCCATTTCTAGTGTCCTGCATATTTAAACACTCCACTGTTACTGATTACGCCAGAGAGTGCAGGTACTTTAGTTAATCATGTTTCAGAAAATAACAGCACCTAAAAGCTAAACTCATCTCAGTTGAGAAGAGGCTTGCCACATTAGACTTACTTTTAATCTCCTCTTGTTCTGCACTACTCAAAACCATACAGAAAATTCTGTGGATTGAAGTGCTGTGGATATTTTTCTTTATTTAACAGGTTTTTTGTTTGAGATATTCTCAAACATTTTCAAAGCCACCAGATTGTGGTGTCAAAACAATGAGAATTTGTGTGCAATAGGAAGAAAATCTTTGGTTCTTAAATTGTTCTTCATAAATGTACTGTAAATAGATTAACAAAAAATCTCCTGACCCTAAAAACAGTATCAATTACCTTAACCTTCCACAATATCATTTAATCCATTTTCCACATTGGCTATTCCTGCCTCTTAATTTAATCTATCAAATTTTTTTCTAAGTGGTTCTGTGTTTAACTAGATTTTTTCCCAACTAAAATTAACATTATTCCATCTGAGCGATTTGTAATCAAAGAAACTCGTAATCGAAACAAAATTTTAGATCTGTTCTTAGATCTGTTTTTGTCCTTGCCTGATCAGCTCCAAGGGATTCCATTCTGGAGCCAACTGCTGCCTACAATAACATCCTGTTTCAGCAAAAAGGAGCTACGAAAATAACCTCCAAGATACCTTTTATCAATGACACTTTACAGTGAAATTCTCTCTTTTCTGAGTTCTATTTTCCGGTAACTTTTGCCAGTGTTTCTGTTTTGGCCAGTATCTGCAGTGTATGTGGCTATACTGTGTTTTCCGTTGCCCAGGGGCATTTCTTTACACCTTCAAACTTATATTTGGAAAACAGGATGCTCTTCTACATCATGGAAAATAAACACTCTCGCTGCACACTCTGTTCCATGGGGTTATGTTTAATTAGAATTGCTTGGATTTGGTTTATTTTGTCCTTCTGTTACTGTGCTGTTTGAATTCTGACCAGTCATCACTTTTCCTAGAGTATGATCTGTCATAAATAGATACATTTTGACTTTTAATGATCATCACATGCTTTCCACAGCTATAACTAAAGGGGGGAGGCAATGTAGCCCATACTGCTTATTAATGTAGGAATGGACACTGAAATGGGCAATGCAGACTGGCACCTTCGCACACACGAAAAGCTTATCTTAACTATTCAGGTATCTAAATCCAGGTCTTAAGCGCCTAACTTTTTTTGCCACTCCAAGCTGCCTAAAGGTACTTCAGCAGTTCCTGCACTACAGCTCATAGACAACCCTGAGCTCTAGCTGGGAAGGTTCTAACTGTTTTTTCCAGACAAACATACCTTGTGCATGTAGATGGGATGGAAGACAGATAGTAATAAAGAAAAACTATACTCGTATCTTCAGGCAATTAGTTCATAGAATCATAGAATCATAGAATCCTAGGGGCTGGAAGGGACCTCGAGAGATCATCTAGTCCAACCCACCTGCCAGAGCAGGGTCACCTAGAGTACATCACACAGGAACTCATCCAGGTGGGTTTTGAATGTCTCCAGTGAGGGAGACTCCACGACCTCCCTGGGCAGTCTGTTCCAGTGCTCTGTCACTCTCACAATAAAAAATTTTTTTCGGATATTCACCTTGAACTTCCTATGCTCCATATGCTCTGATAGACCAACTAGAAATTATGGTATCTAGTCAAGTGAGTGCTACAGAGTGCAAGCAACCCATGTAAAATCTGCCTTTGTGGTATTTACACTCATCTTGTTTAGATACTATTGATAAGACTCCAATAAAGACCCAATAAATAACTAGGGCTTCTTAATGTCTTGCAAGGCTGAGCTAAACAGGTTACTAGCACCACAGAAGTGTGAAAAGCCTGAAAGCCACCATATCACTGCTGCAGCTGCATAAAAAGGCAGCACTAGTCAAAACCAGGGGGGCATTAAACCAAATGAAACGGGAAACAAAAACGTTAAGAATTTGTGGCCAAATATGGGGGGGTTTGGTAATATGTTCTTGAATCATGAAAACTAAGTTTTAAAAATGACACATCTGTAAAGAAACCTAAATCAGATGCTGTTTAGTCTAGAGTTAAGAAATAATGCATTTTTAAACTTTTTTTGTAAATTTACCTCTAAAATTGCAGACAATTTTTAAGCCTTTACCTTGAGAGGTGAAACTAGGACTATTTTAATTCTAAAACAATTTGTGGTTTTAAAGAAATAATGAAATTAATAGAGCCAAGAACTTCAGATGTCTAGGAATGACAAATTGCAATAAATTGGAATACCCTTGGATTAGTTGTGGGTTCTTTATAGTTGTGATGTGGGTATTAAATTGGAAGGATTATTTTCAGCAATACTAACGATATGTACTAAATGTGTCCAGGGGAGACTCCACAGGTTGGTGTGGTGCAATGCACTAGGAATTTCTGTGAGCAAGAAGCTAGGAAAGACTATGACTGACCATATGATAATGATCACTAATTTGAGATAAAGGAGATTAAGTTTAAATTAATTCTCTACTTGAGAGCAGAGGCAATAGGAATATTTCTTTTTTTAAATCTTGCTTAGATCTCATGCTTTTTAAGATTATGTGTTTGGTGCTGTGGCTGCAGTGCACGGCTTAGGTGCTACAGCACTGGCCACTATGTCATCTGAGAGATTGAGTCCAAGCTTTGTACATGTCAAACAGTTCAAAAGTTCCTCCTGCCCATAAAGCAATGCTAAGAAGGTAATATTTGCAACCTAAGCAAATTTCAGGAAAATACATCAAATTGAAATAATGACTATAAAGAGTGTTTTAAAATGTCAGTGACATAGCGAAGATGAGAAAAAAGAGTTCTGCCAGAATGCATTTCCTATGAGATTAAAAATACTTCAGGAAAAAGCTTGTCAACAGTGTAACCAGTCATAAAGTTCATTAGGTTAATAATTTTTACCCATTATTTGCAGGTGTCAAGTGCCTTATTGACTGTATGCCAAAAGGACACAGCTTTTTTTCAGCTGTTGTCACACTGCAGGGATAACAGGGTATTCCATTCCATAAGCAGCCTGAGCTTTAGGCTTAACAGGCCTAAATGTGCAGTGTTGGAGGTGGAGCTGGTAGGACACCTCAGCAAGAGAGAGACCTTGGGAAATGCTTTCAGGACTGTGGGAAGGCCAGTTTGTTCCGTCCAGGAACAAGACTACTACATTCTTTTTAACCAACAACCTCACTTCCTAAGACTTTCTAGTTACCAGATGGGAGGAAGAGAGCCTGCTTTACATGCAGCTGTTCTACAGTACGTACTGCTACCACTACTAATAGTTACAGGAATCATTTGCGTATCAACTATGTAATTACATCTATTCTATATATTACAGTTGTACAATGTTGAGATTCTATGGCCATTGGAGCCATTAAAGGTGGCCCATCACAGCAGAATCCAGAACCAGAGCCCTCATACTCCCTTGAAAGCAGTTCTGTTTGGGTAACCAAAATGCATTTTTTAGTATTGTCTAAAGCTGACTAAATTGTGCTAAACAGCCTCAGAAATGCTTTGGGTAATGGAAAAAAAACAAGTTTGAAGGGAAAATTCCCTTATATGGTCCAAAAACATAAACCAAAGCTTCGTATGTGAATAACTGTAAACTCACCAAAGATAAGTTTAATGCTTTATTTCTGACTCATAATTCCTTAAAAGAATCTGAACTGAAATCACTGAAATACTAAACTATTTCTAAAGTAAATCTAATAAACTTCTTTGGCATGCAGTTATTTCTGCCATTTCTCTAATGAATACTTATTAGAAGGTGCAGAAAGTAACAGCTTTCTGGTACAATTTTAGTCAGATGAGATGTTTTAAACAAACATGACAGCTGGTAGTGTAATTTGAGGTAAGGAGTAATCACTGAACATCACAAAGAAAAGAGTGAGACAGAAAAATTAAAGATACTAACAGTCATGTCTTTTCAGAGGTTTCTTATATGTCTCCAAACTTTGCAGAAATGTTTATATAGCAGAGGTCACATTTCTTCCTGAATGCCATACTTTTAACTTCTTACTTCACATTCTTTAGCTTACAATAATAATTTTGCAAAACGCATATTATTAAAATTAACAAAAAAAAAGCCAAAAGACCATCAATTACCTTCTTATGTGAGGCTGACCAGAAGGTGACCAAGGACTGCGGCCTCTTTGATTTACAGCTTGAACCATCAGCCTGCCCGTGCAGCTTACTCTGCCCTGTTAAGAAGATGGAGAAGAGGAACGTTAAAAGACAAAGTATGTGATACTAATAAATGTTCAACCTGATCTCTCTCTCTCTCTTTTTTTTTTTTTCCCCCTTCTTTTTCTCCCTCACCTGTTACAGAATCTGTAACACAATTGCTTCTTTCACTAACTCACTGAGAAACATTTGTGAAGATACCTTCCGATACAAAACTGTTTTATCATCTTGGGCTCTTAACACAGAAAAGACTGGAATAATTGTAACTATTACACTGTCATGGTTAAAATGTTCCACCTGGAAGTTTTCCTTTTAAAAAAGACTATTAGTACCACCAGTAATTAAGTCCTTAAAACAGAGGTCTTTCTGTGTATGGCAAGTGGACAGAAAGACAATTAGTTCAAGATCTTGACTTATAGCACTTGGTAAGTGTTGGCTGTTAATGACAGAGTTGCTGTCTCCAAAGTGGATTGAGCCACTTGATCTGGTGGAACCACTGCTCAAAAACCCCCTCCATGATTGTAATAAAAACAAAGGAATTCTACAAGTACTTGAAGGGTCCTCTTTGAAGAGCAAGCTTGGCTGGAGGGTCGGAACTGCACTGAAGCCCACAGGTATGCTGGTGGAGATAGGTCAATCATCCTAGTTTTTTTTCAGTGAATGACAAATAAAATATGAGCTCTATTGTATTTGGTTCCCTTTTTTTGTTTTGTTTTTTAGAATACAGGTTGTTGACCACAAGTACTAGGGCAAGGAGTTTGGAATGGGACTGCCTGCAGCCAGAACTCCTGGCCCCCAGGGCTCTGCAGAACTCACCATGTAAGAGGTAAGAGCATCTGGTGGTATTAATAAATAGACACAAGAGATAAAAATGTAAAAGCCATGTATAAAAAAATAACACTGTAGTAAAAGTTTATGTACTTTTATATAACAATGCAATAACTTAAATAACTTTTTAAAATTATAAAGTAATTTGATAAATGTATAGCTGTCCATCTGTTTCTCTGGCCCCTGGGCTTGCAGCACTAAGGCAACATCCACATCAGTGTTGCAGTGTATTTCAGTTCTAAGCGGTGAGCTCCACGGTCAAGTCTGTCAGCATATAAGTGACAAATATTTCTGCCACAGTAATTTGAGGAATACAGATGGTTGTTCATTAACAACCCATTGAAAAGCAGCTTCACAAGCAGCCTTCAAGTGGCAACAACTTTTGCGTTACTGTTCGACTGGTAGAAATGAAGTCTCTGTGTCCCACTTTTATTCCCATTACCCATTTGTCCCCAAGGCAAATACTTGCATTTAGCCAGTGTGCATGACGTGCAGCAATTTCTAAAGCAAAACCTTCTTTCTTTTCTGTGTTACAAGACCATTTAAAACATCTGGAACAAATACGTTTCTATTTTAGGCACCACTGCATATTAATCTTTTTCTAGCAGGTGATGAATTCACACATTTTGGGATAATTTCTGTGTATCCCAATACGTGAAGGCATCACAAATGAAAACAAAGGACAGTAAGGAAATTGGACAAGGAAGAACAAGCAGCAAGCCAAAAGTTGAAAAAGTCATGGGATGAATAAGGAGAAAGCAATGAGCTGGAACTAATTAATGAGAAGATGGCCTAGAAAATAAGGGAAATCCAGACTGAGGACTATGAGTGCATACTGTGAAGAAGTGGAGAGAACGGCATAAAAGAAGGTGAAAATCAGGACTCAAGTCAAGCCCATACAGCTCACAGAAAGGGGGGGGACGTAACCTATAAATAAAGGCCTAACACAGGCAAGGTTTTATGTTTGTCTAGGCCCGGGGTGAGTTTGCTCTGGATTAAGTTAAATGGCAAATCCCACTGCAAGCCCCAGAGGTGTGTCAGAACCTTAATCCAGATCACTGCGCTTTACATCACAGGCGATGGCGCCTGCTGCATTAACTACCACGGAGTGTTTCCAAGGTGTGTCAACAATTCATGTTACATACATAAATCCTGTAATATTAGTCCAGATTGTGATGTGGCATAAACTGGCAGAGCTTTAATGAACTGAATCCTTTGCTTTAATAAAACCAGTATCTATCAGCTAAGAACATGCCTTTTTGCTTTGCAGCTTGGTGGTTCCAATAGCAATGATGAAAACACAGCAACAGCAAATATCTACCAGTCCATCAGAAC
The DNA here is from genome assembly GCF_000747805.2 of Chaetura pelagica. Taxonomy (NCBI): domain Eukaryota; kingdom Metazoa; phylum Chordata; class Aves; order Apodiformes; family Apodidae; genus Chaetura; species Chaetura pelagica. The sequence goes on along the minus strand of NW_009952973.1, from coordinate 7,681,745 downwards.
TCCTGGTGTAGCCTCCTTTATATTTACACATTTCACTTTTCTTAAGGAAAGGCTGCCAAATTTGCCTAAGTTTGTGATAGCTTTGAGATGTGGACAACTTTCCATTAGAATTGAGGAGGCAATGCCAAAATTATTTCCACTCAGGATGACTTAAAAGAATTGGAATCCAGATCTTTGAGTGTGAAAGGCTAGTACATTAACTCACAGCCCTTCTTTGCCTCCATTGTACTGTTAAACGCATAGTAAAAGCAAGCAAATAGTAGAAGAGAATCTGGTGGTATTAATAAATAGACACAAGAGATAAAAATGTAAAAGCCATGTATAAAAAAATAACACTGTAGTAAAAGTTTATGTACTTTTATATAACAATGCAATAACTTAAATAACTTTTTAAAATTATAAAGTAATTTGATAAATGTATAGCTGTCCATCTGTTTCTCTGGCCCCTGGGCTTGCAGCACTAAGGCAACATCCACATCAGTGTTGCAGTGTATTTCAGTTCTAAGCGGTGAGCTCCACGGTCAAGTCTGTCAGCATATAAGTGACAAATATTTCTGCCACAGTAATTTGAGGAATACAGATGGTTGTTCATTAACAACCCATTGAAAAGCAGCTTCACAAGCAGCCTTCAAGTGGCAACAACTTTTGCGTTACTGTTCGACTGGTAGAAATGAAGTCTCTGTGTCCCACTTTTATTCCCATTACCCATTTGTCCCCAAGGCAAATACTTGCATTTAGCCAGTGTGCATGACGTGCAGCAATTTCTAAAGCAAAACCTTCTTTCTTTTCTGTGTTACAAGACCATTTAAAACATCTGGAACAAATACGTTTCTATTTTAGGCACCACTGCATATTAATCTTTTTCTAGCAGGTGATGAATTCACACATTTTGGGATAATTTCTGTGTATCCCAATACGTGAAGGCATCACAAATGAAAACAAAGGACAGTAAGGAAATTGGACAAGGAAGAACAAGCAGCAAGCCAAAAGTTGAAAAAGTCATGGGATGAATAAGGAGAAAGCAATGAGCTGGAACTAATTAATGAGAAGATGGCCTAGAAAATAAGGGAAATCCAGACTGAGGACTATGAGTGCATACTGTGAAGAAGTGGAGAGAACGGCATAAAAGAAGGTGAAAATCAGGACTCAAGTCAAGCCCATACAGCTCACAGAAAGGGGGGGGACGTAACCTATAAATAAAGGCCTAACACAGGCAAGGTTTTATGTTTGTCTAGGCCCGGGGTGAGTTTGCTCTGGATTAAGTTAAATGGCAAATCCCACTGCAAGCCCCAGAGGTGTGTCAGAACCTTAATCCAGATCACTGCGCTTTACATCACAGGCGATGGCGCATTAACTACCACGGAGTGTTTCCAAGGTGTGTCAACAATTCATGTTACATACATAAATCCTGTAATATTAGTCCAGATTGTGATGTGGCATAAACTGGCAGAGCTTTAATGAACTGAATCCTTTGCTTTAATAAAACCAGTATCTATCAGCTAAGAACATGCCTTTCGCATTAACTACCACGGAGTGTTTCCAAGGTGTGTCAACAATTCATGTTACATACATAAATCCTGTAATATTAGTCCAGATTGTGATGTGGCATAAACTGGCAGAGCTTTAATGAACTGAATCCTTTGCTTTAATAAAACCAGTATCTATCAGCTAAGAACATGCCTTTTTGCTTTGCAGCTTGGTGGTTCCAATAGCAATGATGAAAACACAGCAACAGCAAATATCTACCAGTCCATCAGAACTCCTGGTGTAGCCTCCTTTATATTTACACATTTCACTTTTCTTAAGGAAAGGCTGCCAAATTTGCCTAAGTTTGTGATAGCTTTGAGATGTGGACAACTTTCCATTAGAATTGAGGAGGCAATGCCAAAATTATTTCCACTCAGGATGACTTAAAAGAATTGGAATCCAGATCTTTGAGTGTGAAAGGCTAGTACATTAACTCACAGCCCTTCTTTGCCTCCATTGTACTGTTAAACGCATAGTAAAAGCAAGCAAATAGTAGAAGAGATAAGTATGTTTGCTTGGGAATTACACTGTAAAGAAAGAATAAAACAGGCTTGGTGAAACAGATGTTTTGTTTAGGGGAGCCAGAGGAGGATACTTCTGGTTCTTCTCCAAAGAGGGGGAAAAAGCACAGATGCAAAATTTTATCATTTAACAAAACTGCTTTTTCAATCCCCAAACTAGGAACAATACAAAACCAGCTCATTTTAGTACATCTAAACAACCACTAACAAACTAGGGTCATCAATGACCAGACCTGATCATTGTGGGTTACTGCTGTAGCTCATTAAATGGGCAGTATCCAGAGTAACAAATGCTAAAAAGTAGGCTCTAAATATTCAGGGACAGAATCCAATGCCCAAATACAAAGACAGTTTATTCACCAGGTTCTCTAAGACTTTGGGTCACCCAGTAGCACCACCTACGGAAGTTCTGTACATGCACTAACACAGCAATTACAGGAAGATGAACAGGATTGACTTCCTAGCATGTATGTATTTATCACTTGAAAACCTGCTGCGAATTTCCTCAATTTAAATAGTACCAAGTGCTATAATACAATGGTCATCTCTGTGTAAAAGCTCCCAGCTTGACAAATTCCTTCGGCCTTATGCTATTTCATTATTATTTTTTTATTTCTGTTATTTGTGTATGTAGATATAATGTTTAAACTCCCTAGATTTAAGCACTGCAGTTTGTGGACTCCAGCCTGAAACTGCTGTTTGCGTGTCATCTGCGTGCACAGTCCCACGCGCTCCCAAGCAGGCTGCAGGGTGAGCAGGCTGGGCAGGGAGAGAGCAAGGCCGAAATGGCAGTGTCATGCTAGGTAACCCTAGCAACACTCACAACAGAGCACAACACGCCTGCTTAGATTAAACTCTGTCTCAGTGATACAGTTTGTTATTTTACAGTGTGATTCTACTTGCAGGCTGGGTCTTGGCAAGATGTTTGGTGCTATGGAATAAAATAATTCATTACATTCCCTAAAGTTATGTTCCTGCCTTGATTTCTCACGTGCAAGCCTTTCCCCTCAATTTGCTGCGCTGTAGGAAAAGTGGATTGGAAAAGCTGCTTCAATCAGATATGTGAACTATAAGTTTAGCTATGTCAAATCCACTAGTAGGTTTCTGTTGTATAACTCAGCTCTTCTTTGGGTCTGCGAAGAACAAATAATATTACGAAGCCGTTACTGGCTTTGTAATCTCTGGTCAGAAAAATGTTGCTTAAGATTCTGGTATCAATGTAGGAGACCTCCCCCTGCTACATATGAGGGGCTAGAATATTTTGCCTTTCAGAATTGCAATCAGAATTGACTAATGTAAACATGTTGAGGTGTGATATACTCCCACTTGTTAAAAAAAGTTGGCCTCAGCCAGCGAGTACTGTCAACAAAAGAAAAATTAACTTGCTGGATTGAGTTACTTCTGCATGTAAACTGGATTTTTTTTCCCCTCCTTTTAAAGAATGTATGCTCAGTTAGGATACTGAGATGTTATCAGCTGAAGCAAACGGTGGAAGACTAATTAAAAAACAACACCCTTCCCCCCTCTGAAACCTCAAACCACAGGAAAAAAACCTGCTGTTGAGTTGCTAATCTCTTGGAGGTAGAAAGGTCCCACCCTACTGATGCAAGATGAAAACAGAAATCGAACTTACATACTTTATGGTGACTTCATCATTTAATTAAATCATGCATACGTAAGATGAGATCGTTTTCTGAGAATTTATGTCCAGAAGCACGTTTGCTCTGGAGCCAAACCTTCATTTACCTGTGGGTTAGCAGCCATAATAGTGTAATTCCCATCATCATCCAGGGTGGAGGCTGCAGTATGCAGTGAGCAAGTTCCATCAGGTTCTCTTTGAATTCGGTAGTGATCACTTCGTTTAGAAATTTGCTTTCCATCTTTAAACCAATAAATCTGCAGGAAAAAAACAAGGCACAGATGATAAGAGGTGGATGCTCCTTGTCATCATTTCTCAATTAATAGTGCTAATGAATCTTAACTGCTGAAAACCTCTCTGGTAAGCATTAAAAGAAAGCCAGTTTGATCAACTAATAAAAGTGCAGAACCACTCTCCATGAGCCACTTTCACTAGAATAACTACAAGTTACTGATTTGCAGTCGTTCAGAGGAAGACCCCAGCATGAGCAGTTTCTGAGGAAATTCACAGGTGCATGAGGGCAGTACCCATCCTGAGGACAGAGCAGCAGCTGAACAACAACTAAAAACAAATGTCATTACAAAGAAAAGTTCAATTTCAGAGATTGCTAATTTTCAATTTTTATTTCACTTCAATCTAAAGAAGCTGGAGAAAGAATGCTCTTGCTTTTTTTTTTTTTTTCCCCTGACCATAAAACAAGCAATTATAGGAATAATTAGTTCAATGATGAATAGAAGTAGTGATCTCACTGTTGAATCAAAAGTTTCATCTCAGATCCATTATGCTGAGTGGACTGGACCAAAGAGCCAGAAAGGGATTGAGCCGCTCACGCTGGCGATGAGCCGCTCAGTGTGTGAACGGGCCAGCTCGGTGTAACCACAGGATTGAAACCAACAGTGTCACCTCGATGTGACAGGCATCTACAGAAATAGACAGCTGTACAAAGTAACAGGAAATACTTCAAAGCAAGTCAGCACATAGATAGTCTTTAGGAATTCTATGCCAACAACAGTACTGTTCCAAGCTGCACAGAACAGTTACATGATCTATCAAACAGAGGTCTTTTCCATTACTTTTTTGATACATCATTTTTTTGGCAGTCTGAAAGTAGATCTCGGGTCAGCCAGGGAATAAAATTATGTATGCAGAATAGTATCTTATAGTAATCCATAAATTATACAAAAAACATCGATGTATTTTTAATGCCTCAAACTTAAGGTGAAAAAAAAAAAAATTTCAAGTATTTTGACCTAGCTTTGGGGTTTTTTTTTGGTATATTTAAAAAATAATATAAAACTCGAAACTGAAATCTGCTGGAATCAAAATAAAAATCTGGTGTATGCTTGAAAAAACACACAGAAATACGTGAAAAAATGTATGCTAGGAAGGCTGTAATCAGCTCCCCAAACCAATATTTGAGTAGAACATTACTCACTTGTCATTTCTGAAGCATGTATTACTCCACAAGGCCAGTGGTGTTCAGCATTTCTTCAGGCACTTGTGTGGAGACCTACACAATTTCTATGAAGTTAACTCATGCAACATAGAACAAATGCATTTGTCCTGGTCGCATGACTGCTGGGACTATGTAGCATGAGGGAAACACACATTTTCCTCAGTCTAATTGCTGAAGTGGGAATTCAGGTCTTGAAGTGAGGAAAGGGTGCTGGCTTTCCAGTAAAAATGTAGTGACAACAAAAAAGCACAATTCCTGATACAGGTTAATATGCCAGGTTTTTCATATATGCCAACATTTCAAAGCTCTGAAGTTGCTCACTTGGGGGGAAAAAGTTAAGGTTATACTTTTAAATTTCACAAAAATACAATTGAGAAAGTTTTGGAGGGAATGAGTGGAAATTTCCCTTAATATTAATTACCATGTATGGTTTTTATATTAACAAGCATTATGTGTAACCAGAAATGATTTCATTTCCTCAATAGCTGGTTATACTTGTTTCCCATTTTGTCTGTCAGCAGCCTTGCAGAGACTGTGGTGCTAACAAAAGATTTAGTCATGTCTTCTCATCAGCTGACAGAGCACTTACTGGAGTTGCAAAAGATGTTTGATCACTTATATACACATGCTAATGGATGCTGGTAACAACATGGCCGCAAAAAACGAGTTTTAACTTGCATGCTTTACATATGTCATAATGTTGCTTAGCAATCTACTGCATTAAGTAGTAATTATTTAATAACAATGTGCTTGTCAGAAATATCAGGAGACATGCCAGAAATTATTACAGGGAAATACATGCAAATATTAACTGAACCAGTTATCCAAATATCATGCATACGTTGTTCAATACTTATTTCCACTAAGTTTAAAAGCACTGGCATCACTGGCTTTTACTTACAAGTAGTAAATTATTAATGTTACTTTCATCTGACATGGAGTTACTAAGTAAAACACTACCACTGCTGGAGACAATGGCCCTCACACTCAAGTATTGTTTTATTTCTATGATACCTTTTAATAAATGTACCATTACACTACGTAAGCACTGAGCACTGCATCTGGATTGCTTTGATTTGTACTAGATTTTCAGAAACCAATGTGTAACGACTACAAATACAATGGAATACACAGTACAAAAGGGGTTTTGATCTGAGCAGCAGAGGCCTTTTTAATCACTAAGAATTATATTCAGCCATGTGAAGAGTGAGCAGCATGAGCTTTATGCAACATTCATGTTGCATTAACTTTTTGTGTGGCATTGTCCTAATTCTGAAGAGAAAGATCCCTTAAAAAGAAGTATCCCACAATCCCTCCTGTATCACCACAGATTCTCATTTTAATGAGAAAATTGTTCTACATTACACTGAAGGTTATAACCAACGTAGACTCAGATATAAAAGGTCGTATTTATGAAAATAGAATTTGTACATCAGTATTCAATTTACATGGCATGTTCAGGGGAAAAAATAATCAAGCCAACAACCCGCTTAGAAAAATCCCTTGTAATGAAGGCCAGATTTTAGAAACGCTACAGTCCTTCCCAAAGCCATTCCTTGGCAGAGCTGACAGAATACTTAGAAGGGAGGAGCTTCAAGTTCGTAAATTATTTCCAGCTTTTCATTTGCCAAAGTAAAGAATTTATTCAGGGACAACACTTGCATCCAGCTTCAGAAAATGACAGCAGAAGGGCAGCCCTCAGCCACTGAGCATTTCAAAATTGCTATCTTGGCACAGTCTGGCAGATGAAGGGAAGATACAGTGTTTGACATCTGCAAAGCCCAGCTGACAAGCAACCATCCAACAGGCCTGAAATCCCTTCTATCCCAAGCAACTTAAACTGCACAAAACTTCTGCAAGTAAATGGAATAAAGAGCCAGGTCCCAGGTGCAAGAACAAATCACCTCTTAATGAGCATACGTTGAGGCTGCAGGAAAACAGAACATGGTATCTGAGGATCAACGTGCGCTCATATCAGACAGTCCCCTGCAATGCTGCGCTGCAGGGGAAGTACTAACAATGTGGTTTCTTGGCTGTGCCATCTAACGAGAAAACAAGGAGAGTGAGGGAAAGGAGACATCCTCTTTCACCCATCTTAGATCAGATTAAGATGACTGTGAAACTACACCTTAATTGAAAACTGTGAAAATTAGGGAATGGCTAAGTTGACTAAGGCTGACTCATAATAGGTGATCCAGCAACTCAGTCAGAAGCCTCAGGCAAAAAGAGCACCTCTCCAGCAGCCTGTGCCTCTAACACCAACCAACACGTTTGCCTCCCACCCTTATTCAGCGCAACGGACTCTTCTGCACTGTGACCTCAAAAGTAGTGCTGGACATCAAAGGCTTGGTTTCAGTCAGACTGTGCTA
>NW_009952973.1:7641565-7674191 GCF_000747805.2 Chaetura pelagica | reverse complement strand
ATATGAGTATGCGGATCAGCCCCACTTACTTTACAGTGGTTCACATCATGTTGTGGTCTTGGAGCACAGTATTGGATTCCTTTGAGATGAAACTAAGCCAGAAAATGTGCTCCAAAAACACATCTAATGCACAGCATCTGCTTCAGTCTGTGGGATGAGATTAGAGCTAGCCTGAAATAAAACCTCCTGAAAGGCAAGCAGGGATAGATACCTCATTCTACAAATTTGCTTCTTCTGGTCTGCACTACTTCTTAATGTAGATGGAGCCCTAGTTCTCTGTCATTCTTTCTCTGCTACTTGACAAAGTCAATTTTTTCTTTCACAGTTTGTGCAGTATCATACACCAGTATCATTGGACATGTAAAGACATTAGCATTTATCTCTGTTCAAAATCCTAAATACCTGTAAAACTGTCACTAGATGAGAGACTTAGATGTGGCTGCTGCTGTGAAGATCTTATCTAAGAGAAAAGGCATCTTTGATCACGTCTAAGAAGAAAAGAACACCTATCCACAAGAGGTCACTGTAAGAGCTCCAAGGACCTCACAAGAGAAGATACTGGCTTTGGCAAAGAAGTTGAAGAAGCTACTGCTGTTTGCTTGCTGCATAATGAATCAGATGATTGCCAAGCAATTTCTGAAATGGTTAAACACAACCTACCAAAAGAAGGCATTCTTCTAAACTAATGACATCAACATTTACATTTGCTAAAAGGAAATGCTTCCCAAGCCCAACCCTCCCTCAGAAGCTCATTAAAACCTCACCATCAAGTCTCATCTTGCTGCTGGGATATACAGGAGCTTATGGTATTTTAGTGTGCCCTCCTCTAGCTTTCAATAAATCTTGGTCTTGCTAGGGTGTGTAGATACAAACTCTGAAACACCGAAGAATGCTGAGATACCATGCTGACTTCTGAAGCAGAAGCAACAATTTTTGCATTAGGATGTTGCAGTGCCTGAGCTAGTTACCCATGTTAACCTGATGAGGCTGCTTTTGGGACTACTGTGCCAGCTCACATGGGGTTTTCTAGCACTGCACTGCATTCTTTGGTACAGATGTACCCTGCAAGTACCTCTGAAAATGACAGAAGTATTACTTCTAGGTAATGTAGCGGAGATAAAGTCTCAAGAGTGAGTAACTAAGAGACGAACCCTCATAGTAGGACTTTTGCCTAATATAAATCTCAATAATTTGAGTCATGTCAAAAGAGATTTGACAATTTATACCAGCTAGGACTCTGTCTTGTCAGGAGATAATGCCTGCTCTTCCTGTAAGATGCAGTCTATAGGGTCCAGGGGCTCACTGTAAGTTACCAACACAGAACAGTTCAGAGCATTTCTAGAGACATTTACACTCTTTTCTTACCTTTGGCTTTGGATTTCCTGCCACTTTGCATGTAAATGTGACTGGCATTCCCTCAAAGATTTTGTAATGCTTCAGCTTTATCTCAAAATACGGTGACATACTGTTATCAACGGGTTCATCTCCATGTTGCACCTCATCATCTGATTCTTCCACAGGAGATCTCTCCAGCCTGTATTCAATTTCACTGATCAATCTTTGCTCAAAGCTGGAGACTTTATATTCCTATCAAATAAGAAAGGCACATATTAGTATCCAGCTTCAACACATCACTCAGCAAGATGTGTTCCTAGTATGTTGTGTTGTTGTTTTGTTGTTTGGTTTTTTTTTCATTCTGTGGATATTTGACAATCTATTAAGGTTTTACATATAAAAGGAAACTATCTTGTTGAAGAAGAACACTATAATCCATGCCTCAAGTAACTTCCCTTTTGTTTTATACGAAAGACATCTGGTATGAGGCAAAAATTGTATTTAATGTTATCTTAGGATCTAATTTATAAGAGGAAGGAAAGTCACTGGCTGCTTTCTTTCCATTTTTTAAAAAGCCTGTAAGAATAAAAGTATTCTGAAGCAGTCCATAAAGACAAAAGAAACACACTAATATTTCCTTGATGGTACAGGCAGATGGGGGGGAGGGGTTTGTTTCCAGATGGCCAGAAAACCATATGGTCCACATCTGCTGTTTGCATAGATCTGTACCAAAGGCTGCACAAGAAGGCTAAAATGGTTTTGTTTATGGTTGCCAGTAAAATGAGGGGGGAAAAAAAAATAAATATGAGAAAATGCTAATACTGGCTGTCCACAATAGTTGCCTCCCTCTACTCCTGTTGCTGTGGTTCCCTTTGTCTGGTTAAAAGTGTCACTCCTTCCTTAAAAACAAAATTTGTCATAAAAGACACAGGATGAAGAGAGGCAAGTTTCATCCCATGTAAAACCCTACTGCTTGTTTGAATGCTGTATTCAGATACTGGGAACGTTACAGTGACATACAGAGTTATGTACTTGCTTGACCTGTTCAGTCTTAACTACTTCATAGTACAAAAGTCCTGCTTTCAATCTTAGTGATAACAAAGATAATGCCAGAAAGCTCAGAAGCAGAAAAAAATAATAAATAAAAAATAGCCAATACTCTTCTCAGACAGCAGAAATTCAGGCACTCTTTCAATTGACCTTTTCCCCTTGTCTCTGACCCTTATTTTATTTAAGAGAGAACACATCTGATATGAAACCTCCTTTCACATGCCCATTCCCTACCATTGACTCTGGTGTAGGAATGATGTGTGGTCTTTCTACTGTCTGGTTACAGAACCCCTCATAGCCCTCAATAGCAGTAAAAGTGGAAGAATAGAGAACTACTTTTGTAAACTGCAGACATTTTTTAAAATGTTTTTGTTCCTTGAAAGTTTATCATCAAAGTAAACAATGAAGTAGATGTGGTATATATACAGAGCAGCTGATTTGGATGCACAGCAGTTAGGATCAGTGTATGTTATAATGGTAGAAAGCTCCTGGAGCACACACCATCGCTGCAGTTACGCGGTTAAGCTGCTGCACTCAGACAATTAGACTTAGAAACAACTTTAATGCCTGGAAAGGAGTGCAGCCCAAATCTCCCCAGTTACTACTGCTAGGTGACCTCTTGTTATTAACCAAGAACAGTAGAAAGGAAAGGGCAAAGACAACAGAGAAAAAAAAAAAATCAATGGACAAAAAGCAAGACAGAAAAGGTGAAAACATTAACCTTTTGAATATCCACAGGGCTCCCTACAGAAGCACCAACAGAGCGAGCTTCCTGCAAGGGTAGAAAAAAAGATCAAGAGGCAGAAAGAAGACCAAGAGGCATCCATGACAGTTTCTCAGAGTTTTTATCAGGAGGACATACTTTAAGTGGCAACATAAGCAAACAAATGCTACACATTTCCGAATAGCAGCTCCAGCATCTAACAAAGGAGAATGTGTACCTGGCCTTTTAAGCAGACTTTCTGTTGTGGTTTTGGTCTGCATCCAAAAGAGTGCAGATTACACACAAAGAGAACGTAGTTTCTAGATAGTAGGTGTATTTTTGCCTTGAAAGACTTAAAGGTCTCGACAGAACAGGATAAACGGAAGAGTTTAAAACAGAGAGTGGACATTTGAGAACTCTCAACCTTATTCAGCATGGAAAAACCGAGCAATAGGCATGTGATCCTCCAGTTTACTCCACTGATATGTAACATATGACTCCTGTAATCAAAAGCATCCTATCTTGTGTATATTTACTGTCTCATGTAGGACTTCTTTTAAGACAATCATAGCCCATAAAAAAGAAAAATTGAAAGATACTTTTATTCTCCTATGAAATAGTAGAATTATGTGGCACCTGTATAGCAGGCTCCTCTTCTGGTTCCTGTATATTGAAGACAGTTGCAGCACTGTCTGCTCCCAGCAGCCGACGAGCCATTTTCTCCTCATAAGTTAATCTCTGCACAGAAAATAAAAGGAGGATGAATAAGAGGGAAACCAAGAAAAGTTCTTGCTTCTCCTTAAGAACTACAAGGCAGTTAGACAGTAATCAACGCTTTAAGTAATGCTAATCAAGACAGCAGCAATACGTTTCTAACAGAAATTTTCTACTGTGGTTTGTAATGATTTTTTTTTTTTTTTTGCATTACAAGTGGCTCTTCTGGCTTAAGCAAACCTTTGCCCTGACTCTGCCATGTGTTGCCATCTTCTTGCCAGGAACTTGGGCAGGAATGAGCAATAGGAACTGCTTAAATCACCATGGCCATCAAAAATCTTACTTCTAGTCAGTCTGCTCAATTTTAACATTAGAACCAAACAGCAAAAAACTCTGCCAAAAAGCTAAGAAGATACTTCACTATTTGATTATTTTGTAAAAAATATGACAGCTTTATAGAAAAATATATTGTCTACTTTTTTTTATTTCTATTTCTTTTTACTCTCTTGGTAATTAAGGAGACAGCTTATAAAAGACAATTTACACTCCAGAAGGTAAAGCAAGTTAAAAGAAAACCTTAAGTGCACAATTCACTTTTTTTCATTATTATTTTTCCTTCTGCATTCAATAACACATTTCAGGCACTTCAACACTTTATTACAAATCAACAGTGAATGAAGGGTGAACTCATTACGCGGTGAAATGCTTCATTTAAACACAAAAATGAAGAAAGAATGGAAAGTAAAACATTACATCTATTTAACTCTTCACTTTTTTAAAAAGCCCATTTAAATTAATTTTTAAAATATGTCATATTGTAGCTAAACCAGCAGGTTGAGAATCATGAAAACCAGGTACCAATCATGGCTTAGTTACAAATGTCTAAGCAAGTCATGAACTTTTCTTCACTTTAATTTCTCTGTGATCACTTTAAGTGCCCACAGCCATGATTACACAGAATCACCCAAGGCAGGAATCTGCAAGGCAAAAGCCTCAAGGCAAGTGCAAAAGCAGAGTTTACTTGGTTCAGTCTCCCACATCATCTGATCACAGTTTGGGTTGTTGGTTTGTTGGGTTTTTTTTATTCCTTGGGCCATGTGGGCTTTGTCAGGACATTCCATTAATTTGTCCAGGCCAAACATACTCTCTCACTTTCCAAAATAGGCATTGACAGTCATGCTCAGACCACCTCCTTTGAAAACACGGGAACTCACACACTATGAGAATGGTTCTGCTTAGCCGTTACAGAAAACTGCCAAACCCTATGCAGCCAATGGAGAAAGGTACTTTTCTCCATTGCTGCTACACAGCAGCACCAGTACCTCTGAACATTGTCCCTACTTCACTCTTATTAAGAACCAGAATCTGCCAGCTGTGGAGTAGGTGGTCTGACACAATGGGCTACAACACCATAGTCCTCTTCTCAGACACAGTAGCAAACATTGCAAACTCCTGAGCACGGTCCAGAGAAATGTTGAAGTGCACTACCTTTCAGTGACACCAAAGGTATCCCGAGACATTCAGATGCTTTTGAAAACATTTCATGGACAGGAGTGGCACTCTACATTTAAAACAAATATTTTCCTCTTAAGAGAGATTCCTGCTTCAAAGATATTTAAATCCATGCCTTAATAACAGTAATGAAGTCTTCAGACACTTGCTGTTCATCAGCTCTGAGCACGAAGAATTTGTTACTTTATCTTTTATGTGTATCTTAAAATGCACAAAAAATGACAGAGAACATTGCAGATGAGCATTTCAATGGTTTGATATATTTGCCCATTTTAACTAATTTCTTGACTTCTCAAGCAGAGAGTTAATTCTTAATGAAATCTTTCCGTGAGTACTACAGGTTGCTTTTTATTCTATTGGTCAAAAAAGTCCTGCAGCTGAAGGATCTAATGATGCCTGAATCCTAATGGATTTGTTTCTCATGATGAACTGCCCTGTCCCCTTCCATTGTCCACTTACCACCTATTCTTTCCCTCCATTGTCTGACAGCTCAGCAAAAGGTAGAATGAGCTTAGACTGATCAAGAGCTATGCATATGCTTACTGGCTGACCACTCAGTGATGAACAGTCAAAAGTAAATTGCCTCGGTAGCTGAAAAGGCCCTTGAGGTACAGACTGTGCAGGCTTCTTATGCAAATTAATTATCTTTGAGACCTCCACTGCTTTGAAAAGTCCAAGTAAAGTTGCCAACCAGAAGAGGGAATGATAGGCCAAAACATTTCCTTACAGAAATGCAGCTTTGGAAATGCAACTTAAAATAATAAATGCATAAAATATAAAAATAATCACAGGATTGTTTTACATGCAGCACATCTGAGAAACTACCCTTGATGCCCACTTTCATTTCCCAGAGGATTTTATGTTTTTATACCGGTTGCCCATTGTTCAAAAGGTCTTCCTTGAAGCGAAGTTTTCTTTCCAGATCCTGAATTACAGCATCTTTTGACCCTTGAATCTCTTCATCTGATGCTATCCTAGCAGTTCTGCCTGTTTTCTTGGGAAATCCCCTGCAAAACAGTACAGGAAAATTAATGAGCTTTCCTCAAATTATTGGTATTTAGAAATTTGTCTGAAATCACTGCCATTAGTGAAGAAAACTACATCATGTCTTTGAAATTAGAGGTCTGGCATCTTAACTATTATGCTATCTTTTCTAACATCACTGATTAAATAGTTAGTTTCAGGACAAAGTTGAAACTATGCTTCATTCATGCATTGGTTAAAATAGGGCTCAGGACTGTGTGGCAGTGTCTGTAAACACCACACACTCAGAGGAAACTGAGAAAACATGAGCAATGGCAATAAAACACAGTGAGAGGAAACATGAAAGAGTAAGCATGACTAGATAAGTGGCAATGGAAGACAAACTAGATTCCTATGAAGTACCAGGTGGACAAAGATCAGAAAGGTGTAAGACAAGGCAGTTAATTATTAATTTCCTATATTATTTATTAACTAATTCCTTGTTACAGCTTTGCAATACACAATACTTCATGTTTATTCTTCATATCTCTGTGAACATATACAAGGAAGGCAACATGCAACTGTTGTTTCTGAAAGAAGAGGCATTCACAGGGTCTAGGTTACACTGATAAAAAGGAAAACTGCCTGTAAAGCAGTTTTCAGCAGCAGGGTTTCACGGTGGAATAGCAACCATTTAACACTTTGAATTCACTAGGCTAAGCTATTCCTCATACCAGTTTACAGGTAATGATGACATTTCCAGGATGTCTTGCTCCCATTTTCTAGAAAGGCATAGGATTTATTTTTTTTTTCCAGACTACACACACATTTAACACTTTTCAGTAATGTTATTGTCCTGGAAATGCCCAGCAACAGCAATTTCTACCAGAGATCAGCTGCTCTTACAAGTTGTGAAGAAATCCATATTGCTATCAGTATTTGAAACCTGTAGCATGTCCTGTTTCTCCACTGAAGTCACACATTATCATTTAAAACACTGATACTGGTGCAATATTAGCTTTGGGGTCTTTTTTTAACTTCATTGCCTAAATAAGGCTCAGCCCATTACATGAGAATGACTTAGACAAAGTATAGAACTGAATCCGGTGACCTGCCAGACTCACAAAAGACACAAATGGAAAAAAATCAGACAAGCATGTAAGGGGTGAACTTCTTTCCAATGCACAACTTAATAAATCCAGTACTAGCACCAAAATATTACACAAGACGCACGTGGAGATAACATTTTATTGGCTATTGTTTGATACTGTGTTTCTATAACATGCTTAGAGAAAATTCTTTCTTCAGCAAGTGTTTTCAGTGGTAATTTTTAGCATTAGTTAAAATGAAACAATACACATATGCTGTCAAAAAGCAAAAAATAATTGATGGGGAAGACAATAATTTGAAACATTTCTGTCTAAATTCCTAAAACATTTCATATTCATTTACTTAAACTAATTCTGAAATGGAAAAATGGTGAAGTTCTTGTAAAAAGAACTGTGTTTTCACATTAAATCACAGTAGAAGAGCAGACATTTGCCTAATGTTGCAAAAACCTAGAGAACAACACGCCTCACCCTAGAAATACTCAGCCATTAGCTGAAGACCACCTCAGTCACCCAGCAGAATAATTCCCTCAGCATTTGACCAGGGATGTTCTCAGTCACAAGTAACAAAGTCTCCTCCACTCTGTTTTGGTGAAGAAGTCAGGAAAACTATCCCATCTACAGGGAAGCAAGAGAAGAGGAAGGGGTAAGATGTCTTCAAGAACGAGATGCTCCAATAAGTCAAGAAATCTGGGGACAGTAAATGTAAAGGAAGATATGGAAGGAAAACAGACAAAGAAGGTGGGAAGAAAACTGGTGAAAGGCTGGTAGAAAGCTGGCATCTGTCTCTTCACAGACTCTCTCTTCACCTTCCAGCATCTTACCCCACCCAGCCTAGCACTGCCATGGAACCGAATTTTGTCATTTTTCGAATACGGACACACACACACAAAGTCCAGCCAACTTCAGGGCAGCAAATTTCAAATCTAGTTTCACCTTGAAGAAGCCCGCTATCAGCTTTTAATGGACCTTGAAAATCCCAAGTAATGCATTAAGAAACTCAGTTTTCACATGTCACATTTTTACAAAATTCATACTTGAGTGATAAGAAGTCTTAGCAGAAACAGGCCTGCTGATGCCTGGCACTGAAAAGCCTGTCAAGGTAAAATGTACAGTTTACCCAAGAAAGTCACAGTTCATGAAAAGAGGGGGATGGGCTGGAGTGGATTTCAAGTGAAAGCATTTTCTGAAGCATTATCAGTTATTGCTGAAAGTAAAAAACCCCTAAGCAAACACACCCATTTTTAAAAGGGGAAGCAGTACCAACAGAATTACAAGTCAGTAATTTCAACGTCCATACTGAACATAAGAAAACATTATTAAAGGCTGTTTCAAAACAATGTAGGGTAATAAGGAAATGAAAATGGAATCCTATTAAACCTCACTAATTTCTCTCGCTCTCCCAGGTTGAAGAGCATACTGATAGGCAAAAAGAATACCCTTCATAAACTTTAGTTTATGTCACCTAAGTAAACCTTCAAGAAGCTGCAGAAAGTTCCCAAGTAAATTATGGAAGCAGAATCTGGCTGAAATGTCTATTATGTGGCTGTGTAACTGCCTGAAAAACCTTTAATGAGAGTAGTATTTTTTTTCCCCCCTCTATCAAACTGGAAAAATATAGACCAGTGTGGTCTTTCAAAGGTCTGTGTATACTATGTTCAGTACCTAGTATTTCAACTTTAACAACTATAATACTGAAATAAAAAACCACATTTATTAAATGGCTGATTACAGTGAACTTGCAACTTATTTGAAGGTAACAACTGTAATTTACAATTAATATTAGTAATTAATCTAGAGGTAGTCTAATGATGATGAAACTCGGCAAAGATGTTCAAAGTATGACAGCAATATGAATGGAAAATTATCACTAACATATTAAGCATCTCTTAAGAATCTGCAATACTAAAATTTGGATGATCACACCATTATTTCAAAAGGAAAATAAACATAATTCTGAGACACATTAGCATAAGACATGAAACTTCATTTTTTTTCTATATCATTGCTTTTGGACATTGAAACAGTTTTACTGCTGCACTTCGAGAAAAATACAGCAAATTGGAAAGTTTTAAGAAAACTATGAGATAGTTTAAAAGCATAGCTTTTGTGACAAGCTATGTCATACACACACAAAAATATCTTGCTTACTTAGTCAGGAAATGAGGATGAAGACAGAGAGGTGAATCAAACATAAAACATCAGAAAACAGCTGACATTCAATGATTCTCCATATCCATTGAGGATGATAAGCAGACAAGAACTTGAAGAAAAACAGGCCTAGCTTAGACACAAACAATGTAGAACTCTCCTCTCTCCACCCTGCAACAATGACAGTTAAACACTGGAACAAGTCATGTAGGAAGGAAGCTAAGGAATTTTACGTAAGAACAAGGTATGCAAATATTTCAGCAATGGCCTGGGGATACGCGGGAGCTTTTAACAGGAGGGGCAGACTTCCTAACAACCTTTCAGATCTCTGGTTGTGCGCCAGAACATCCTGAGCTTTGCACAGTGGGTGTGGATGTGTCATCCAAGATCTGGTCAAGGCAATTTGCCTTGCAATTCCTCTTCTCTTTACTTACACTTACAAATCAGTGTTTAAGCAAGGATGTAGTCAATTTAAAAATAGAACTATAAAAATAAATATCAGTCAAAATATCTTCAAATGCCTTTAGAAAATCTCCCTCTCTTTCATGACTATACTATATGGGGGCAATAAGAGAGATGCACAAGGAGATCTAATTCTTCCTGCAGATGCACTGTTTCCATCCACCCATTAGAATCTCTTTCTTTCTCTACATATGTACATTTAAAAATATTTACATAAATGCATATGATATACATTTATGATATACATTCTTGAGATTAATTTCAAAATGGCTACAAGGCAATGGCAACAAATAGAAGTCTTTGGTAAATCTACCCTTTGAAGCACAGATCTATTGACCTTGAGAGGTGGTTTACAGGTCAAGGCAGCCTGGCAGCAAACTTCATTCAGCTATTTTTGCAAACATTTTTCACCATCCTTACATGTACTTATCTGATAATTAAGCTCCTCAGATTTCCGTCCTTCTAAGTGACTCATCAGCTTTCTTTTTGTCTTTTCTCAGGTATAATATTAAACAAACCATTCTGCCAAGTAATTTGTGTATCTCTAAGTTCATTATTTACCTGATGCAATTTTCAGAGTATATTATGAGTATTAAGGTAGCAGGAGAGAGCTGGCAAAGGCATATTTCAGCATATTGACACCATTAGTCTCAAGCATGCTACCACCACCACAAATGTGCAAAGAAATTATCTGCCTTTGAGAATCAAGCTGAAATTCTCACAAATTTTAACCACCTCTGAAACATGTACCACTTAAGTCATTGAGAGCCTGAAAACAGAGGTAGATAAAAGCACACAAAGCTGAATGCTTTTGTTCTGAAAGGGCGCAATGAAATTGCCAAAACTCAGTCATCTTAATTCTCACAGAGATTTTTGACAGGAAAGATTTTTGCAACCTCGGCTTGGCTCTCCTTAGTTTTTAATATCTGCCCTAACATTTATTTAGAAGGAAGGCCAATTCAGCAGTTCTTCTAATGTTTTTATTACACAGAGTGCATGCTGGATGCAATTCCCTCTTTTCCTATGTACCTTTTACAGTGTAAACAAGGGCAACAGGCTGGCTGTTGTTACCCTTCCAAGAACAAATTCCTGTTTGCAGCCAACATGGCTCCATTTCACAGAAATCCAAATCAGTTCTCTGGTACTGAGGTAATGAACAGTAACTTGATTTTTCCTTTAAAACTAAAGCCTTCCAAAAATACAACTAATTCCTGCCCAGTTAACACATTTTCATTTACTGTAAGAAGAAAGTTACTATAAGCACTGGAACAGGTCACAAAGTCTGAAGTAGCAGCTGCACATTAACATTGTTTTCGTCTGATCACTGTGGAGAGCAGGAGTCAGCTCTATTAAGTAATGATACTACGTGCATCTGAATTAAGGGAATGCCTGAGGCACAGACCTAAGGATGACTTGCACTAAATGAAACAAAGGTAACAAAAGTTCAATTTTTTTCTATCACCCAAGTGAAGTTTCTGAAACTGTAGTTAGGAAAAAAAAAAAAAAAAGGAAGAAAAAAATCATCATGCCTCAGCATTGGATAGGATCAAGATGGACATGAGTAACACGTTTCTGAGTAAGTTAGATCCTTCTTCATGATTTCACAAGGCAGAGAACAGCTCACCTACAAACTGCATGCCCACCACCACAAGCTTATTTTTCTAAGGCTTATCTTTAAAAATGCATTTTTACTCATTAAAAGAAGAAGTGCTAGTTTTTCATTCTTCTTTTCAGTTCCTTCCTCACATGAGCAAGTTATCACTCTGCCTCATGCTGCACTGGTTACCATAGATACATAAGTGCCATTTGCTTTTCAAAAGACGTTCACATATTTGGAAATAAATTTTAAAAATACTACCTATTTTGTAACCAAGAATCTTACCTGCATTTCTGATTGTTGCCAGCATTATTCTAGAACTGATTGCCAAGAAGAAATCATTGAAGCACTCCTAAAAAAACGCACTGGCTGCTCCTGAATGTAGAAAAGGCTGACACAGTCCTCATAAAACTGAGACTTTGAAAGCAGGTAACTGTCAAAAGCACATGAAGAAAAGCCTATACTGGATTGAGAAAAGACAATATATCTAAAATATTAACCTTTACTCCAGCTGATGAAATGCTGCTGGATAGTCTTCATGACTACCAAACACTGTACCTGGCTTTTATTTCTGTGTCATTCAGATGTGCTTAAGGTAAGGAAGTTGTAAAATTAAGTGCCTCTGAGAAAAAAAGCTGCAAAGCAAAACTGCAAACCGCCTCTGTCTCTTCTCAACAAAGAGGTATACATATTAATTCTCCCAGTTAAGTTCATCTGGCATTTTACAACATTCTTAAGCATCTGCAAATAACATTTAGGAAAAAAAGGAGACACATCTTGGAAATAAAGAGAACTAGATGCACTGATTGTCAGGATACAGTAGGTCAGTTATTTTGGCTACTGTCTGTGTCTTGATGTTAAATCCCTGATGTCTACTTTTCAGCATTTTCAATTGATTAGATCTGTGGCGCAATCTGAATTTCAAAGTTCAAGTGGAACAACCACACACTCATAATATTTTTAAAAGGCTGATACTGATATGTAATTTATTATAAGCACATGCATATGTGTATTAAAAATAAAAGTGTTACATTGTGCAAAAACAAAGCCCCCATATGAGCCTTTTATTAGCACAAATAAACAAGAAGTGATCTGGTATCACAGAGAAACCACTCAGGTGTTGGTCTAATAGCCACATACTACCTAAGCCATGGAAAAAGGAGGTGCAATATCATAAATCAAGAAACTAAATAAAAATGGTCTAATGGACAGGAACGATAGCTTAAGAAAATTCAGGGCTGGAAATGAATGCAAACCCTAGTATTTGCTGGAATTCTTTCATTTACAGAAATACTTGTCTCGGGATGTATTTGCCTGTTATCCAGGTATAAGAGGTATGACGGACTAAGTAGCATACAAAGATGGGGAGAGCTCCCCTAGAAGCAGAAAAATACCCTGACCTTTCTCCTAAGCTGGATGTTGGACTTTTTAATCAAGGCACTTCCTCCTACACATCCCTATTATCACATCAATCATACTGTAGGTAACATCCACCTTTTACGGTTGTGACAGACATGACTTACAGAAATGGTAAGCATGCTGTCTACATAGCACGGCAATACAGTTTACTCTAAACAAAAAGCTGGCTTGTACCACAAGATTGCTGAAAGTTGTAGGAGAAATGTAGCTTTTGTCAGTGTGGTCACCATCATTGCTAACTGACTGGAGGAACATAAGGGTTACTAAAATATTTGCCTTAGTGCTATTTGAGACAGAGTTCAATGGACAAGTCACAGTACACAGCTGCAAGAACAGACCAGCAACTCTGATTCAAAGGGAAAACAGCCCCAAACTCTCTCTGATATGGCCATCCTCACAATTCCCAAAGAATTGCCTTCAAGATCTGTATTTCAGGTTCTTGAAATTGTTAAAACATCAATTAAATGTATTATGCACAGTGATAAATGCAGCTTATTTAATTACATTTTACAAGATACTTAAGACAATCTAGTCTTCAAACCATGTTCTTTCATCAGTTCTGTACACTTAGGGTATTTTCTGTTTGTGTCTAAGCCAGTATTACTGAAGATACCACTTTAAGAAAAAGTCTGCTTTAAGGAAAAGTATCTGCTTTAATAAAATACTGTAATACTGCAATTTCTGAAGTTGCTTTCAAAAATATGTATGTACAACTGAAAATACATGTTTTTATATACTTAGAATCCATTTCTCCAAGTTAGATGGATCTACATCTTTTTGTAGGAGAATGTATACTGTTATTTAAATATTTAATAAGCAGTCACTAAATCCTTCTAATGGTATTAATTCTGCTTTCGGAAATGTTCATATAAATGTACCAATGTGGGTACCTAGAATTTGCAAGGATATTTATTTCTTTTAATACAGATACGATTTTGTTGTTTTGTTTTCTTTTTCTTAATCAACAGTGAAGACCAGATTCTAGCTTCCACAGATTTAACTGTGGACAAAACCCCCTCAAGTCTAGATTTCTGCCACATTAACTCTGCTACCAGAAAATCTTTTGAAACTGAAAGCTAACCTGAGTCCAACACATCCACCCACCCTAGAATCTTATTTAGGTAAAGAACTAAGATTTTTAAGAAGAGTTTCCAGCAATATTATTCCAGACAAATTTTAGCTCAGAAATAACTGACAAATGTTCAAAATTCCCTTAAATACTTGGTTCGCTATGCAGTTCCACCACCACCTCTAGTTTAATAACACTATACTCTGGCAAGATACAAATTCATCGAATCTGCCCCATTAAAGAAAAAAAGGTTATTCTCAAAGCTAATACAACCACAATCACAGCCTGAAAATGCTGGTAACTTCAATGTGGGATATATTTTATTAAAACAAAACATTTACCATAAAATTGATGCAAATAAATGCTTAAAATGGGCTAAGAGAGTGAGCACAGGGATGGAAGAGTTAGAAATGTTTTGTCTGACCTCTTATCTAATGAAAAGCACAACACCTTGGATTAATTTCTTTTTTAAGTAGAACAAAGATGATGCATACAGTGGAAAGGAAATGCCTGAAGAAAGCTGATGGAGGGAAGGTCTAACTCCATGAGAAGAAATAAAGACTGTTGGTTTCTATACAACCACCGTGTCTTCCATTTTACAGAAAACTTCAGTGATGCTTTGACCATCCCCAAAAATCATTATCTTCACCTGCAATGTTTATTACTTTACCTTTATTCTGCTCCTACCAAAAAAGCAATCCAAAGAAAATAAGAATTATGCCTACTAAGTATTTATTCTAAGGAGCAGATTATGCTAAGATTTAGTAATTAAAAAATCATCAAAATGTATGGAAAAATAAACAATTATGCAATAAATTGCACAGTACATCAAAATGCGTAACTTATAAAAACAGTTTGCAGAATTCCTTAGTGTTTCATACAATGTTTTTTGGTAATACAAGAGACTCTGACAAGTCTAAATAATAATGTTTTTCTATCAGTTATTTGGCCATCAGTGTCACAATACTCATGCCTGGGAGAGAAGAGAGTAAACAACCATGGTAAAAAGACCATATAATCCAATATAAAGAGTGTATTACCACCCCCCTGAAATACATACACAAAAATGACAATGCAAGAGGAAAGAGCCATGTAAACATGGAAAGCAGACAGAAAAACTGTTTTAAGAGCATCTTATCTCTTAGATATGCTTATCTACTTGATATTGAAGTGTTGAAGAATGTAAATGTAACGACAGATACAAGTCTACTTCCACTGGTGTTAAAGTAAATATAACGACAAATCATAAAGTTACCACCTAAGGAAGAAATCCTGCCACTTCAAACACTGTATTGGGCATCTCTAGTATAAAAATTATCTGCTTTCCATGATGGGTATTTCAAACTCTGCCTAGTTCATCTTCAGCAACCTACTACCATATTCTTAATATCACCACTATATGACTGATTGAGAAGCACAGATAAAAGCTAAACGGCTTGACAAGTGTTTTAGGTGCTGAGCTGAAACAAAACTTTGAATGTTCCAGTTCGTTCCTTGCACCCACTCTGTACAGCACATTGTCAGGGAACAGTATCACCCTTTTTCACCAATTGATCTTTGAGGTGTCTGGAGTACTATAGGCTGAGGTTATGGAATACTGTGAGTGCATCAAAAACTGGAATGTCTCAGAATGGTAAATGTGTTCAATAATAGAGGATTTGTAAGGATGGAGCAAAAGGTGAAGGAAAAGAAGCAAGAAGTGAAGATGGGGAAAAAAAAAGAACTGAGACAATAGCACAAAGCATAGGAGACCAAAAGCAGTTGAGGGCAGGGAGGCAAGGTGAGGAACTGCTCCGGAGCAGTATGAGAATGATGGGTAACAGGATGATCTTACTCTGCAAGACACACCAGACACTTGTAACCTATGTAATAAAATGGAAGAGGCCAGGGAAAAATGTGCATCAAAGATATATAACGATAGTTTTTTTGCATCATGCAGTAACATGTTTTACTATGTTTTAATGTTGTAATTCAATGACAAATGCTCATTGTGTATGTGCATCTATATATATACACACACAGGTGTGTACATATATATACACACACATATCACAGAACCACTATTTTGTAATATGTATATATACTTATACACACACACATTCAGCGTCGTTAACATGATCCAGCTCCCATCTGGACTACATCTCCTGAGGAAATGCAGGCCAAGCAGCCAACTCTCTCATCCTCAGCTCAGAGCCTGAGGCTGCTGCCTTGTCCTGGAGAGTTAGGCACACACCATCCCATGCACACCCAGACTGGCTGCTGGGCTTTGGGCAGTGAGGGGCACAGGGAAGCACCCTTGCAGGAGTTCAGTCTCTCTGCCCAAAGGTTGAAGAGAATGAGGAGGATGACAGCTACTGCCTCAATGAGAACATGAAGCATGAATGTAGTGTATCTGGGGAAAAGGCTGCTCCCAACATCTGTGGGACACAGCAGAGCCTTAAGCTGCTGCTGTGACCCTCACAGCACACAGAAGGGAACCTGAAAGAGAATCCAGCTCTTATTCAGAACTGTATAGCTGCACTAGAGGCTTTCCTGGAAAATCAGGGGTAGTTGCAGGCTTCTGTGGGTTGTGCTTACCTGTCAAGCTGTCAGTAAACTAATCATGCAACTTTGTGTCAGTATCAATAGAGAAATTCAGTCAGTGAAAAGGACATAGTAAGACAGAAAATTACTACTTTTATGAGTGCAAGGTCAAACTGTACTATTAATCCATTTTTTTCCAAACTCTGTTTTATGGCTAGAATTCATAATGAGCCATATGACAGGAATTAAGATAAATAAATGTTTTTTAAAGGATATACATGACTTATTACTTCAGTATCTGTCTGCTCTCTTCCTCCTCTTTCTAAAAAGAAATCTTGGACTGAAATAACAGAAGTTCCCACCACAACGATACGTAGCTGAGCAAGTCACCTAGATACTGTAGATATGTTTAGACAAACTTCTAGACAAAGCTATAAATAAACCTTGGATACAGCTATTCTCATTTTTGTTCTTCAGCATGTCTCTTTGTTCTCTAAGGATGGAATGAGATTCTAGTGCCAATGGAAAGACAAACTGATCTATGATGCGAGCTGACATGCTCCAAAATACTATTTTGGCCTTTAGAGAAGACAAAAGGGGAAAAGAAGTATGTGGAGTTGTTAGGGGGAGGGATTCTGTTTGTTTTTATGCACTGCTTTTCTAAATCCCTTCTTAAGCCCCCTTCCAAACTTCCTCAGAAAAAAAAATCTACCCAAAAGTCAAGATAACATTATTTGTTGTCAAGATGAATACTTTATAATAGCTTATATACTAAGTATCACAAATCTGTAGGGATTTCTGAACAATGCTCTTTAGTAGATATTTCTCTACCTGCAGACATAACAGGAATATAGATTTCAAGTATCCCTAAAGTTGTGACTTTAAAAGAACTGGGTCATGAGAAGGTTTTTGTTGGATCTCCTTCCACTGCCCTGGGCATGCCGAGCCTTTTACTGCTACTTTCATATTTTCATCAACTCCAATTTAAAGTTTTGGCTTCTCCTTTTTTGTCCTATGGTAGGACTCTTCCAGAATCTCACTTCTGTAAGGGTTAGAAAACTGCATCCCAACTCTAGCACAGAGGCATTTCCCTCTCTGGTAGCAGGTAAAAGGAAAGGGCCCTAGAAAAGTATAAAATGAAACAAGTGCACTAATCTTCCATACAATCTTCAGTACAGTCAAAATTAAGGAGCTCATTAGCTGGTACTTACGGAGGCGTCACTCCTTTTGGGAGGCCCAATGCATTGACAGAAACGGGTGGTGGCTGGGATGGCAGCATGGAGCTGAGAAAAGCTGCTGGAGACTGGCCAGAATTAGGAAATCTGGGAGTTGGAGACAGGCTGTGGGAAGGTGAAGAAAGTGAAGGAAGAGGAGGAGGTGGAGGAGGTGGAAGTGGAAAGGAATCACATGCTGGATATGTTGCAGTTGGACTAAAGACAGGTGGAGGTGGGGGCGGAGGGGATGGAGAAGAAGGAGACCAGGCATACTCCCCTTCTGGAGCAAACTGCTGAGAGAAAGGGGGAACTGGCATTCTTCCAAACTGTTTCTGAGAAGCAGTTGGAGACATAGGAGAAGGAAGGCTGGATGTAGATGAGCCTGAAGATGGAGTCACATAACCTGAAGCAGGGCTGATGTTCTGAGCAGCAATGAACTGCTTAGGTCGAGCATAGTTGAAGGAGCCGGAAGACTGCATTGTTGGGGAAGTATGAGAGTTGAGAATACTCATTGGCACAGGAGAAGTGACAGACTGGCTGGACTCAAGCTCCTGGAAGGAGGGGGGAGGAGGAAAGGAAGGAGAAGAGGGAGGGTGCTGATGATGCTCGGGTTGTTGTTGGTGACGATACCACTGGCCACTTTCTTGCTCCAGACGAATTTGGTTCTGCAGCTGCTGTATTTTTATAGGGTCCCTGTAAGAAAGAAAAAAATAGACAAAAAGATCATCAGACATGTGGTGCTCATTGGGGAGCAGGTAAAAGTTTCACTGAGCTATGGAAAGTCAGAAGACAGGGCAAGTTCAAAGTGTTTGTGTATCTTGAATAACCCAATTTCTTTACAGCTAGAACTTTGTGATGAAAGTTCATTTTTTGAGCTTATGATGCAGGGACAAAAAGTATATGCATAACAGCAGTTAACAGAACTTTCAACTCTTAAAAAGATAAATTTGAAGAAAATTTTATGATACTTTTGATATTTCAAAGGAGCAATCCAGCTAATACAGGTAATGGTAAAGATGTTCAAGTTCTTAAATTCTTCTTGCCTGTTTCATTCACTGGCCCTGTTTCAGTAATAAGCCTCAGATATTTAAGCCATGACAACTTCAACCTTGATTTCTGCAGCAGCCTCTTGTGCTGAGTTGGTTCCGGCAGGGGTTTGGTAGCGGAGAAGGCCTCAGGGTGGCTCCAGTAAGAAGCTCCTAAAAGCTTCCCAGCTCTGGTGGCCAAGGTGGAGCCATCAGAGAGACAATGGACGCGCCTCTGCGATTAACATATGAAAGAACTGATAAAAGACCCACAAGGCAGAAGAGCTGTGCTGGGGAGGTGAGAGCAGTTCCATCTGGGGAAATGGGTGAGGAAGAAGGACATGTGGTGCTCATTGGGGAGCAGGTAAAAGTTTCACTGAGCTATGGAAAGTCAGAAGACAGGGCAAGTTCAAAGTGTTTGTGTATCTTGAATAACCCAATTTCTTTACAGCTAGAACTTTGTGATGAAAGTTCATTTTTTGAGCTTATGATGCAGGGACAAAAAGTATATGCATAACAGCAGTTAACAGAACTTTCAACTCTTAAAAAGATAAATTTGAAGAAAATTTTATGATACTTTTGATATTTCAAAGGAGCAATCCAGCTAATACAGGTAATGGTAAAGATGTTCAAGTTCTTAAATTCTTCTTGCCTGTTTCATTCACTGGCCCTGTTTCAGTAATAAGCCTCAGATATTTAAGCCATGACAACTTCAACCTTGATTTCTGCAGCAGCCTCTTGTGCTGAGTTGGTTCCGGCAGGGGTTTGGTAGCGGAGAAGGCCTCAGGGTGGCTCCAGTAAGAAGCTCCTAAAAGCTTCCCAGCTCTGGTGGCCAAGGTGGAGCCATCAGAGAGACAATGGACGCGCCTCTGCGATTAACATATGAAAGAACTGATAAAAGACCCACAAGGCAGAAGAGCTGTGCTGGGGAGGTGAGAGCAGTTGCATCTGGGGAAATGGGTGAGGAAGAAGGGCAGGAGGCTCCTGAGCAGAAGTTCACCTGCAGCCCACGGAGGGATGGCAGCTGTGCCCCTGCACCCCATGGAGGAACAGGGATCATCCCCTGAGGGCGCCAGCAGGGGCAAATGGGGACCTGCAGACCCTGGACTTGGATCTGCAGCCCTGGAGAACCCCGCACCAGGGGAGGTGACTGTTCCCAGATCAGCCCGTGACCCTGTGGGAAGCCCAGGCTGGAGCAGCTCCTGAGGGACTGAACCTCTTGGGAAGGCCTCGTGTGGGAGAGGTTCATGGAGGGAGAGGCCCCGTGGGGAAGCAGGGAAGGACTGTAAGGAATCCTTCTTCCTGAGGAACCACCGGCCTGTGAAGTGACTCTAAACCCCATCCCCATCACCCTGTGCCGCTGGGGGGAAGGAGTGAGAAAAACCAGGAACAAAGGGATTTGGACCCGGGAAGAAGGGAGGGGTGGGGGAACATCCGTAAGCCCTGCTCTGTGTGTTGTCTGTGCCCTGTGTGTGTTTGATTAGTGTGAAATTAAATTATATCTTTTCCCCAAGTTGAGTCTGTAAGTCTGACCTTAATCAGTGAAGAGCCCTCCTTGTCCTGCGTCTCGACCCAGGAGCTCCTAGTTGGGCTTTGTCCCCATCCCAGAATGTGTGGGGGGGGAGTGGCCGTGGGACTGGTTCTTCGCTGTTGGTTGGGTCCAAGACACCTGAGCACCTGTCTGGGCCTATCAGACCTAATTACTGCTATACTTTTAACGAGGTACTTGGAAGCAAGGGACCTACATCTGTGTTAGAACCATCCATGTATCTGTAGATGAGCAAAGACGACTTCCAAGCAATGTGCAACCTAAGGAAATGGTGAACTGAGCTTCTTAATGTCTTTAGTCCTACTTTTTTTCCCAGGCTTTATTTTTAACTGTAGGCCCTGAATTCAGCAGGTACTGCATATAGCTCTACAGAATTACTAATTGCAGCTCAAATAAAAGTCAGGATTTCTCTAAGAAATATAGATATTCATTAGCAGTCCAATAAACACTAAAAACTAATTAACAGGAGCACTCAGAACTGTTAATGAAGTAGTAGGAAACAAATAAGGCACAATGTTCAAAATGTTCAGCAGCAAAGCAATACAGACCATGCACAGGCTTTTGCTTTGCCTTCAATGCAGTTGTTTGAATGACATTGAGATAAAAATTAACTGTGTGGTGTCTCATCTTAAAATACATCAAAACTGACTTGCTTAAAAATGGTCACATTCCAGCTGGAAATCCACTTTATCTCAATATACCAGATGTCTACAAAGTTTCAGCACATGCACATATACCTTTCCTGTTATTTAATATATATATACTTTATAATATATAAGTGTGTCATTGTTTTTATATAATTCAGGTCATTTAAGCAGAAATTTTAGAAGCTGTCTACTTAATGCATGGCATGTGAATGTATGATTCTGGCACAAAAATACACTTTTGTTGGTAGCAACAACATTAGAAATGGTAGTATCATCATATTTTCCACTCTAACATTAATTTTGATATTCCAACCATCCACATTTCCCAGAAAATGTTTTCTGACAATAATTCTGCTTATGATCTCAGGCCAAGGGTTTAGATAAGAAAAAGGGGAGCAAGCTTTTGTTTAGGACAGAAAACTGAAAAAACAGTTATTTACCTTTAACAGCTGCTTTTTGTCATAAAGATGGTTCCATTCTAGCAAGGTCAGTCATCTCACCAACAATACATATTTCAGTACTTAAAAGGAGATTGTTTTTTCCTATTTTAATTAAATCAGCAACAAGAACATCAAAATGTTGCAGCTCACTTGTAAATTTTGCAATTAATTTTTTCATGTTGACAAGAGACTCTAAATACTGATCAGTTCTACTTTTTACTCCATAGGACACAGGCTGAACCTTATTCTCCAATTTCTGCTAAATTACATGAAAGTCTCCTTTCCCTAAATGGGCTAAGGTAACACAAATATAGTTCCCATCATCACTTGACCTTTCTTGGCTGATGACAGAAATACTTCAGGTGACCATAGAATCATAGAATGGCTAAAGTTGGAAGAAACCTTAAAGATCATGTAGATCCAACCATCCTGCATGGGCAGGGACCCTCCCACTAGACCAAGTTGCTCAGAGCCCCATCCAACCTGGCCTTGAACACTTCCATGAATGAGGCTTCCACAACTTCCTGGGCAACCTTTACATTGTCTCACCACCCTCACACTAAAGAATTTCCTCTTAATGTGTAACCTAAATCCCCCCTCTTCCAGTTTTAATCTATTACCACTTGTCCTCTCACTACCAGCCCTTGTAAAAAGTCCCTCCCCAGCTTTCCTGTAGCCCGTTCAGGTACTGGAACCACTATGTACTAGTACCACTATGAGGTCTCTCAGGAGCCTTCTCTTCTCCAGGCTGAACAGCCTCAACTTGCTCAGCTTGTTCTCATAGGAGAGGTGCTCCAGCCCTCAGATCACCTTCATGGCCCTCCTCTGGACTCACTCCAGGACCTTTATGTCCTTCTTATGCTGAAGGCTCCAGAGCTGGACACAGTACTCCAGGTGGAGTCTCATGAGAGCAGAACAGAGAAGGAGGATCACCTCCCTCAACCTGTCGGCTGCATTTCTTTTGATGCAGCCCAGGACACTGTTGGCTCTCTGGGCTGCAGGTGCACATTGCTGGCTCATGCTGAGCTTCAACATCAACCAACACCCCCAAGTCCTTCTGCTTAGGGCTGTTATCATTCCATTCTCCACCCAACCTGTATTGTGCAAGGGATTGCCCCAAACCAGGTGCAGAACCTTTCACTTGGACTAGAAAGTCCTGTAATACTACTACTTTCAGCTCATTATGTATCTTCAGCCTATTTGCAGACCTACTGTCCAATACCTCTAAAATTATTTACAAATAATACTTATTTTTCATTATAATCACCCCTAATTTATTATTTATTTATTACAGAGAAGCTAAGGTTAAATCAAAACAACACAAAAAAAGGGTGAAATCTAGTACTGTAAATGGTGTGTTGAACATAGAAGAAACTTAGCTATCTCCAACACTCCTATGTTTACCCAATATGTGCTGAAAGCAAGTCAGAGTTTCTTGGCTTGGGACTTCTTTATTTTCATTGCCAAGTCACATGGCCATGTGCCCAGCCAACAGCATAACACAAATGACCATCTATGGCCCTGTCAATGGTAAGTATACTACTGCAGTGCCCACCACTGAACTGCTGCTGTACCAATCCAGGCAGAAGTACAGAGCAGATTTGGGGCATGTCTACAAAAGGTTGGCAGGCAAATACAAAGTCACACTAAGCTTGACTTAAAGCTATAGCAGTATACATGCCTCTGTGACAGGGTTTTTTACTTCAGGACAGCACCATCTCCATTTGCAAAGCTTTTGATCAGCTTAAGGTCCAGACAAAGCAAGCGCGTGTCTGCTTGAAAAATAACATGCAGACATAATCATTACCACATCAGTCCATGTAGCAAAAAACCCAAAGACCTTCTTAGAGCAAATTTTCATTCCAGTGGTAGAAATGCATGATCCTTGTCTGCAAAGGAATGTTCTCCATCTCATAGCTTTTCTTCTAACAGCAGATGCTGCCCTATACTTACAGATTTCTTAAGCAGATGTGCCCTAGGGATGTACCATTATGAAAAAGAAAAAAAAAAAAGAATTATCAATTCACAAGTGTGTCTTTGCAACTACAGCTACATCAGTGGAAGCTCTACATAGGTCACTAAAAGGTAACACTGATATGCAGCAGACACAGAGATCTCAGCAGTCAAAATAATGCAAGGGAACAAGTCTGTTATGCTGCCCTCATCAGCAGGGCAACAAAGGCAGCATTAAAAAAAAAAAAGTTCAATTTTTGGATGATAGTACAGGAAAAATTAGTTTAATTTTAATTACATCCTCTTTCCAATTAGCTGAAATATGTTTTGTAATCCCAGTGTTTTAAAGGGCACACAATTTCAGGGGACACATCAAGCTTTTTCAAACAATAGAGAATAAAACTTATTTTCTCATGCAGACGTTTTGGATTTGCCAAATAATTAATTATTACAACATAAAAATGAACAGTTAAAAGTAAATTCTTCAGTAGAATTCAATCAGTCAACAGGGGAAAAAAAAGTCATAACCAATGTGAACATTGTGAAATTTCAGCAACTCACTAAGAAGCAGGCCTAGCAGCACACAAATATTTTCAAAAGGTCTGCTTCAGGATTAATGAAATTATTTTAAATACCAAGTTTTCTTACTGAGGAATTTGATATACATTTTCAGATGTTCTAATAGGATTGATAAAACAGTTAAAAGAAATGCAAAAAGTAAAGCAGTAGTATTTTCAATGAAGTAAATATTGATTGCAACAGAGGGAAGAAC
This sequence comes from Chaetura pelagica, assembly GCF_000747805.2. Taxonomy (NCBI): domain Eukaryota; kingdom Metazoa; phylum Chordata; class Aves; order Apodiformes; family Apodidae; genus Chaetura; species Chaetura pelagica. Next base: position 7,649,984 of record NW_009952973.1, on the reverse strand, counting down.
AGTATTTATGCAGTTAGTATTTACAGTGTGAATATGTACTTATTTGCTGCCCACAATGCTTAATCTTTTCTTATCAGCTGCTAGAACAGGAAGGCACAGACTTTTCACCTTCATTTACAAATCTGTCTCAGTTTATTTTCCACTTTTATATATATATTTCTAACTGTGGAAAGAGATAGGAGAATAAGAGGAAGGAAAGAAAAACGGTTAAGGATGAGGATTTATTTGAACACTGGTAATATCCTGTGCTAAAGGATGTGACAGTGAATAGAACTTATTCCTGGAGCACTGTTTGTACTGCACTTTGGTTTTACTTTTCTTTATAATCTTAAATACTGAACAATTTATTAATTTTTAATATCTATTTCTGTTGTCTATTTAGGCATTTTTTTAAATATACGGGTGAATAACAAGATCCCAAGTATTTCTACAACCTTGTTTTCCTCTCTGTCCTCTCTAAGAACAAGGAACTGAATAAAGATACAGCAACTTAATTTTTTAAAAATTAATTTATTGGCTTACTTCATGGAAATTGAGCTAAATGATAGAGAGAAATATTTGAAAACAGATGTTCAAAGGGAAGACTAGAGACATTAGGTTTCTTGGTGAGGAACTATAGAAAACTATCTTTTTAAAAGAAAACCAGTATGGTCATATGAGAAAATAGTGGACAGAGATGATTAGAATCTTCTCTAAGGATGCTGGTAAATACAGTGTATTTTAATAGTTATTCAAGAATTCATATTTTGAGGTATGCACTTGGTTTAGATAACAGGCTAGTTCATATTTTTATCCCATTTTCAAAATGTTTTTCCTTCCTGATAACTTCTTTGTATCACACTGTTTTGAAAATTAATAGAGCAATCCTCTCCTTTGAGAGCTTAGAGCCACCATCAGGAACGGTAACCCCAAGCCTAGGCCAAGTGCCTGGACACAGTGCTACAGAGGAGGAGAGACAGGTTGATTGGTTGTACACCTCTGCAACTCTCAAAAGGACCTGGCTACTGGATTGCAGAGCACATTACAGCAGATGGCATTTTCAGGAATGCAATAAAACCTTCATACTGAAAGTTCTCCGTCAGGCTCATTCACAGATTCCCATTAGGATATGTATCAGCTTTATTTTTATCTTACATCCCTGGGTTCGTAAAGTTCATGAAAAAATTGTATTTGGAGGAACAATGCACCAAAACCTCTTTTGGAAAGACCCCACTATTTGCAGTGTAATAACCTCAATATAACCTACTAGTCTATGGATGTTTTACACACAAGTTCATATGGAAGCCCTTATATTAATTCTGCCTTGCAAGATGGGTTTCTCTAATGGTGGGGAGATGATGTCCAAGCCTTGAGAGGAATCAACCATACCCAAAATGAACCCTATCCATGTAGTGTCCACCACAAAGTGTGGTAAGGGCATTCAAGTTTACTCCATTTTTTACAAAACAATACGCGAAGTAGATTGAAATAAACTGCCACAGGTAAAGAACTAAGATTAAATACAATTTTCTATGTTACAACTTTTTTAATTCCTGGTTTTGGCTCTCCTTTGTCCTCCCTCATGATTTCAACAAAAGAAAACGAGTGAATGTAAAGCAGATTTTTAAAAAACAATCTTCTAAAGAAAGAAAGAATCCTATGTCTCTCATGTATGGACGCACAACAGGCTCGTTTCTGTCTTAAGTCATTCCTGAGTGAAAGCAGACTGGCCCTTTTCACAGTCTTTCCAGCAGTCCGCCCTTTGAGAAACAGACAGTACAGTTCTACAGAATTATACTGAACTGTAACTCTGAAATGGAAGTACAGGAATATTTTTAATTAAAATAACCAAAATTAACCCAAATTAAGCTTGAACTACTCTTCTAAATTAAGATTTGAAACCAATGCCCCAAAACCTTTGTATTTGCATCTTGGGGTAATGACTGATCTCCATTAATTCTAGGCCTTCCAATGAAGGCTTAGTTTCTAAATCAGCAATATTGCTTCAGAATCATGACAGAGCTCTACAAAGAGAAGCAGTCACCATCATGATGTGTTAAAAGCCAAGTGCTCTTCTCAGGTAACACTGACTTCCATGTCAGTAAATACCTGTTTAGGTATATTCTTATATGTAAGTATTTATATCTATATTTAGATATTTATATAATGGATGCACCATTTTTAATTATAATTTATTACATTTGAAATGTATTAAGATTCAGCTATACCTCATTAGCCTCTTGGCAGTCCAAATAAACATTCAGACATATTTTTTGTCTGTGCTAGCAGATTTCAGGGAGGATGCAGGGCTGTCATTATAATTTAATCCTTATAGAGTGCTATAGCTAGGAACCTTCTCCACCAGTTGCAACCTTTAAATATTTTTATTACTTGCCCTTCAAAGATTAACAATTTGAAAAATGCAGATTTGTCACAAAGAATATTTTCCATATTTCAGGTTAATATACACGAGTGCTTATAATTAATTTTACGGTAACCTAATGCAGTTTCAGGAAAATCAGTATTGTGCAAGAGCTAACACAGGTACTGTGTTATGAGCATACTGTGAAACTAAGCTTGACTTTTCATCTGAGAAAGTTCATACACCCAAAAGATGATAAATGTAAACCATCTGCATTGTACCTGCATTGTTTGTGAAATCTCTTGTAAGGAAATCCTGCTGTAATTTGGCTCTTATAAAACTTTTCTGCCTATCCTAAAAAGTGGCAGTTGTATCTTTGCCCATTTTCCACTATTGTTTGATTATCTGTCAAAGGCATCATGGTAATTTCTTACTTAGGAAACCAACAGTAGTGATAGTGCCAGTTTTCAGTGAACCCAAGCAACTCTTTTAGTAACTGGAAACATTTTTCATCTTTCTATACCACTGCAGGGACATTTTTCAAAACATGCACCAGTGAAATAACACATTTAGCCTGGCTACAGAAAGAGAGGAAATTGTGCTCTTGTGCACATTCATTGTTTCCAAAAGTCATAAACACACAATACAGCTTTAGTAAAAAGGCTAAGCTTCCTATCTCTTGTAGGGTTAGATCTTAATAATTAGTCTGGTAGTAAAAAATCTGCCTGGCTTGGTAATTCAATAGTGCTACATAACTAGTGCATACAGGTAACAAGTTTTGCTGGTAAAGGAAGCACAAAGTGTTATGTTATTCGGAGATAAATTGTAATAAGGCATTAACAGCAACACAAGTTTCAACTTACAGCTGAATTTGCCTTAAGTGTAGGCAATAATGACATGGAATGCAGGAATGAACTGGCCTGCAAATGAACAAATAAGGTTTCTGCCTCTGATTATGCTATAGCTTGTTATATTCTGTGATTTATACCAATTCAAAGAAAGTGTGGGAAAAAATATTAAAGTTTGAAAAACTGTAGTAGCCTAAAACCAAAACTGAACAGAAGATGAACTGCCATGCCTCCACTTCTAGATGTAGAATGATATATTTTCTCCATGCTGCCACTGAAACAGTCCATGCACAGGTTTGGTTTTGGTTTGGTTGTTTGGTTGGTTGGTTGTTTTTTTTAATTTTCTTTTAATTTAGCTTAAAAAAAAAAAAAAAGACAGAAGAAAAGGAAGCACAGGAAAGGAAATCAATGCATAAATATGCATGTAAATGCATATTTACATGAAATAAATACGTTTGAGATTTGCCCACTACAACAATACGTCTTACTTTAGCTGTCAGCACCATCTTAGTACCATAAAGTTTTAGTACTATGCCATTCTTGCTGAAGTCCATCTATAGACATAAAGATAACCCCATCAACAACATGCACTAACTTTTATGGAAGGAGAACAAACACCAGGAAGTAACAGCATCTGCTGAAGACAGTAATAAACTTCCAGCCTGGTTGTCAAGAGCATAGGAAAGTGAAAATAACACTACAGCATTGCTCTCAACTTTTGTGACATTTATTCAACCAATGTAATCCTAACGCAGTTATATCTTGTGCTCAATCCAGTCCAGGATGCTTGACTATGTCATGCAACCTAGGTTGGCAATCTCAATGAAAGTTATGGCAGTGAAAAGAAAGATACTTAAAAGGACAAACAACCGTGTAGACCCTCTGCACACAGAGAAGTTTTCTTCTAGGGTATCTGAAGTTACTGCTATTTTAGGGATTCGTATTTTCTCCCAGATGCCCTCTTAGACAGCCTTTTAAAAGCACCGGTGAAGCCCTTCTCATGCATTAAATGAAGAAACAACAGACTTTCACTGCTTCCCTGCTGTTGTTCTCTGGCACCCGCAACAAGGAACAAATAACTACACCTTCCATGTGACATAGCTGCTTGGCTCCAGCTGCAGTTAAGTTTGTTCAGGTATGGACAAACTGTTCCAACTTTCTTCACCAAACAGGCTAGCTGGTAGACAATGCTCTAGTTAAGTGAAATATTCACTTTGTGGCAAAGAAATAGTATATAAAAAAATAGCTGAGGTGTCCTCAGTGTTTGCATGTGTTGTAGCATTGCACGTAAATCTTTCAGTATGAAGTTGGCAAATGCTCAATCAGTTCATGCTCAGCAGGCTTGTTTGTGGGCTACACTCCCCACAGAGCAGAATGAAAACTCCAACACCCACCAGTAAAACAGCAGCAACAGAATACCTTAGTAAAATAAAAACACTTGGCAGAGTGGCAGATGTGCCTTATGTCAGCTACTGCATTTAGAAGACAGAAAAGAACTCTTTGTAGACTTGTCTGTAACAGTCGACTGAACTTTATATGCTTGTGTAGACCGATAACATCTTTTGGCTTTATCGCTTTTTTTTTTTTTTTTTTCTGTCAGCAACTTGCATTGATTCCAGTGATACCTGCCTGATGTATACTTTTGTTCCTGATATAGAAGAAGTCACAATCTGTTAATATGTGGATCTCTACTCATCTTACTGGACAAATTCTGAAAAGAAAAGTGTTTACACGGCACTGTCACATCTTATCTAGCTGGACATGTATTTCAGAATTGCAAGTTTTGGGGGTTTGTTTTGTTTTTAAGAGGCATCTTCCCCAAAGTGTAAAAAAGACAAGAAAAATTATGACCCTCAAATCTAGGGGTGCTAGAGCACCCTTAGATATGCAGAGCTACTGCTTATTACAACTGCAGCATAAACATAATTATAACAAAGATATCTTAGGTAAATCCTAAGGTGTACTTGCAGCCTTACTCCATGACTGAAGTCTACACCTTACAGTAGACTTTCCCCATTTTTTGTTATAAACCAAAAAGTGAATACCTGTCAACAGAATTACTGAGCAAAGGCAAAATCCACCCACAGTACACAGATATCACTGTAATCAAAATACACTTTTAAATATTTAGAATGTACTCTGCTCCTGAACAGACCTGACCAGAACTAGTCCCATTCTCTGTGATCACAAAAAAACAACACATCCTGAAACGACATGCATTTGAACAGACACTCAACTTGAATTAGTTTTGTGGGCTGGCAACACATGATTTTAAATAGTATTATTTCCCAGGCAAATAGATGTAGGGATTTTATAGTGAGAACGTAACTTTTTAAAAACTTTTTTTTAACTGCAAGCTAACTGTGGAGTGCATTGTTCTGAAAAACTTAAATGGAATACCTTACATATAACTGACAGAGTAAACAATTACTTCTGTACTTTGAGTGAAAATACATTCCGTAAAGATTATTCACTTCAAATACTATTTATTTCTTAATATATCAAGTAACTTTGTGTATTGGAGACTTGTACAGTAAGGACTTCTTCCCTGAATTAAGCTGTGCCTTAAGTGATGTATAATGACAATAAAAAAGAAGGAATAATACAGGTAAATTGTGTAATGATAGACACTTGTTATAGCCATACACTGTGGCAGTGATTCTAAATGGCTGGTACCTTCTCTAAAACTATTTTGAATCTTGCTTAGCAGTCAGTGAAAGGAGTCAGCCTTCTTGCCCAGAGAAAACAAGAAGGACCAAGTTTCATTTTTTCCAAATAAAAGCAGTAACCAACCTGGTGACTGGCCAAAAACAAGGAACCACATGGACTGGCACTTCTCCTAAGAGGACAGTAAGGACACATCAGCATTTGTGCTCTAGCTTGGATCAGAAACGTGCTTTTGAAGTAAATCTCCTACCACCCTCATTTGCTCATTCTCCAGTTTACATCCTAGAGAAGGTTCTCAAAAACATGAACGAGTTTTCTGTCAGGTTGAAACAACTGCAACAACCTCAGCCACTAATGGGCTTCAGTCCATAGGAGCAGACTAGAGCTAGTGCAAAGCAAAAAACCCAAACCCACAAACTCAGTGGCTCTGAAATGTATCATGTAGATATCGTGCCCTCAGCACATTTTTTTCACTCTACAGAGCCACTCCTGTTTCTGTGTAGTACTTACTAATATCAGCTATGCTTACAGAGATGTGTAAACTAGCATGAAATATCTAGCTAAACCATACAATCTAGAAGGCTCCTTTCTTCTACCATGCAGTAAAAACCTACCAGACAAAATAAAGTTATCTTGTTTGTCTTCAGTTTGATCACAGGTTAGTCTGTAAAACGCTAGTTACAAAGCAAAGTGTATTGCTCAAGATGCAAACCTGCTTTGTCTGACAGTTACAAAGGAATATTCTCTCTTTATGGACTCATTGTTTTGATGACTTATGCAGCTTCCTAGCCTGGAACTGGACACTCTTGGAGAAATAATATTAGCCTAGAAAAAGCATTTGTCTGATTTGAGTGTCCCAAGTTATATTTTCCATATTTTTATTTATTAAGGCTAGATTCATGTTAAAATTAACATTACAGAATAGATGACAAGAAAAGAGTTTATTTGTTCCTACAGTGAAAGCCAATTTAGTTTATCTTGACCAAAGGCGGTTTATGTCTTGGCCTACTGAAAAAGGTTTTACATTGACTAGTTAGTAGTGTGCTTAATATAACCTTAATATAGCTAGAGTATATTTGGAAACTACTGGTAAGTCACTGTTAATAAACTGAAAAGAAAACAAACCAGAAACAAAACGTGTGGTCATTTGGATGTGGTCTTGGTAGATATGGTTTAGGGGAGACCTTTGTAGAGTAGGGATGATGGTTGGACTCGGGGATCCCAATGGTCTTTTCCAACCTGAATAGTTCTATGATTCTATTTGAGGTCGGCCACTTGATTAGATAATTAATGCAAAATCCAATAATTTTTTTTGCAGAGCAAAGAATTATTAAATGACAGCAAAAAAGCTAGAGAAACCAGATGGCATTTTAAATTACTGTAGTTTTGGCACAGAAGACAAAGTAAGGGAAAGACATTTAAGTTCCCTGACTAGTTGTGCCATATTTTAGGGAATTGCAGGCAGATCCAAAGACTGAGCTTAGTATTTTTATTTAAAGGAAATTAAGTTCATTCCCCTAAAGTAATCCTTTTTTGCTTGCCAAGACTCTAACGAGTCCATGTACTTAGACTTACCACATTAATTACATTCTCACGCCCTAAAGGCAATGTTGTCTGAAGCTGTCCATTTTTCAGTCATTTCATAAACCTTCAGAGACTGCAGTTTTCCAAATGGATTTCAGGAGTTCAATACTGAAGTTACTTTAAAAACAACTAATCCACCAGACCTGAGTTGTAAAAATGGGGAAATAAACTTTACTAAGTAAGAATTCATAGCACATAATTCTTGCTGTACACTATCTAGGCAATACTTCACAGATTAGTTATGTCTGATCTTCTACACTAGGGAGAACTTTTGTCCACAAAAGCCTAGTACTAGAAATGGCATCTCATGATCCAAGGGGTTTTTTTGTTTTGTTGAAATATGTCTTATATTTAAAATCTAATATTTGAAATTAAGAGGAATCTGTAAGGCTAAATGCCCAGCTTGATTAACATACTTCATAATTGCAGGAAATGCTTTTCAACCTGTAGTTGACTCAAAATTTTTTCTCATGATTTTTTAGCAGCATGATCTACTTCCCTAATGAATCACTCAGAATGAATGAGAAAAGATCTGTATACTTGGAAATAGCAACAGAATCTCACAATCATTTTGAAATCCTCTACATGTTAAATAGCTTTATCTTTTCAAAACAAGATCCAGATGTGGAAAACAATGACACTTGATTTGTAATAGGTCTAAAAGATCATTTGCCTTTTTGTTCTTGCAGCACTTCAGTTTGCTGTCATGTTGCTCCAATCCTCTAGTCAAAAGGAGACACACAGGGAAGTGTTATCATCATCTCATCTTTGGCATCTCACTTACATGAGTAGTACAGCCTTCTAGATCTAGCGAAACCTCCAGAGTGCAGTTCAGAGTGTGTAAATTAGATGTTAAATATCAGAATGTATGAAGACCCTCTTAAAGAAGTATATTTAGAAGTCAACCCAATAAAGCACACACTTTGAAATGAGGACAGGCAACTCAGATTTGAGCAGAAAACACATAAAACATCCAACA
>NW_009952973.1:7626280-7641529 GCF_000747805.2 Chaetura pelagica | reverse complement strand
CCCTGTCCACAAATTAGTAGCTCATAAGTCAACTGCAAATCTTACATCATGCTATTTCACACTCACACTGGACTTAACATTTAATTTATTAAAGTACCAGCATTTGTTTTCATATACATTATGTAGTTAACAAGTGTGACACCTCTTAGTTTTCCTCAACTAACAAATGTACTCAGCTACTCTTGATGAGGAATATTCTTTTAGGTGGAGTTAATATCAGTCCAAAGTTCCAACACTACCACACCCAGCTGGGGTCACAATGTAGGAGTAAAATTAATAGAAAAGGTCAAATTATTCAATGACATTATGGAGTAACATTGTTAAAGTCAGGAAGAAATCTTGTGATTATTTATCAACACCATCAGCTGTAGAACAAAGAGCTAAACACAAACCAAGCAAAAAAAAAAAAAAAAAACTCATTAAAAAGGGGACTAGTTTACTCATTTAAAAGGCAGTCCTAAAGGAAAGTCAGAGAAAAAAAATCAACAAAAGATATGCTAGACTGATTTTAAACATCACAAAAAAAGCACAGTATCACACTGTACTCTGTATGAAGTTTACTGCAAATATTTCAGACCTGAAGACCAGATTGGAATGTGTTTGGCAGGATTGGTTTTAGTCACATAGGTTAAACATGAAGGCATCTGCATTGCTAAGACTAAAAAGACTCAGATCAATGTAAATAACTTCCTTTTGTTTTGTGTTTAAACAATCAGCAAAATAGTTCAATTAAAATGTTAAACAACACTTTTCAACACAGAAATACATATGTTGCAAGTAAAAATGCTAAAAGATACCCTAAAGTCTTTCTATGCACCAGAAGCCAATCCAGTATTTACTTTTCCCAAGTTCAACATGTTTTATTTCAGTAAGATGCACCCAAATCTTTTTATAATTATTTCCATTGCATATAAACATAATCTTCTGGTATTAGTAAATTAGCTTGGCTAAATATAGCACGGAGCACTCATGTTTTATGGGGCATTTTCTTTGGTATGCAGCTAATATAAATAAAATGAGCAAAGGGAAGCTGGCAGTGTTCCACTGACATTACATCACTTTTCCTTAATAGGAAACCTCTCTGCAACTTAACGTCTTGCTTTAAACACTCAGAAGTGTCCACAAAGTCTTCAGTGAAGATTATCATATAAGGCCAGTAGGTAGCTGCAAAGGACTAGAACATAGTGCTGGAGCTCCCAGTACAACATTGAAAAGAGAACTTCTAATGAAAACCACCTTTAAATTGTCACCAACTGCAGATCAAGAGAATTGCATAATTTCTAATAAAAGATAACTGTAAGGTATACATAATATCAGTAAAAAGCAAGGGATGAAGTTACAATTCCTATGACTTGATTTCCATAGAATCAGCATTTCCTCTAGAAACCTTAAGAAAATTACAAGCTAAAAAGAGAGGCCTAATCCACTGGTACCAAGCAGGAGAGGGACAAGCTTCTACCATGTATTTATTTGCTGCTTACTCTTTGTTATGATGAAAAGGGACAAACCCTCTATTTTGTGGTACCGTCGGCACCATCCCTCATCTCTACTATGATGTTACCTTGTAGAAATTAGTTAATTACTGTAAAATAGTATATGACATTAATTTTTAAGAGCCAGGTGTTGCCACACATATACATGTTGAGCTTCTCACCACAGATAACAGGACTCTGTGACTGTATGCAGTAAAAATGAATTAATTGTGGAGAAAAACCCCGTGGACCTATAAGGTTTTTCGGAGAAAAGACAGTCCTTGCACTCATGTTTTTGCATCTGCTGCTGAAGTTGCTTCTCATCACTCAGCGTATGACACAAACAATAAAGTCTAGCATGCAACGTAGCACATGAACAATAAAAGCATCCAAAGAAATTTATGTTTATGCTGTAATTAATGTAAACATTAATTCCAGTTATTGAATTTCCAATGCGCAATTGCTGAGCACTAATCCAACTCCTGCTTCAAGCCTACACACAGTATTTACTGGCATGGAATTTTATTGAGAGCATAATTTATTTAGGCCCTGTCACACACAAATAAAAATGTATTTACTACAGCACAAAAAGTCAGAGTAGGTCACTTTGTCCTCTGCTTTTTCCAATAAAGCTTGAGAGGAGTTCCCTGAGTGGCTCCTACTGTTTTTAGTTGCAGCTGTGCAACATAGAGTCTTTGTTACTTAACAGTAAACGTTGCCATGCTGATATCAGTGAGTCTAAGAAAAAAAAAATGCTAATCAAGCAAAGGTATGAAGCAAATACATGTAAAATGGAGTACACTGAATACTACTGCAAATGCTCTCATCTAGGAATCTCGTGGTCTTAGGATACCATGGATTCTCTGTCCCTCTTACTCAGTAAAACATTCCCAAACACTTCTGTGTGCCCTTCCCTGCTCTTTCACATCCAGTTGTGATGGCATAACAATTTAGAACCCTTGCAGCAGAAGGGGGGAGTAAGTTAAAAGTTGAACATAACCCTAGAATTTGCATGGATTGGTGGTTCTGGTTGTTGGTTGGGAGATTTTTGTGATTTTGTTTTACACTTTGGGTGTTTTTTGTTTTGTTTTAAACTTGGATCTGTTCACAGCTTTCAATTAAAGAGCACCCATCCAAAGGGTTCTGCAAGTGCCACAGAAAAGTAGTGCTTGTCCAGGAAGAAGCATCTGAAATCTGGACCTCCCACAGCTTGCACTGCCAGTGAGGAAGCCCCTTCCAAGGTAGGGTTTCTGAATTCACACCTTTAGTTTGTAATCATGAAGGATAAGAAAGAACTTCTATATCCACTTCAGTTCTGAATGGCAGCGTTCAAGCAATGTCATTATGTTTTAATTCACATATACATTTTTAATTCAACGGCCCTAAAATTAATTATGTCTATAATGGAGTAAAGCCAAAGTTTAGGTTATAGCAAAGAAAACTGATTTTAAGCTAGTTAGTGTGCACCATGAATAACTGGAGTAAATTTCACCTCTGGAACTATCTAAAGATTTCAAATACAAGGGTATCTGTGCAACAATACACTCTCTCCAGGTACACAGTGCAGGCCTTCAGTTCACTAAAAATGCAGACACGACTTGACTGCCTGAATGACAAAGGTATAAGTACCAATACAATTCATTTGACCAGTTTAATCTTTGGGTACTTTTGTTGATGCATGAATTGGCTATTTAGTAAATAATTATGTTTTCTTTATCCTACAACTATATGCAGAATTATCAGCCTCATTTTCTAAAACATCACTTTAGCAGTGATTTCAATTATTGCCTACCGTTCAGAAAAGGTCAGCGAAAGCAGAGGAATTCAGTTAAGACTCAAAACACAGTTTTAACTAGTATGGCATTTTTATTTATCTAACATTAATCAAATACTAGTTACGATAAGACTTATCAACATCTGCTGACTGGATAACAACAGTTCCAGCTAAGTAAGTTATAATTTGCCATTAAGTTTCAACTATCGCACTGTGTTGCATTGTCATTTTGGAAACAGAGAAAACATCTGCTAAAATGAGCTGTAATGGAAAAAATTCAACTGTGAGTCTCTCTTGCTCATCCATCCTAGCACTATTATTATGCAAGTTAGCCTACTATATATAGTAGCCACAAGAGGAACTGATGCTAGATGGGCATGTACATGTTGAATCTATCATCTTTTTGTTTTATCAGAGGAAAAACAAGCTGCTGCAACAACTTTCCAAATTTGTGTAAATGAATTCTGGAATTCAAACCATTAGGTAATTTGTTCAGGCACACAGACGTTCCACTGGAACTAATGGGAGCAATGGTAATTAGTAGCTCTGAAAATCAGGCAACTTTTATACAAATTTAATTTCATTCAAACAAATTTGAAAATTTACATTTAAAATTCCCTCATGTATGACACTAATTTGTTTCAAATTTTAGTTTGTGCTTTAGGAGTAATTTTTTTTTTAAGGTGAATTAAGTATCTCAGTAATTTTCCTTTATTTAAATGCCACAGATACTTGGAGATGCAAAGGTTTCATCCAGGCCCCTAGTTAAGTCCAATCAGTAGAGACAGAAACAGAAAACATCTGATTAGCATTTGATAGTATAATTGAAGTGAGTCAATCTCCTCTCTTCCCAGAAAACTTGTCATGAAGTCTAAATAGACTCTTTCATCTCAGTCTTTATTAGCATATTTAAGCAGTGAAAATACAGAAAATTCTCTTTCATGCCTGGGAGATGTCTCCATAAACAGAGGAGTGTGGGAAGTTTTTTGTGGAAGCTAACACAGTGTCCCTGGTGTTACACTGGTCCTTCCCAAGTTTTAATTAAATATTCAGAGCACAAGGAACACTTATCATGGCATACAAATCCAGGTAATTTAAATAACAGTGAGTAATAACATCAGCTGCTTCAAAAACTAGAATAGAAAAACCTTCCTATTAAGGGACATGGCAGAGTTTCTCAGGAAAACTTCTTTTGCTAAATGAAAATGGAAAAGGCAGTAATATACAACTTGCAAAGATCCATGTATGTGTATAATAGTTCCAATTTCAGGTACTATTAGCATATTTTAGCATCTTTTATGGTATACACTGTTTAAACTTGGCTTTGTTACTGCTATTTAATTATTTGACTGCCTCAGCTACAGGAAAGCCACATAGATACCAACTCTTCCCAGCATAGAGAACTTCAGAAAAAACCCAGTAATTTTAAATTAAATTCTGTATTGCAGAACTAGCATAAGAAAACCCCAAACCAAAATAAATTACATCTTGAGAAAGCTCAGACAATGAAGCCTTACTTAGTTAACTGTGGCTTATCAACCCCTTCTACTAATTTTCAGCACTATTTTATCCTACAGTATTACAGCTTAGACATGTTGCCTTTTCCTCTGTTTTGCGCTAGCAAACTAGACATGAAAAAATCAGTTGGGGTAGTCCGCAGGCAGAATTATACCAGAACAGATACTCCTACCGCAACAGATACTCCAAACTACTTACATGTACACACTTATTTTGGAACAGAAATATCCCAGTTTAGAGCTAATGACATATAACTAAATTAAATTAAACTTGACACTTTTCTAGAGACAACTTTTAGAACTTTGTGTTGTTCTGAGCCCAACCTGACATGGCCTAAACATGATGTCCAACGCTCATTTCCGATTGCTTATCCTTCAGTTTTTAGGCCAATGTGTAAAATTCATCAGCAAAAGTAAATGTGATCCCAATTTTATTGGCAAATGAAAAAAAATCTTAATATGTCACAGATAAATCTCAGGAGTTAGCACCTCAATGAGAATTTTATTAGAAAGGCAGTTACTAAAAAACTAAGTATCTCAGCAAAACTATTAATATTGTCTAAAAAAAAAAAGGCACTGAAATGGTTTCATTAAACCAAAAGCATGATAGTTTAGTTTACACACATGCCCTAGTCCCTACAATATGTCAATCTGCACACCAATGGACAGTATTCATGAGACAAAAATCTGAATAATGCAAGACCTGGTAACAGATACCAAGAATGTTAAGCACCATCAGGAACTTACAGGACAACAAATTAATTTAGACCTAGATGTATACATCCAAGAGCATCCACAAAAACTCTGAAACACTGAACTGCTGCCCAGACCAATCAAGGAAATACATGTCCTACATCTTCCAAAAAAGCCTCTTCACCACCTCTTTCCTGTCCTTTATGCAGCATGCTGCAGTTACCTCTACCAACTACAAAACACACATGAAAGCCTCCATTATTCTATAGATTTCACCAGTGGCCAGGGGTTTTAGCAAACCCTAACTTTCCTAAGGTCAATTAACTGAGATAGTAATTATATTGGTAGCTTTCTTCCTTTTTTTAAGTAATTCTTGTGAAATACATTTTCAATTTAATGCAAAACAGTGGACAACCTATAACAAAACTCTTGAGGAATCCTAAGTAATTAAATAGAGGAAGCACTTGAGAATAATGTCAACAACAAAGATTAACGTCTGTAACTCAGGAAGCTTAACAGCAGATTTCTGTGATTCTTCCTCTATCACAAAGACCATCAATGATGACACAGAGACAATTTCTCTAACTCAAAAGCACATTAAGTATTATTTAATTATGGCTTTATGAAGCCATTTTTAAAAACAATTTCATCAATTAAAAAGGTACTATTCACATGCCTTGCAAATGTCTCCCAAACATCCTAGTTTCACTCTAATTAGTCAATGCTCTGTTACTGTGCCTAGCCAAATTTTCTCTGCCAGTACTGGAAATTCTGGCATACATACTAAACCCTTTTGGAAAAAAGGAGGATACTTAGTAAAAATATTAGGCATCCCAGAGCTTTGTATATTCATACAAATTCACTCAGCCTCCCCAGACTTTCATCTTCTCCAGATCAGCTTCCGGCCTATATGCACTCCAATTCTATTCTGCTCTGCTCTTTATCAATGAGCATGTTACTTCAAATATTAGCATTGCAAACAGTTCCTCTAATTCAGTACTCATACAAGAATTCACTTAGTAAACAGGGCCTGTCTTTTGCATCTGCAGGCATTAATGCTTAAAGTACAAACATCTATCTTCTCAATCCAAAAAAGGACATAACGTGAGCACTGTGTTTCAGTTGTAAACCAATTATTAGCCTCAGTGCATCATGGAGTTCTTTTGTAATTAATTATAATTAACTGTCCCCAGGTCACTCCCTTTTCTAGTTACAATCACCAAAGCAGCCACCAAAAAAGTCAGAAGTTTGTACAGAAAAGTAAACTTTACAAAGTTACAAAAGTAATACAAAACAGTCCGCAGAGTGTTCAAGTGAGGATGGAGTAGCTTTGCCTGGCACTTTGTAGGAGAAGATGACTGCAGTCAGAAGAGGATGAAACTAGTATTTTATTGCCTTTTAGTAAAACAACATGTTAAATCTAGCATTAAAAATATCAATAATTTTTTCTGAACTGAACACAAAGAGCCATGGCCATAGATAATACTCAGATCCTTGTAAGAAGCGTAAGAATGGTTTGCTTCATCTCAAGACATACATGACAAAAGACCCTGAAACTAATTTATAATTATAACATTAGCACTCCCATGCTTATGCCCTGATTTATTACTGCAGCCTGTAACAAACAGAACATCCATTACCTGTCTGTGTGGTTCTGGGGTCTGAATTTCTTGATACTTCCCTGAACCTGCAGAGTCACTGTGATAATTTTTTGCGATCATTTGTTTGTGATAAAGAAACTTTGAGTGAGGCCTCATATACCAGCTAGGTATCTTGAAGCTCAAACAGACAATCACAAAACCCAGCTCCTTAAAAATGACAGCTCACTCTCCAGAAAGCATTGCTTCCCTCCCCAGAAGATTCCTCAGGAGTTGAAATTGGGTCCTTGATCTTGGCTGAACTAGTGATGCATGTGGTCAGTACAGTTTCCCCACCCCAGGAATGGACCCACCATACGCTGCTCCGTGTGCCACATGACGTGCCTTTGACATAAAGAGCAAATCACTGCAGTATGTCCCAGCTAGTGCTGCAGAGAAGGCTCATGTGTTGCTTGCAGCTGGTTGCTGACAGCAGCCATATAATTGGTGGGGGAGCAAGGGAAACTTGACCAAGAGATCCTGATTTCTGAGTTTTCTAATAATTTTCTGGGTATTTGAGTCAGATACAGGTCATTATTCACATTAATTGGCCTTTTCATTAGCATGACCATTACATTTTTAAGGGATGGGGACACAGGAACCTAGAGATTTGTAATCAGTAATTTTTATTTCTAAAATCTCAGAAACACTTAAAGACACTTTGTTTTATGGGCCACAGGCAACCACAGAACTAACCTCAGAGTCAGCAGCTAAAAGTTCATTCTTTGGTTGAGAAAATGTCAACGTACCACCTTGGGTCTATGTTAATAGGCACTCCTTTTTTTTGCTCTCCATCTATGTGGACAAATACACATGCAATACTCACTCCTCTAATTCAGCTGTATTTATATGAAAGCAGCTTCTGATCTTGGCTTTTTTATCCCTGAAAGCTCTGTGTCCTATGAGCACAAATATTCCTGACATACAACTAATATTACAATCTTTTTTTCTGATTTTTTTTTTTTTTCGGTAAAAGAAAATATTTAGAGGGTATTTTAATACAAATCAGGAAATGGAAGCAATCCCATTTTTCCAGAAATTCCCAGTGAACAACTTAAGAAAATGTTAAATGGTTAATCACCTCAAATCTCTAGCAGAAACTCCACTAAAGGTAAAAGAATGTAAACCACATGTAACATCCTAGACACTCATAAGACAACATAATGTACTTTCAATATAGTTTGAACTTACATGGTCTCATTTTATAAATCGGATTTCATATGTCTGCAGAAACTGACAGAAGAGGTGTCTCTCTTTTTTACATTACATACACATCTCCAGATTTTTTAAATATAGAAAAAAAAAAGAAGAAGATTCATAGGAAATCAAGACCTTCTCTTTTAACATAGCCAAGCATTATGGCAATCTGTTTACTGCCTAAAAAAATAGGCTACAAAAGTATATGTGAAAAAATAAATGTGATTCGGTGAGGACAGTGAACTTCAGCATGTGAGATTTACCAAAGATGTGTGAAAATTACCAGGCATCTTTAGAAACAGAAAAGCAGTAGAATCAGATGAGGAAACATGTCTGCTGTGGAAAAGAAAACACAGAAGTATCTGACTCCTCACTGAAAAGAATCTGCAGTTTATAGAGCAAAATACACAGTCTAGTGGCTTGTCAGTTGAGCAATACTGATGAAGACTTCTGAAACCTAGGTACTATTTCCATTAAAATGCCTGAAAGCTATGCACCAACACCTCTGTCAGTGTGGATATCAATACTGAAGACAACTTTTTTTTTTTTTTTTTTTTTTTTTTTTACCTAATTCTTGTTTTGGACACCTCAGATTTGCACAAAGTAAATGGCACCATCTTGCAACAGACTCACCATCAGAAACACAATACTAAGTAACTCATGCTTTCATGTAATGCCCTCAAAGTTTTGATAGGAAGCAGATGACACACAAATAGACAATGCATGAAAATACCTCATCCACAAAGTATTATTACCACCCCTGGGCTTTTCAAGGCCTCACTTGTACTAAAAAAATGTACTAGATCTTTGGCCACCACCAAATACAGTCATAAATCAGGGTGCCCTCCTGAAACCTTCAAACACTGAAAAGAAAGGCTTTATATTTCTGAGCCAAAGTACAGTGAGGTGGGCTGGAAGAAATACAGCACCACTGGGTTTCTGCACAAGGAAACTCTGCTTTCATTTGTGCAAAACTTTCTATGCTGTCTTGGTGAACGTGCTCCACTAGCCAAAATTGGCTGTTGAAATTGTTTTGCACTTTAATAGCTGCTTTAAACAAATCATCCCCATGAGTCAGATACAGATTTTTACTCCTCCTCTGTATGGACACAAACACATATATATATTGCATACCATCACATACCATTGCATATATAAGCAGACAGAAACAGACTTGCATTACCTTATCTCATAAAAAAAAAATTTCTGCATTATCTGTTCTTTGAAGTCAGAAACATAAATTTTACACACATCTGCATGTACATACTCATACGGTCTTTGAAACAGAACTACGGGAAATAATTCTGTTCCTAGTGACTACTTTGATACTATGAATCAGCCTATTCAGAAGAATAAATTCAGCCATGGAGTAAATACGTAAAAACACAATAGAATCCAACTACAGAAATAACATAATGATCCTTTTCACAAATGAGTCTTCCAAGTTGTGAGTAAGGTGCAAAAATGGGTAGGAGCAAGCCCAGCTTAAAGCTTGGCCTAAAACCAGCAGGTTAGCTCTCCAGAGAAAAGTTGTTGTAACACAAGCAGGTCTTGATTTCAACCAGATATCTCTTTTCAGTGTGGCTGGAGAACTGAGGTCATACTTCTTAAATGATTCTGTAGAAGCAGCAGCACCATACTCTTTCTATTCTCTGGACCACTGACAGGAATTCCTAATGAAGTTTCTCCAGCTCACAAGATACTGCCTTCCTGCATTTCTTACTCTCTGGAGCAGGTTCTTCTCTATCATAGGAGAGGAATTATTTTTAAATTGCAATTTAAAAATTCAATCTAGCTGACTGAATCTCCATCTAAATTCCATGGGTTTAAAGCAAAGTTCAGCTAAAACAATCCCACCCAAGATCATAAAAGCAATGAATTTAAATACTGGTGTTGTAAACTTAATTCCCCATGTTTTCCCATTATTTACATGCACACTTCAGGTACTGTGTGGCCTTAATGGCTACGGTAGCACACAAGACAAGAATATCAGTCTTCACTGTGAATTTGGTGGGGTAGTTGGTTGGCATAAATGTTAACTGTACTAAACCAGATTTTTGTGTGTTAATCTATTTTTACATTTCAGCCTGGAATAAAAAAATGTAACCATGTTGCCAATGAAAACCAAAAAATCTTTTCCTCTACATTTCTGCTGTCTGACACATCATGTCTACAAGTAACCGTCTTTCTCTAGAAAGCCTTCACTTTACACAAATCCCAAAGGACAAGTGAGACATGTGCCATCTTAGGAACATTTACAGAAACTTGGATACTTTGGCAGTACAGTATAGCAGCTCCTGATGCACAGCTCTAACTCTCAAACTAAATAACCCACATTTTTAAGGCCTTAAGTATGAACACAAGATCACATTGCTGCTTTCTGTGTGAAATATTCTACAGTGAACTGTGATATAAGACTGGTTTCTTCAAAAAGAAGAATCAGAATTTTTCCTTTCTTCTCCTGTGTTTTAGACCAATACATACAATAGAGACCATTTTCTGAAACTGGTAACATTTCAAGGTGGAATTGCAAGAAGAGTATGTTTTGGTGACAGGAAGGTATAAAATTTCCCAGTCTTAAAGAAAGGCCTGGGAAGGAATGGAATGAATTCTACATACCTACTACCAAAGGATGGTTTAAAATAATCTAAATTAATCCAAGATTTCTTGTTCAAATAATCTCTGGAGATACACGCACACTATGCAAACTAGGGAAGGTAGCTTCAGTTGTTTCATGGCTCATGACACGAAGGTGCAATAGGCAGAAAAAGGCCCAGCAATAAATTGAGCCCATATTATTTATTTATATATATTTAAAAGAAATGCCATTTATCTTAAAACTCCTTCCCTTTGTGGAAAAGGAAAGTGCTGGGGAGTGCCATACACAACAAACTAATTACAATCACCTTCTGCTTCAATAAAGGAAATACAGACTTCCTGCCTTGGCAAGGGCTAGAATGTCTTAAGCAGGTGGGAGAAGGACCATGTTAAGTGTCTAGACAGCAATGTGGAGGAAAAATATTTCCTAAGTTTGTGTGCTAATCCAGAAAGCACATTTCAAGTATGTGAAAATAAGTGCCTTCGTTATTGGTCTCCTTCTACTATAATTATGACAGCATAGTAGGCATTATTTTTTTTTAATTATATGAAAACCATATTCAATGATCTGTAAAACTCTGACACTCGTGGTAACACAAGACTCCCCAGTTTCTACAGAATCACCCAGGCTGGAAAAGACCTTTAAGATCATCAAGTCCAGCCTATGACCTAACACCATCACATAAAGAGGTTAAAATGAGTCTTCTGGGCATACTTTAACTTGGTTAGTAAGTACTCTATGTATTCTTCCCAATTCTTCCAAATGGATGTATTATCACTATGAAATCATTGCTTAGTATTGCTATTAGTGAGTGGGAGCTTCACTCCAAAGGGAAATTTATTACTTAATCTAGCACTGAAATGCTCTCTGGCAAGAAAATGGGAATATTTCCAAGACGAAAGATGATTCTTTAATAAAATATTCCATAGGCATATTTTGATTAAATAATATTCCCAGCATGAAATAATTCAATTAATTAATATGTTCTACATGGCCCTGAAATTTTACCAGGAAAACAAAATCTTAGGCCACCAACACTTCTCAGGTCACTAAAGGTCCTGTAGGTCCCCAAAAACTTTAAGATTCCTTTCTTGGAGAGTAAACAGCAAATGATAAAACATATGACAATAACATAGAGCACTTCATATGAAAATTACATAACTAATAGGGCATATGCTTATTTTAAACCTTCAGACAGTTTCTCCTCACTGTAACCCCTGCACTTCTCTTATCTAACTATTTTAATCTTAGAAACCCAGCTTTTTAAAATCAAAGTTCTTTATCTTCATGTCTTTCAGCTTTAGTGCCTACCACTATTCATAATCTGCAGGAAATGATGCTATACACACAGATAAAACCTACACACATGACATCACTAACTGATGCCCTACTCTGCATGGCACATGGGTCCCCATTAATGTTGACATGAGTAAAATCACAAAGCAGCTACTTTAAGCAGAGCTAGTTGAAAAATTAATTTGCTCTTTGAAGAATACGATAATTTGTCGTCAAATACACCATTTTACAAGTAGACCAGTTTAGTTTGCCCAGCTGAGAACCAGGTAAGCTTATATAAGGCCAGTCTCTCATGGATCACTTTCAAGCAGACCAATAGAAAGAAATTCTGTAGAGGAGAGAAAGAAGGAAGCCTCCATGTAAGTGGGGTGCCCAGCATCCCACAGGTCACACTACCAGCCAGACTGTTCCCTTTGTCTTCCAGTGCCCAAAACCCAACAGCTGAACATTACTCATCAGATTTACCACTGTGTCCTTGCAGAAATGGAGGCATGCTGTTCTAACATAGCTAACATAGCTATTACGAATGGCCGTTGCAGTCATACAGACCACAAAGTGGATGACAAAACTGCAACCCCATTCCTGTTTGTGGAGAGCTTAGGTTATCATGCCCTCCATAACTTTTGTATAAGCTCAAAAAATTGTTCTGTGCAGAGCAGAGAATAGTAAGTTGCTTTCTGTTGCTTGGAAACATAGATCTCAATAATTACTTTATAATAATGGTAATTGTACAAAAACAGTAATTACTGTAAAACAACACTTTGAAAAGTTTTCTATGTTGCAATCATCAGACAGCCTCTGCAAAGAGAAAGGAAATAATCTCGGGCTATTAAAAAATTATAGGCCTACAATAATAGGTGCATGAGTGTCCAGCAACATGAGCTTGGCCAGGACAAAATATGTAACTCCCCTGCTCTTAGCAAGAAAAGGAAAAAGAGAAGAACAAATTGAAAATAATAAACTAGGACTTCATTAAGCATGAGACATTAAAACATCATTTTACAGCAGTACTTGTTAATATAATCCTGAAACATCAGGTTGCTTATTGTTACTTAAAATCACAATTAAAATTTTCAGAACAGTTTTTCACTGACAAAAAAATAATTTGCTTTGCTGTCATAAAATCTAAAAGGAAACCTATGTGACATATATCTGCCAACTGCTATCAATGTTTAGCATACAACCACCTTTCCGATTTTAGGAAAGCTTCTGTGGCAGATTGCAGTGCATGGTAACTTGGTAAATTCTGGTTTTGAGATAGTAGAAAACTGATAAACAGAATGATGAAAGAATTTTTTTTTTTTTCTTTATCCCAATGAGATACTCCTACTTCTAACAAAGTACTACCTGCATACTGCTAACAGTTTCAAAAGTTTTAAGAACATCTGTATACTTCCTACTCCTTCTTCCCCATTTCTTTTATTGAAACTCTTATTCCTTTGCCCCCACATTTTCCCACACAGTTTCTCCTCCTGGCCAGGAAAATTAGTACCAGAATATTATTTCACAGACAGCCAGTTCCTTCAGGTTTTGTTCCCCATTCAAAAGCAGGATGCAGCAGAATCTCTCTCAGAATCCTTACAAGTATTTGCCCCCTTTTTCACAGTGAAGTGGTATAGATACAATCAAAGCACATGGGATGAGAGCCATTTAAGTTTTTGTGTGTGTGGTTTTTTTTTTCCCATCCTCTTATCAGTTCTGTATCTTAATCCTTCTATGTCTGGTATGTATTGTGAATCACAGACCAGCTCTGGATGCCTGGAAATGGTTGGGCTTCATTAAGAACATCATCATTAACTTTTCCCACCCCAGAACTCCAGTGTATTTCAGTGCTCACAGACATGTGAGTGGACATAAAACTTTCCATAAAATATGTAACACAATTTATGGAGTTAATTTCAGAAATAGAAGGTTTGGTCTCAGGAATCATGGTTTCAGTCAAATACAGCCACAGAATACTGTGGAAAAACAGCTCCTTGACCTCAAAGCCTAATGAAACATTGAACGTGTCCACTCCTATTTTTAGATGTATGCTCTGCAGTGCCATATTCCTTAATATAAGGCTGACCCAAATGTTCCAACAGCAGACGTTGGTTTCTCTTTGATAGCCAATGCATATCTCTGCTTTCCAAGTTTCTGTAAACACATCATTATAAGGAAGGCCAGTCTTACTTTTCCCAGCCTTCTTTCTAATTATGCGCCTGCTGCCAGGAAACTTTCTCTTTTCTTTTTCTTTCTTTTTTTTTTTTTTTCTTTCTTCCTCCTTCTTCTACTAAAATTCAAGCAAACGTCTGCTACAGACTTGGAAAAGAAGAACAAAAAAACATCTCCAAAGCCTTTAGTGTTACAAGCCACAAAGTTACTAAGTAACACCAAATTCCTTTCAACGCTCAAGGATAAACATTCGACAAAAAAAGTTGGGTACACGAGTACATCACTGCTAGATCACCAAATATGTCTTCCTTACAGACTAATGAATTCCACAGGGCAAAAACCCCCAACAACAAAACATATTTTGCTGAGTTCTGGTTTAATTTTGGTAAGAAGCTAATAGTAAGTTTTCTGAGTCTCCTTTCTATTTCCAACCCTCTTTTAATCGAGGAGTATCACCGGATTCCTACAGAAGTCCAAAAAAGGCTGCGAGAGCACTCATGTTTTACTGCTCTGCCACATTTACTACATACAGCCTGATAACTGACACAGCAAGTCCTGAGACACAGAGGCACAGTCCTGCCCCGCAGCAGCATCCCCTGCCCTGCCCGCTCTGCCCTGCCCTGCCCTGCCCTGCCCTGCCCTGCCCCTCTCCCCTCCGCGTTAGGGAGCTCCGAGCAGACGCCCAGAGTCGGCAAATAAAGCGCATCGCCCAAACTCGGGTGCAACTACAGCCGATGAGGCGGGCAAGAAACAGCCGTGCAAAGAAACCAATCCACCAAACCTCGAAAGAAACGCGATCCCATTACCGCAGGGTTTCGTTTGCCCTGACTTCCCGCCCTCCATCCCCGCTCGCCTCACCTCGGGACAGCACCGCGCACGGCCCCGGGAGCGCGCCCTGCCATCTTACCTC
>NW_009952973.1:7619195-7625924 GCF_000747805.2 Chaetura pelagica | reverse complement strand
AGGAGAGCTTGAGAACCGCCTACAGGCAGCTGCAGCGCCTGCTTCTGCTTCGGGAGAGCAGAGGAAAAGTCCCAGGCTCTTCCATATTGCCGTGCAGGAGCACAGAAGTGCTGCCACGAGAGTTTGCATCAGCTTTTCTGCATAGGAAAGCTTCCTGTGATTTCCAAACCACTTGCCTGCATGGCAGAATGGGGAAGATGGCTGCATGTTGTAACAGAGAACGGCAGAAGCAAGTTAGAAGCAAGAAGCAAGTTAGTACTCTAAGCTTTTCAATACTTTTCTTTTAAAATATCACTTATGCCACTAATAATCACTACCAAGTCCCTGAGTTCCCAGCTTAAATTGAATTTAAAACTTATTCCAGGAGAACGACACCACCCGCACACTTTATTCACCTGTTCTATGAACAATCTCCTGCATCTTCACCTGTCAAAGAATAGCACCAGAGCTCAGAGATGTTACAAAAATAATGCTATTTTGCAGTCTAACTACGCAAAACCACTCAGAGTGTCAAACGCTTACCATAAATACATTAATTACCACTGCATATTCCACTAACAGCATCATTTGGAGGCAGATACTTTTGTTGGGTTTTTTTCTTCCTTTTTTTCCCACAAGAGATGAGGCCTGAAGAACAGATTTCTGTTGTCAGCCCATACTCTTCTTACTAGGGACCACTTGGTCTGGGTTCAGTGCTTTCTTACAGACTACATGCCAACATCAGTTTTATAAGTAATCACAGAACACAATAATTTTTAACATCTACTTAAACATCTGCTTAAAACGAGATGGACAATCTCAAAAGATACATCTATAAAATCTCTGTTCTCAAATCCATGCTCAGTCCACAGAGGAAATCAGATTTTCCTACAGTGTGGACAGGAAAAAGAAATGTATGAACATGTTGCCTTCTGTATCATTACTATTAAACATACTGGACAATGGTTAAGAGATTTTAGGACAACTGAAAGTAATGACACTCATTTTTCTTCTTCTATCCCCACATTAATGAAATTTGGGTTGGAAGAGACTCTAACTATCGTCCAGTTCCAACCCCCCTGCCATGGGCAGAGACACTCCCCACTAGACCAGGTTGCTCAAAGCCTCATCCAATCTGGCCTTGAACACTTCCAGGGATAGGGCATACACACTTCCCTGGGCAACCTGTTCCAGTGTCTCACCACCCTCACAATAAAGAATTTCTTCCTAATCTCTAATCTAAATCTACCCTCTTCCAGTTTAAAGCCATTACACCTTGTTCTTCTATCACTACATGTCCCTGTAAAAATTCCCTCCCCAGCTTTCCTGTAGGCCCCTTCAGGTACTGGAAGGTGCTATAAGGTCTCCCCGGAGCCTTCTCTTCTCCAGGCTGAACAGCCCCAACTCTCAGGCTGACCTCACAGGAGAGGTGATCCAGCCCTTTGATCACCTCTGTGGCTCTCTTGGGCCTACACCAATTGGGCCCTTCCAGCCAGTGTGTATTACAGTTCAGCTCTGGATACCTGGAATCTGTTTGGTTTACACAAGAACATCATCACAACTATTTTGCTCCAACTGGTATCAGCCTCCAAAATGAGCAAGGCACCTGAAAAATTTCATTCTATGTCAGATGATGCAGAAAAAGGCAGCACTGAAAATTCCCCTGCTTACTTCTCCCCTTTCCACCATCCAGCCCTCATTAGGACTCAGAACTCACTCCACATCACTCAGTGGCTCCAGGATGCAACAGGAAGAACAGAGGAATGCTGCCAACTAGGAAAAAGGGAGGGTGAAATAAAGCATATCCCCATTGCCAGAACAGAGAGTGACATGCCAGGTCATGGCAGCAGGAAGACTGGCACTGCACTAGCACTCTGTTTCCAATTCTGGTACATGACTGTGGGGAAGAAGCATGGTAGCCCATACACATAGCATTAAGACAGTACAAAGATAGTAAGAGTATTGCTCATCGTTAGGCAGGTCTCTGTATGATTTTGGGTAAGTATGCTGGTCAAATATAGTTTTTTTATTTAACAAGCAGAACACAGCTGAGCCAGTACTAGCTGCAAATAATCTAACACACACTACAAAAATGGACTGATGTATATTAGGAAAAGGCAATTACAGAAAAAAAGTACCTGGACTTCACATCTCTCTTAGCTGCACCTTCTCCTTTGTGTTTCATTATAAGAGAGTGAGTTAATACTGCAGCAAAGGCAAACAACTTCTGTAACATTTTCTTCTATCACAGCTCTTACATTGCACACATTTTGCACATATGTACCAATAATTTTAGAGAAGAATTTAATGTCTATGCATATACGCTTGTGTTCATGGGAATGGAAGATGAAAGTAAAAAGACAGCTTGTGCACATCAGCTTAGTTCAAGATACTTGCTTCACTGTGATTCCACAAGGATAACTGGGCATGGAAAGTGAAAATGAAGCTCAACTTACTGGGAACTAAACATGAGGCACAATGTGAGATAAAGATCCAAAGAGAAAGGAAACAAAACCACATGCTTAACTTAAAACTTAATACAATCTGTGATTTTTTCTTGTAAACAACTTTGCCTATCATTCCAGTTCCAAGAACATTTGTTTCTAATTTAAGAAGCTTCCAACTTAATGTACAGCATGACTGGCAAACCAAAATGAAGGGAATTAATATACACTTTAAAAGACAATTGCATACAACTCCAATTAAGTCCTAACATTTAAACGAAATGTTTAAAATGTAATGAGTATTATAACAAAGTTTTTTGAAAAATGCAGTAAAACCCCAAAAATTATTTCTGTGAACTAATGGAGATAATGGTAAAGGCCACTAGTAAAACAGACACACGTCAAACTGACTGAAGCTGTATGAGGTTTCTTTGCTAGCATTCATTCAAGTTTTGAGAATCTTCATAAAATGAAGATTCTTGAATGAAGATGGATTTCTGAGAGAGTCTGTCAAGTTCTTAAACTACTGTGGAATAATTTGTGGTGTTTAAATGCAACCTTCTTGCTTGCAGTGTAACTTCATTGAAGGAAATCTATTTTAACAGACTGTACATACATTGTCATCCACAACAGCTAGTTTCCAGGTGCTACTATACTACAAGTAGCTACATGCTTCTATTTCCTTTCTCCTGTTGGCCTTCTTGGTTTTCCTTCAGTATGATACACAAAACTGTAGCATTCTATCTGATGAATAACAAGACATTTAAAGCTACAATGGAGTGCAGAATTCTGATCATGCTCGTTAAAACCAGATCTCTCAAATTTGTGAAATCAAACCAGGATTTTTTTTCCAAAAAGAAAACAACAATAAAAATACCAAAAAATGTCTGAGGTCTAGGAAGAAGACATGACTGAGATTCAAATGGTGTTTTCTACATGGGGGAGATACATGACACGAGACTCTTTTGGTCTTAAAAGATGGAAATTAATTCAAGAACATAGGCATGCCTGTAAATCAATGCAAAGAGTATCCAGCTAGCCACAATGGAGCTTTGCATCATATTACACTTCAAACATCATTAAGTTCAGATTAAAATGGCAGTAACATAGACACTGAAAGACTAGGAGAGGGAACCAAAAGAGTTTACAAGCTTTCAAACTGATTCATATGCAGCTCACTGAATTAAATGATTTATGGAACCCAGTTCAGCAGCCTCCCTTTACTTCTTACAAAAAGGAAACGCATCCCATTTACACTAGCTATGCAAAATAAGCTTTGACATGCCAACCGTTGCGGAACCTAAAATTTTTATTTAAAACAAAAAACCTCAACAAAATTACATCCCCTCCCATATTGTACTTGACAACATTTAAAAGCTTTGAGGAGGGTTATATAGCAACCTTCCAATACCTGAAAGAGGCCTATAAGAAGGCTGGGGAAGACCTGTTCACAAGGGCATTTAACAATAGGACAAAGGGTAAGGGTTCCAAACTAGAGAAGGGTAGATTTAGGTTCGACATTAGGAAAAAGTTCTTTAATATGAGGGTGTTGAATCACTGGAACAGGTTGTGTAGAGAGGTGGTGGAGGCCCCATCCCTGGAGTCACTCAAGGTCAGACTTGATGGGGCTCCGAGCAATCTCTTCTAGTTGGAGATGTCCCTGCTTATTGTAGGGGGGTTGGGCTAGATGACTAGATCCCTTTCAACCCAAGACATTCTGTAATTCTATTCTATGATTACTAAACCAGAAACAGGACACCTATTTTCATAGAAGCATGAGAGCCTGAGATTTCTTTAGAAGGCCTGAATGCAAAGTTTTTCTAAAACCAAAAGGGACTAACTATACCCCTGAAATGACAACTGCCAAATGTGCAGCAGTGCAAAGCATTTAGCACTGCTTCAAAAGTCTCCTGAATCCCAGATTACAAGCATCCTGCACTACCTAACTTCACTGGTGTTGGCAGACACTTGAGGCCATAATTGTAAATTGCTTTGTTTGGTATTGTTTCTTGGTGATGAAATTTGCAATGTCTCAACTAGGAGTACCAAGTTGTTTGTGGCTTTTATTTTTCTTAGCATTTCTGGAAAATAAAGGATCACACATTTGTTATAAGAGAGATTACGTAAGTAAACATTTTGCATCACTTTCAATTCTGCCAATACACATGAAAGCTATGAGTTTTACAGAGAGGAAACCATGGCTACAGCCAACATTTGAAAGGAAATCATACTGCAAAGTCTGATCTACTAAAAGATGATTCAACAAAAATAAAATTAAATTAGGATCTTTTTCCAAACTCTTAATTATACATAGAGGAAGGCAAAAATCTTAATTTTCTATTGCTGAGATAACTTTCATAAGAAGGCAATTACCATTTTAACAGACATATATGCATACACACACACGTATGTGTACACACATGAGGATGCAGTGACAAAGTACAAAGTCTTCTTTGTTGTAATACTAACTCCTTAACTTTTCAGATTAAACAGCAAAGGTGTTCAGGGCACAAAATCGTTTAAATGACATTGATTTGACTTGCTGTGTGACTCCTATACCGCATGGAGAAAAAACCATGGGTGTACTACACAGGCATTTTCTAAAAAGGAATCGGAACAGGGATGGTTGAACAACAAGCAAAAATAGAGAAGTCAAGCATCCCAATGGCTTCCTTAAAGTACCTACATACTTGGGTACCCACATTCTTAGGCTGTTTTGACAACGAGTAACCCATGAGAATTTCCCGGCCTGCACAACTAGTGGTACAGCAACGCGCGTGAGCTCTGGAGATAGCTTCATCAAATATAACAAAATATAACCTGTAAAACTATTCACTCCTCAAACTCAAAAGCATTTTGGCCCCTGTTAAACTGCGGGTTTCACTAACACTACAAAGGAGAACCATTTTGTAAGTTTTTGTCCAATTTCTTTTTTCTTCCAAGCTGTGCGACTGCTTCTGCCCAGCATTCATTTCCCAACGCCTGCAGCTTTTCTTTTCACTTTCATTCTCTCTCACTCTACTACTCTTCTCAGATTCTCTGTTGTTTTGGTGGGGTTTTTGTCTGTTTGTTGGGGGTTTTTTGGTGGGTTTTTTTGGTTGTGTTTTGGTTTTTTTTAAATGAAACAAACTACAAAGACACTTGTAATACTCTTCTGTTCCAATCAACATATTTGCATCAAGAGCAAAATAACCTTCCCTAAAGCCTACCCCTCCATGGTTTTGTTGGTATTGTATCTACAATTTCTTCTTTACTTCATAGTAAAATTGGCATAGCACTCTTCAGCTGTGATACTGAAATCACATGTGCAAGCATCACTGTGGACCTATGACAGATCTGCCTCCACTTCAGATCCTTAAATTGTTAGGAGGCTTATATAGTCTCAGGGGGTTGCAGCGCCTTAGTGCATGTGATTGTTTGCTATAGAGGCTGTGAATTTAGATGTTCTGTTGCTAGTGTTTTGAAACCAGAGCAAACCAGGCCTGTATGTTAAACGTTACTGCTGAAGTTTGTGCCCACAGCTGTTTAGTTTTCTCTGATCTTGCTTTCACACAGTCAGCAGAGATCACAGCTGCTCCTTCGTTCACTGAGCGTTTCTGTTGTGTTGATTCTTCCAGCTCTGAGTAAGTCTGAAGTGAAAAGGTCAATGGTGCTCTGTGCCTTTTGCAACTGGGAATAAGACCTTTAAAATTCTGCTCATACTTAAAAAAAAAAAAAAGTCCCAAGATTCAGGGGATTAGGATCACAAGGAATTAATTCCATACCTCTGTTTAAAGCAGTAGCTTGCTTGCATTTCTGAAATCCTTCAATATTTTCCTACCAAGTAATTTTGTCATGAAATTATTTTCTATCAGATTTGTCAGGATGGGTTTTTTAGTTGCAGTTTTCTTTCTTTTCTCTCTCTACTACTGCTCTCAACTGCAGACATGTCAGCCTCTCAGGGGTGCACATATACATTTCTAGATGAACTTCTGAGTTTTCATTAGAACACTGCAGTAGACAAAAAACCATAACGTGCTTTCGGAATGCTTGAAATTATCTACAATGGGACTTTTTCGCCTGGCTGGGGAAGACTCATTTATCTTCAGGCTGCTAACCAACCAAAGACCCCTCCTTTATAAACACAAATCTATAAAGAGCTTTCAGAAACATCAGAAAATATGACAAACACAGCTTGAGCTCTTCAGCTCTGCTGGCAGGAGATTACAGAAGGATAACGAGAAGATCGTGAGGCTGGATCCCCCCTCCTTCCCACCGCGCTCCTACAGCCGCGAGCAGCTCCCTGCAGACAGACCGGCCCCTTCCC
>NW_009952973.1:7565214-7619151 GCF_000747805.2 Chaetura pelagica | reverse complement strand
GGGCCCTCGGGCAGCCCCTTCCTGCGGGCCGGGCCGCGGGAATCCCGGGAGAACGGCCGCCGAAGGGCCGTGGCGGTGCCTCCCCTGGCCCCCCTCCGGCAGCCCCACCTTCCCCGGCACCGAGCCCGGCCGCGTTTCCCGAGCGGGACCGCTGCGGGGTGTTCCCTAAGCTGCCCTGGCGGTCTGTGCCACGGGCAGCAGGAGAGGGCAGAATGAACTTAACAACGTTGTCATGTAATGTAAAAGACTCGCGGATTCCTGCCATGTTTTTCATGGTTCTGAAGAACAGGTTACAGCGTGCCCTCTTGGGGGTTTACCTGGTGCTTCCTGCAGAGAAAAGGAATCCCTCAACACTGCCGCCTATTCCTAAAAGTGTTTTATTTCACGCTACAGGAAGAAAGCAAACTAGACTAGTTTTGCTCCCAGAACATCCCTAAACTCTTCTAAATAGCATTACAAAGCGCAGCTTACCTGCTGGAAGTTGATAAAAACTTGCTAGCAGAACACTTCCTAGTGTTACTACTGTTGCTTGATTTTTATTTTTAGCAGTGCACCAGGTACTTAATGAGAAACGTGTACAGTTAGGCTGTAAATTTGATATGTAAAACCAACAGCAACCAAGGAATAACACTTAAATAAAAGAAACAGCCCTGCTGCTGACTGAAGTTTTTTGTTCACATAGTTTATATTTAATCTTTTTGAAGTGAAATATCATAGGCATTTATGTGATGGTTATTTTTAAACTATATACCAAGGAATCCTGCAGGAAGTTATTTCTTTCCATTTAAATGAGAAAATGAAAACTGTTCAGCAGAATACATACAGAGTGTGTCCAGAATGACAACTGAAACAAACAAAGTTCATATGCGGAGATATCTCTATCTGACTGAGGAGATTACTGAGCTGTGACTCCTTAAAAGGAATGCCCTTCACAAAGTAGCAATGCAAAATTAAAGTCTTGTGAGACAGTGCTCTCTAAGGCAGCGTGACAAGAAACAGTACTTTGCAACAAATTAAAGAAGAAATTGTAGCTAAACTTCTAACTTCCTAGTTCTGTTCAGGAGTCTGGAAGCATTCCTATATTTCTCAAGATAGTTTCTTATTATTAAGTTGTGAAAAGAAGTCCTTAAGTAATGCTAAAAGTTCCGTCATTACTGCAAGCTTCTGGGGGCGTTAGGGTGAAGCAAAAAACAAGCAGCAGACTGGAACAAAGAGAGCACCGTGTTCAGTCGCTGATGTATAGGACAATAGTGACTGTTCCTGTGCACGAGTGCATGGAAAATAATAATTAGGAAGAGTATAAAGACCACCTTTCTACAACCCTCTTTCAGCTGCACCCAACACATTAAGCCAGTTGTATTTCCAGCTCAACAGAAAACCGACTGGTATTTTTATATTGCATTCTTGCCCTCAACAGAGGTCTGAACAAACTTGTTTACTTTTGGTAAACTCTCAAACTAGAAAAGCTTAAGGAAACAGCTTAATAAGACTGGCAAAATAAGAAATATATTGACCATATAGTATTTACATTACGTACATAATATAAAAATTCACCTCAGAAAAAAACCAACCATCCAACAAGCAACTTATGGAAAAATAAGGATAACAGAATCACAATTTGGTAGAATTTATGTCCAGAAAAATCTCCTGGTTTCAAGTTATTTGTCTCAAGATTTATTTATAACTGACACTGCAAAAAATAAAATCCAAAATACAGAAGATCTTTAAGAAGAAATTAAAAGTCATAAGGACATATGATTGTCAACTAGTAATTTAGAACAAAATTTGATATCTCATGGAGCTCATCCACTCCACTACTAATGGCTGCAGTAGTACAGGTTTATTTCAGAACAACACCATCATCTCCAACAGGTGTTCAGGCTACTGACGAAGAACTCACTGTTGATTCTGCAAACAATTTACTGTCTTGGCCCTGTCATCTGACATCAGTTCTTCTGAATGGAACAAATGATACCATGATAGATAAGTTAAGGGTAGAAGGACATATCCTTCGGCCTTTGAGTTGCTGTGCTACATTTGCTCTTTTGCTACTGTGTCGTATTCCCTTCTGCACATAACCTGTGTGTCTCTGCTGAATGAGGATTTTGAAATGCTCTCAAGAAAGCTATCTAAAAACTAAGATAAATGCATATGAAAGCTTAGGCCTCTACCCTGGCAGAAAAGATGATCTCCCAGAGATCTGGAGATCATCCAGATGATGATGATCTCCATCTCTACTCAACTGACTTTCAGTTATAATTCTGTGCTTCACTCTCTCTGGTCAAACAGGTTTCATAGCACAGGTTTTGTCTCTCTAGATACTCCACGGAGTTAAATTGCTACCATTGATCCCAGTGGCAATTGTTCAGCAAATAGAGCATGTGTTCCCCATGCCCCTGCTTATTTTGGTAACTGCCAGTTTGTGCTTGCACAATTGATTCCTCCCTTCTCCTCCCTCAGTGAACTCACTCACTCAGACTACTTCACTGCACACAGTTAAATCAACAGTGGCAACTAGACTGATCTATGGCAGCCTTTCCCACTGGCTTGAAGTGCTGCCCTCAGAGAATTGCACTGTATGATGTCCCACCTGCACTTCTGCCAGAGTGTGCTCCTGCTGTCCAGCTCCACATGAATGTTACAGCAGTTTTATGTGGTCAAAAATCAGAAGGCTGTGCAGGAGCAATAGAAAATAAATGTGCCAGGAATGATCACATCATTAACTTTATAGACCTGAGTAGTTTTACCATCTATGTATATGAAGATGTTAGGTACCAGTGCACAACCATTTATCAGATTTAGAGTACTGGTAACAACTGTTCCAACCTGCTGCTGGGAAACACTGAATTAATAAATTACAAAATCCTTTAATATTATCAAAGGAATTATGAAAACAATCGAAAACCCTCAGGCTTTTATCAGTAATTAATTTCTGTACTAGTGTTCAACCTTGTAATAAAAACTAAGAATACTGGCATTGTAACATAAGCACTAAAACGTTTAGTGTTATTGTAAAGCACATTCAAGAACACAATCATAATTTTCAGACTTAACATCCTAACATATTCTGGACGTATAGACGTACATACTGATAATAATATATTTAATACAGAACTTCAGCAAATTTCTTGCCGAAGTATAAGAACATATATTGACTTAACTGATCAAAATAATTCTTTACAGATCTGTTGTACCCAAACACCCAAACCCTCAACACCTTTCCCTCCCACCTCCTCTGTTTGGAGGAAGGGGTTTTTCTTTTGGTTTGTTTTTTTAAACATAAGTTATCTGGAAGAACAGGCACATGATGATCAGTGCCAGGCTCAGAACAGTTCTGTGTGGAGCTCAACTGGTTATCTCCAGTTCTTTTGAAAATAGACAGTTTACTTCTATTTTTGGTTAGTTTCTTTTAAACACTTATTTTTACTTGGGTAAGAAGACATATTTTGTTAAGCCTTTATCCTTTGGCTACTTAGTTTCTTCAGAAGCCTTTAAAAACAGACTATCTTGAAAGCCATTGGAATTCCAGTGGACAGTATCAACTAGACTTCACTCATCCACATGGTTCATGTTGAATCTTCCTAATAGTTTGAGTGGATTTGTGAGGTGCTACTTCTGTTAACAATTTCCCCCCCGCCCCCCCCCCAAAAAATAAAAAAAAATCACATTCTTTTCATGATCTTACTTTCTTTACTCTAGATCATACTGTTATTTCTATATTATCCACTAATTTATCAGAATTTGGGATAATCAGTCAAGAGTTGTCCCCTGAAAGTCCTTGGAAAGTCTATTTAAAAATCAGTGCTATATTTGCCGTCTTCAGCTTATTAGCTAAATATACTATATCAAAGTATCATCCAAAATTGCTTTGGCCAATGTATAACCTGTAGGTTTATTGTGTTTTTCCTTTCCTAAACAGTGTAGGTATTTCTTGAAAGAAACTCATGTTCACATTGAAACTAAGATGGTACTGCTTGCTGCAAATTTCTCCTAGAACTTCCATAGAAAGACACAGAATCCACACAGCCAAGGGCACAGGTACCCACAGGCAGCCACATAGACACAAGCAAAGGATGGTTATTTCCCAGTTTAAAATTAATTTGTTCAGTTTTGCCGACCATTAAAATGTATTTGTATGGAGTCACAAGAAAGATGGAGAAAAGGCATTCCTATCATGGTGTTTTCACCAGGATAAGAAAACCAGACAGCTGACACAAAAAAGAACTCCACAGCATGCACTACATGCATGAACTTAGAGTGCAGCGTTAAATATCTAAAACTAACTGAGCAGAAAAGCTTTTCATGATGCTGTAACTATTTTATCTTAAAATACCCTTTTTTCCCCCCAAGTATTACAGATTTTTGTCAACTAAATATAAGTGGGACTCTAAAAGAATGCCATCTTTTACTGAAACAAAAAACCTTTGCTTAATATCAAGTCTTTGGTCAAGAATATTTAACTACTACACACAAATTTGTTGTTTGAACTGAATAATCACTTAATCTTAGTTTCATGCTTTTCTAATTACAGACCCATGTGAGCAACATTAACAATCTATAGATCTGAATGAAAACCCTGTGCATTCATATCAAAAGATTATTACCAGACTGTTCAGTGCAGAAGTACTGAAACATATCCTGAGGGAAGCCTGAATGAAAGCTACACTGAAATATAATGCAGTTACGAGTGGTAAAAATTTACAAGTGGTAAAAATTTGACTTATATTTTACAGCAGCAGCCAAGGACAATGCTTATACATGAGAGAATTGGGCACAAATTTCATGGGAATAGGATATTCTCCACATGTATAGTCGAAACGCCCCATTGTATCTGGAAAACATTTGCCAACATTTTTCCATCAAAATGGAGGGAACATACAGAATGACAGTCAATTGCAAGTAGATGACCTCTTTCCAGTCTGGTTTTTGTGAGAAATACATGGCGCATGACTTTGTTAAATGACAACTAGTATTACCTGCAAGAGGTAAATAGTTAACAAGCACAGACTCAATCAAGGAGTGGCAGAATGAAATTAAGAAATGACAAATTGAAGCTATCTGTAACACAAAACTTGGCAGCAAAAAAAAAAAAAAACTCATCTCAATCTGTTGGGCAAAATAGAAGATCCACAGATCAGGCAGTACTAAACAGAGAATAAAACAGCACTGTAATAAAATTAAGTCAGCAATACAAAATCATGTTTGTATTAGCCCTCTTGGTGCACTGTACTAGTGAGATCATCTTCCTTTGTAGGAGTCATGTTTATTAGATGCTCAGGAGAAGACCAGAACTTTTGAGTGACCAAAAATTGCTATGATGTATAACAAAAAGACATGTATTGTGAAGTCTTGGACTGTCAATGCACAACATGTTACAGGCAATTTTGTCCTTTAGAAACCAGGTTTCTTCTTCCTAGACATTACAACATATTTAAAAACAAAACAAAACTTCAGTAGTAATTTGCAATAACTGATCTTATGGGTAATGTACTCCTAGTGGGAGTTCAGAAAGACTTAGTGTGAAGATTTGTGGACAAGATTTCTATGCTCTGTTTACATTTTCTGGGAGCTTAAGAGAAAACAGTCTGAAATAAGCTGCAGCTAACATGCTACAGGAAATGAAGGAAGAGAACCAGACTCCTCAAGAAAGATTTACATTTATATAATGGTGATGGCTATGTTTTGGCTCAGAAAAAGGAATGCAATTGTTCTAAAACACACAGAAAAGCTGTTGACTGGCTCTTCTCCTTACTTAGTGGATCATGAACAACTCCAGCACTGAACTCTGTATCAAAATGCTTTTTAAGGGAGCTTTTTCCCCATTGCATGGTGCTTTGTTTACAGACAACATCAACAAGTCCTCTCTCTGCATGGCAACCAAGGAGACACTAAACTAGCACAACTCTCACCTATGCCAGAGGCGTTGGTGTGAAACCCACCAGGGTATTTTCCATGGTTACAGGAGAAAGTGTAAGACAATTTAGTAATATGCTTTTCAAAGTATAGCATCAGCTTCTTTAAAAGATGTCCACAGCACATTGCCAGAAGGACCTGGAATCAACTGCTTACTGCTTTGCAAAATTTCCATTTGTGCTGAAATAATGCTTGCAAATATCTAGTCAGAATTTATTTTTTTTTTTAAGTTTTTTACAGAGAAGTTTTAGGTGCCTTTGAAATTAAAGTTTTGATGTTGAACTAAAATTGGAATGTGCTTCTAACATCTTAAGGATGTTCTAGCATGTGAACTCTTCTGTAGAGAATTAATTTACTTGGCAGAGGATCTTTCTAGTGCCAGAAATAAAGTCTTTTTTCCTCTATACTAAGCTATGCCTATATTTGGCTAGATCACAAGCTATTTTATTTTAAAATAAACAAAAACCTTTCCTACCAAAAATTCAGCTTTGCACATGCTCAGTATGACATCAAAATTTCCAGACGGATTTTTTCCAGTAGGTTATAAATCCATGGATCATACAAATAACATGGTCTACGCTAGATCTCTGGACTCTTGCTGGCTTAGCAAGACTTTCTTAGAAATCCTCTTCTGAAATGCTGATACAAGCCATGAAAACTGAAAGCAAGGAGTTTGTTTTGCCTGCATTCCCAATGTTTGCTGAAGATAATGACAGAGCAGCTGGATGAGATTCGCTGTGAAGGTGAGAGTAGAGATTAAAGGGAGATTATAAAACTAAGTTTTTTACTCAACTTCTAAACTTCATGTAAATTTTTGTGATATGGGTAGAAATGCATGAACAAACTTGTCCAAACTAGTTTTAACTTCAAGATTAATCCAGTCTTATATGCTCAACTTCCACAGAAACCCTTTGAGAGAGTTTGCATCATACATTTCTTTCTGGCCTTCTTAGCAGTGTTTTTAGGAAGCCTCAAGATTTGCATATATCATCTGTTGGGCTGAGATGAAAATAAACAAAGGAATAAGGTATCTTAAAATTTCATTTCCAGAAGTAAAGTAGTTAAGAAAAAAAAAAAAAAGTGTTTATACTGCATTAAGCCCGGATATTAAAATGCTACATTTCATTCAACCAGGATTATTGCCACAGTTTTGTAAAATCTGTGAGGTGTTATATAAGACTGCATGTTTTGATGTCTCCCTAAGATGTAAATGACCTCTTAATCTAAATAACTTCACAGTTATCACTACATTTTTGCTATCTGATTTCCAGTGAATGCTGGGTATTTTTTTTTTTATTTTTATTTTTTTTCATTACCTGGACAAGAACTGGTAAAAAAAAAAAGTACCATAGCTTAAAATGAAACTTCTGCTGTTTCATCTTGAAGTTTGGTTAAAACTTTTGTCTCTCTCCCTGTGCAATTCTATTAAAACCAGTGATTTGCACTTTAAACTCAGTTAAAACATGCAATAAATTGCCCACATTTCTATTGTAGAACAGAAATGCCAATCCACAGATGTTCAGAAGATTCCAAAGTTCCTCTTCTTTCTAAAAATAGGACTTTTCATCATTAACATAAAAAATAGATTGAAGCAAAATGCAGAGTCTCTTTTAAAACAAAGTTAAATAAGTATAATGGAGTTGACAGTGAAAAAAATTCTGAAAAGTCATTGAAGAAGCAGATGTATAAACTTTCTTAAAAGCAGTTAAATTCTAGTTTTCTGCATAGGCTTTCATTAGGTACAACACCTTTGTAAGTGTGCAACTTCTTAAAAAGACCATGCTCTGTACAAATCACAATTTTGATTTTTTTGTCTTACATGAATTCTCTTGGATGACATTTTGCTTTCACATGGTTGTATTAGTTTCTAAGTTACTACTGGAATGTGTAAGCAGGCTTTAAAATTATAGCAGACTAAACGAATGTGGACAGAGTACGGCTGCTGACTGATGGCACGTAGGTGCTAACAACCTTTGATACTTCCCCTTTTATTGTTTTAGTTCAGCTATGAGGCAGCCTTTCTTCGACAAAGCTAACCAACACACAATATTTGTATTGGAAAAGCAGGACAAAGACTGTCATGTGGGGTTTTGGTTGAGGGATGCTGGTCAGGGATGCTGTATTTCAGCTGAAACTTCTAAAGGTAAAGGTTGCCTTGGGAAGATATGCCAAGGCAGCAGTGCCTAGCAGTGATCTATGGGACGCCAAAAGTTTCTTGAACTTCTGCAAACATCCATCATGAGAGCAAATGCAACAGTAGCAGACAGAAGCTCTTAGGCAGGAAGTTTAATTCATGGTCTTGCCAGCCATGCTGGTGATTGATCATTTGCATATTCACTAATTCTGATATCAACAGTAAGGGTGCTGTCTACTCATATTAGGAATGAAAACTGGAGAGTCTTTTGAATTTATCTCCTAGCCTAACAACTGCACCCAGAAGAGTTATTTTAAAAGCAGTCCAGCAACATTTATTACATATGGTATGATCAAAAGAAAAACAAAGCAACCCACCCAACCACCAAATCAATGAACAAGAGCCCCCAAACCCATATCAAATGAGGATTTTTCTGTATCTCAACAACAGTATCTTCTGGATGGAAAAGGCCTGCATTGCAAACTTCCTGGTCAATAAACTGATACTTACTGACCAAAACTGGAGTTTTAAGAATAACTTTTTCCCCAGCAATGGGTTGTTGCCAATAAAGAATGACTGATGATTATATCTTTTCCCTCAAAATTCCACTATTTTGATTAAACTGAAAATGTAATATACTTGCAGGAAGGTTTTGCTCCAATACTATATAACATGTATGATTGACATTTGGAGAAATGCAACACCTTTTGTTAAAACACAGCCCTTACAATTAATATATGCTAACATACAACGCTGCTTTTTATTTTGGTGGGCATTTTATTATGGTTGTCTTGAACTTACAGAACTAGAAGAATCTTTTTTTTTTTGGGGGGGGAGGGGGAAACAAACCCAAAACACTAGGTATTCTGTAATAACAGTGGAGGGGGAAAAGAATAAGACAGGTCCCCAATATAACAATTGCCAAACATATTCTTGGATTACTTCTTTCCCAAATTAGAATTCTTTTTCTGGGTTTGGCATGAGAACTCCCTATAGGTATCTCATATAACAGAACATTGTTTATTTTGCTGTGGAGTCTATTCAGTTTATGGAGAGTCTGTTCAGAAAAAAACTTGTGTTCCTTTTACAACTTTACCATTCTGTAAAACCTATCCTTCCTTTAGCATCTTAGGAGGAAAAGACAGGGTATCTAATTCTCTCTAAGATATTCTACTCTGCTAGGTGAAATTGTTAGCATTTAGAATTTTGCTTCAGAATGTTTACAGGATTTTGCTATAGGATGTGTATGCTAGAACATTTGGGAAAAATGAATTGTCTAATATACTGCAATCAGCACTTAGAGAAAATACTTCATAACATAATAGGTATACTGTCAAGACCCTTATCTGCGAGTATCTGGGCCCAGGAAAAATACACAGTCTCTAAACTAAATCAATCTTCCTTGTATAGACATTTCTAAACTGAACTCCTGTTATGATGACCTGTTCAGAGTAATGAGATGAACTGTATGTATATCTCACTGAATATTTACAGACTTATAAAATAAAAAGGCATTCCAACTAACAGCTGTCTATAGCTGTAGTGGAATTTTTTGTATGGCCTCTCTCACTAGATTTACTGCAGTTCCTATACATTATTTAAATATTTTACTTTTTTTATTTTAGAAATATCTTACCAATATTTTGCCCTTTAAAAATATAATAAGAAAATCCCCTGCTCAGTCATCCAGTGGTTGTAAAATAACCACCCTCTGCAGAATTCATTTACACAAGTAACACTTTGGGGAAAAAAAGAGAGTGGTTATGGGAAAAGATTTAGCCATATTCATTTATAGGTAGTGGGGCAACAACTCTGAAGGGTGGCCACATCTCTCCATGACAGGCCCTCAGCACTGCTCTAGCCTTGCAGGGGAAGAGCTCCCAGCTGATGTGTGGTTCCTGTGCCAACTTCCCAATACCCCTAAAAGAGATGGGCATGCAGAGAGACTTAGAGAAGAAAAATTGATGGTGGCAGCATGCTTTACTCCAGTGGTCTGTCTCTAGCCAGGAATCACATCGAACTGCTGCTGTGAAGAAGAATATGAAAAGACTCTTATTTCAATCCCAGGAATTGTTCAGGGTGCTACAGGAAGAAAGCCATCAGGTTTGCCCCAGGAGGCTTCTAGATTTCAAGCAGCAGCAACACCACATTAAGAATCTAATCTAGGTGTGAGGAGATGAAAGCAGAAGAATTACAAAATCAGAAGAAAAAGGTTATCTGAG
The DNA here is from genome assembly GCF_000747805.2 of Chaetura pelagica. NCBI lineage: Eukaryota > Metazoa > Chordata > Aves > Apodiformes > Apodidae > Chaetura > Chaetura pelagica. The sequence continues at coordinate 7,608,882 of NW_009952973.1, read as the reverse complement.
AAAGTATTCAAGATAAAAATGGTATCAGTCTTACAAAGAGTGTGGGAAATTTATTTTGACTGAACAAATGTTCTACAATTAAACTGTAGTATACAAAGTATAATAATAATTTTTATATTTTATTTAATATTTTATTCATAATGCAAGAAGCACATTTGAGATCTCCACTAAGTACATATAGTATTTATCAGTGGGGAATTATTGGGGAAGGCTACTGTAAAATAATTGAAAATCAATTCAGATGTAACACAGCTAAAAATCTGACAACATGAGGCTGAATGCCCTCAATTAATTTTTTCAGAACCAGTTTTAAGCATCAGTTCAGCATCTCTAAAAATGGGAAAAGGGGAATCACGTTTAGGATAAGCCATGCACAATACAAACACATTTCTACCAAGAGATGTCTCAATCATAGTGACTTCACTATCTGTACCAGTGTCTTTTCTCAGGATCCCATAAGGTATATCACAAACAGAGGAATTCCTCAGGCCTTTACCTCTTAGAGGGACAGTAGAACTGGAGAGGGAAACTCCTCAGTCTGATCATTCTCACTCTGTTACTAAGATTACAACAGCTATCACCTGTGACTAATTCAGAAGTTTATCACAATATTAATTTGCTTCTTCAAAACAACTCATGATTGATGTCACAGTACTTAGAGTACTGTATTTAAAAGAAAAAGCATGTTTAAACAACTCCAGAAACAGAAAACAAAACAAATAAAAATAAGTCTTACCTTTTCAATGAATAAAGGAGGAAAGTCTCGCATGGTTACTGATGTCTGAACAATTTGTTGCACACAGCCTCCCCTTATCACTAGCTGACCTTTTCCACTGGTACACAAGGAAGTCAGTGTCTCATTATGATCATAAGTTACTTTCTTTCCCCTGGATATTCTCTCTTGTGTTTTAAGAATCTTTTGTTCTTTGTAGCCCACCACAGAGAAAAATATGCAGAGTTCCTCCTTGGATACAGTCAGCTATGTAATTACACCAGCGCACGTTTTCTTAGGACCGTCAAAAAGCTCTGTCTCTTTGACTGATTTATTTGCATCACTATTTCATGGCTTGTGCTTCCAAGAAATATTGTATAACTTCTTTTAGTACTCATTCCAAAGAGCACAACATACAGTGTTGTGAGGAAACAGTCCCACATATACATAAAGGGTAATACAATGGGATTTTAGAAAAAAATCCCAGTAAGCTATGAGAAAATTATGTCCTAAATAATACTGCCAGAAGGGTATTATTGATAGTGTGATTTGATACATGGTCTAGGATGTGAGTCTCAAAAAATACAATGAGCCTGATAAGGCTGATCACTAAGTGTACTTTCTTATCCTACTTTAATTAGGTTTTGCCTGGATAGCATCTCATACATTCTTCAATAAAACAACATTTAAAGGTCTGGGCTTTTGAAATAAGTAGCTGCAATTCTAGTCACTAGTCTGGGACATTAAAAGCCACCAAAATCCAACATCACAATAACCACTGAATCAAAGCTGAGTCATTTCAGACAGAGTAAAAGAAAAAAGAAACACAAAAAAACCAAACCCAAACAAAATAAAAAAAGCAACCCACACTTCAATAAAGCCTGAAGGAATCAACTGGCTTCAGGCCAAAACATGCAAATGGAACACACATTAGCTGAGAAGAAGTGAAATAAGTTTCCAAGAGTCATGGAACTTGTTTAAGATAAATCCTTAAGATACAATGGTACAGGGAAAAAAAATTAAATAATGCAACTCCACTGGACCATTTTCCAAATGTCTGATCTTGCATTCCTTGCACACCCTAATTCCCTTTAAAGTAATTATGAGTTCAGGCTGCATGCCAAGGTTATATAACTGTCTTAAAAGACAAATGCACAGTAGCACAAAGAAAAAGTATAGGATTAGGAAAAAAAAAATCCATAGCTGGGGAAACAAAACTAGAAATGTAGAAAGAAAAGAACAATGAAAATAGCTAAAGGTGAGATACATTTCTAATCTCTTTCTCTAGAACTGGAAAATATTAAGGAGGAAACTCAGAGTAAAGGGGGTGAAATTGGAAAAGTTAAACAGACTTGTCAAATAACAAAAATATTTGAGTTAGATTTCCTAAACTACTTTAAATAGGAGTAAACTAACCAAACAACACCTGAAATTTGCTGTACACCCGCCATTTTGGTTGACTACAGGATCAGTAAGGCAGAGGACAGACATAAACTAGCATAGCTGAAAAATCAATACAGATATAGATAAAGCACAGATGGAAAGTATTATAGAACGGCTGGAAATGCAAATAAAGAATTCTGTGGATCTATACTGACGGTGTAACTTTGAAAAATATTCTCCAAGTATGAAAGCGCTTTACAAAACAAACACCTTTAAGAGGTGAAGTTAGACATAGCCATACTACAGAAAACAGGCTGTGCTACTCTGAAAGTCTGTTGTAATATTTCTGATTGGTTTAATAATGTTACCTTTCAAATAAGTCCAAACACACTTGCTAATGAAGATCAATAAATCCTTCACACAGTAATGTCACACAAGCATGAAAATATCCATTAATTGGGCAGAAAACAACTGCCCAAAATTAAACGGGAAATTCTAAGCTGTTTCATTCCCCATTGCTTTTCTTCTGTTATATATTTTGGTTACATTTGCAGGTACAGTTTCTTGTATAGTGCAAATTTTTAAAGAATTCCTGGAAACCTTTCAAGGCATTCATCAATGTCAAGATTTTTATTCTGTAGGGAGTCATGTCAAAATCAACACAATAAATGTTACCATGAAGTACTGCTAGTGAGCCATTCCTACAAGAAAGTTTCTCGCTGTACCACTGCACTGAACAGTCATATCTCATACACATCTATATTTCGACATCCCCTTTTCTAAAATACCCTGCACCAAGAGTAACATTTAAAGAATTTTTATTCAAGGTGTACTTAAGCCATGTTCTGCACTAAGGATGCAGTTTCCATGCTAGTTTAAGCTGATGTAAATTTAGGGCAAGACTGAAAGGGTGCCAATGTGGCTGAAAAACTAGGTTTTTTTAAAAATTATTTTTATTACTTTTCAAATATATAAGTCTACCTAATTCAGCTGCATGATTTCTGGTGCCTTCACAGGGGAAGAAGTCTTAAGAAGGGGGTTGGGAAAGACAGGTTTATGCTTTTTGCAGTAAAATATAGTCCTTGGTGCAGCATGAACCAGTCAACAAACTACATGCTGAAAACAATAAGACACTAAATTTTGCCATACATCTCCTTGGGGAATATGTGATATGTGAGACTGCAGCTGAAGAAAGTCACAAATCATAAACTACCATACTTTAAAAGACTGAACAAACAATACATAATGAGAATACCTAAAATGCTTTTTTGAAAGAAACTATGAAACTCAATGGATAGCAAATTGACTGAGTAGCAGGTTACAGGTATTCCACTGAGAGGACAGAACTCCACCTAATTAGGAAAGCCAGCTCATTTATGAATCAGGATAAGATTTCTCTTACCCTTTTTCCTCTCTGTCTTGATAAAAGTTCCCTCTGTTCCTAGTTTGCAAAGTTAAAAAAAGCCCTTCTGACAGCAAGGGCACACGTTGCATTACATCTTACAGTCCTATCCAAATGGTGTAGAATGGTTTACTTAATACATATTGGAGATTACTAATCATATATTGAATTAACAAATTGAAACCAGAGTGGTAGCTAATCCTTTTCAGACTCTTACATGAATGTTGATGTTGGTAATAATTCAGAAGATCTTGTGAAAACAACAGACCATGTCAAGATTACAACAGCACATATATAACACTTAGAAGGCAGATATAAATAGCATTTGAAGACAGATATGAATTTAAGCAGTACTGTTTTCTATAAACTGTTTCTCACAAGAATAGATATATATGACTCCCATTCTTCAACAATAATAAGCAGTACCTTTCAAATTCTTCTTTATATGGATACCAAATAAAGGGCTATGGTATTATCAAAAACTATTTTTTTTCGCTGTTGTTTCTACAAGACATCAGTAGGATTTTAGAAATATGTGCAGCACAAAGGTCCCATTCCCTCTTTAATCCTCCAACTAGCAGTCCAAGGAGTAGAAGCAGACTCCTACTTGGAAAAGCAGCCTGGTTTGTGCATTTCTGTTGGTGGATGGAGAGGTAATTTGCACTACCCCACCTATTTGAACAAACTTCTCGCTGGAAACGACCTTCACATTGAGAGTGTGTTGCTAACTATACTGGCAAAGAGAAACCTCCAAATATACGTTTGCCATTCTACCCATCCAGCACTATCAGCTCTGTCCTTCTGCAGTCCCATTGCAAGGTCTGGGAATGTCAGCTACATAAGGCAACAGGAGACTCCATCTGGAAAGAGTCACTACTAAGTCTCTTGTGTCTGTAATCCATCCTTACTGAATACACTAATGAATTAAATTATGCAATTGTGTTTGAAAGTGCTCATCTCAACGTAAAAAATATCACTCAGCCGTGCAACTAAACCCATTTGTGTGCAACTGCCATAAATCTAAACCACAGTTATCTCAGCTTCAAGTCACTGGACCAAGAGATATGTGAGGCAGTCTGTCTGGCTAAATTTCCACAGGACAGGTCATGTCTCACTGCAAGGGAGTGGGGGAAGGGAATCTATATTGAAAGGCTTTCAAGAGCTTCCCCGAGCATTTCCAACTACTTGGCAAAGAAGCTTTTAGGATATATTAAGACTAAACTATGACGCTGGGCCAGTTCATGAGAGTAATTCTGACCACAAATAAATTTCAGGGATATTGCTTCATACTCAGTCCAGGACTTTTTGATGTCAGTCTTGATATTTTGCAGGGCACTGACAAGCACTTGTCTTGTTTAGATTCTTCCATTGGGAGCTTCAACTCTTAACTTTCAGTGGTCTGTCTGATATAAGATGAAGCTCTCCTCTCCTCCCACCTCGTGGTTAAGGTACATAAAATCTTTTTTTTTTTTTTTTTTTAGTGAGAAAGAACTGAAGGAGATTTTAGTCATTATCATATACAGCTGATTAGTAATTTTCAGTCTCAACCATTTCTTGATCCCTAGTATAGCAACAGTCTGGGGAAAAAGTAAAAGGAAAGTACATGAAAATAAATCAAATGCTACCAGGCTTATGGTACTGAGACTGCTGTGTCACTGAAAATGAACAGCCAAATCATAGAGAAGAAAATCATGATGGCATGTTATTGCTACAACTGCCATTTGTAATAAGATCTTCAATTTCTGTGTTATGTGAATTTGCAGATTAATTTGTAAAGTTTTAATAACTCAAAAAGTGGAGGTTTTTAAAAACTGTGTTATTCCATAGTGGCTTGATTCCATCAGTTAATAGTCCTTATTAAAAAAAAAATCTACTAGCTTTTATAATCTACTAGATGGTGGGTGAAAGTGAAAGACTGCTTTCACTGAAAACAGTACAGACTGGTCAGATTCTTCCCAAGACTTTCAAACTCCTGCCAATATATTTTAATACAATTTTGAACATAATTTTTAAATTCTTAATTGTCAGTTTTATTTTTAATTGTATTTAATATTTCAATTGAATACAATGTTTTAAAGCATTTGGCCTTGCTTTAAATTTTTATGCTATGAAGATACAACCAGACATTCACAATAAGTCGAGCATCAGCTTAATTTTGAATGTGTAGGTTATGCCACGTTAATTAGAAAGTAAGCATAAATAAGCAAAATCAGGGGAACTGCCATTCTACTTGCTTAATACATTTTTCATGAAAAGAAAGGGAGCTTTAAATGAAGAGGGTATATTCCCAGATCCTGAATCTGTTTTTTAAAGAGTATACAGTATGACACTTTCCTCATTATGGAAATTGTGGATAACAGATTCACTATTTTCAGCAATATTTTTGGCTTTGGACGTGATTAATATTTGAAGGAGAGATACAAGCTATGCTAAAGTTATCTGTCTTGGTATTTTGGTTTTCAGATCAGACTTGTAAGAGCGGGAGCTATGAGCAACCTAGCTTAGAAAATAGCGAATGACCAATAACATTGATTTGCAAGGACATGAAAAGAAGACCAAAAAAATCAGGCTTCCTTGATGTGGAAGTAAAATTTGAGAAGAGGGGATGGTGCATCCTTAGTCTTCTTATGAGATAAAATCATAACACAGCTTGATGGGACACCTGGACACTGAAATGATCCTGGGCTCTGCAGGCCAATAACCAGAAACAACCCCTGTGAGAGCTCTCCCCCTTACTAACCACATAGGAGGTGATGCATCACCGGCCTTATAAAATAGGTTTCTTGGTGTGCATTAAGTAGTGTTAACAACACATCTTTGCAAGCAACCTCTTTTACAGTGACTAGTAAGCACTTGCCTTATGTCAAATGCTGAAGCAGTTTTTTGCCAGACAAAGAACTCACCACAAAGGAAAATAACTCCAGTAGTTTGTTGATAGGTGTAATTGCTCCATGTGGTGCCTGCTAGCTAGACCTGCACTCTGCAAAGTACCACCATTAATATCAGACCTAACCTGATTTTGAGGCTGTGAAATCATAACTTTTAACAAACCAGGAAGTTTTTTCATGGGACCTTGGCTACTAAAATATTAGGTCTAATAAGTGACCCAATATTTTGAGAATTGTTTTAATCTAGAAGCATTTGAACTTGTTAGGGTCCTAGCAATCAGATTAAGTTTAAAGTGCTTCATTGGTGGTCATGAGTAAAAAATAAAAAAGTAAAATAGCCTGACAATCAAGAAATTACAAGAAAACATGGGCTTCCTGAATTGCCTCCTGTAGGGAGGTTAAACTAGGAATCAGGGATTTATAGCGTGCCTAACTGTTAGACCAGCGCTTGGAATTATCTGAAGGAAAGACTAAGTAACAACTCATGTTCTGTAAAATTCAGTGGGAAGAAGAGCCTTTAAAGCCTTTTTCTAGTTTACAGAAAGTGTCTACAATCTTCCCTAGGAGGGTTTTTCCTAATACAATTAAAAAAAAGGTCCATTCAGATTCTTCTCTAAAAGGCAATGCATGACTGTTCCTCATTCTGTTTCCAAGCAGACTGATAAATACATGCAAACAGATACATGCCCACAGGGAGAAGAGTCTGGTTCAGCAAGTTATTATAATTCATTCTGAAATGCTTGATTGTTCTGTCTGGAGCAGCCAGTGTTTTTCATCTGCCCAGGAAAACCCATTTTTTACATTGCCACTTCAGTAAAAGAAAGCCATTGTGGAAGCTGACTTAGTTTTTGCTTTGTGTAAACAGTTTAGGGTCATATCTTTAAAATGAGACAAACCAGCTGCAGTGTAAAGTTCCTATCAGTGCACATGGGTCCATACTGCAGCCACCCACAAATATCCAAGCACAGATACACTACAACCACTTTTATGGATGTTTAGACTAAGTGCTAATATAAACACTACACCAAATTGTACATATACTTTTTTTTTTTTTTTTTTTTTTTACTTTATTTCCAAAAGCAGAACTATGATCAGAAAAAACACATACAGATCCATTTGCAAAACTGGCCTCAAAAACTCAGGATATTGCATTAAAACAGAAAAACCCCTTGGTGATGGAATTTTGACAGCTCACAACAAAAACAACGCCAAACGTTTTTGGATATGCACCAGGGCTTTTGATCAAGAAATGGGATGACAGCATTCTAATTGATCTGGTCTAATTTACTTTCTTTCTAATTCTAAGAAAAATATGCAACTGCAAATTTAAACTGCAGAAAATGAACAGTAATGTCAGGAGTAAATGTAGTAGAAAGTGCAGATTATCAACTTGTGGGGAAAGCAACGTTTGCCATATTTTTTTACTACTTTAACTCTTTTTCCTCGGTTTGTACTGTTAGATATATTTTTGCCACACAATTTGATGCCTCATATAAGACTGATTTGAAAACTGTGACAAATTTTATGAAGTGTCTGTATGGCTCTGAAATTATCATAACTCTGTCGGAATTATCATAATGTATCTTATTCATCTCTTATAACATTTTCATTACATTTTAAAGCTGTTTCTGTGTCTCAGACACAGACATTTGGTCTTGGCACAACCCGAGAGAGATGAACATACGGCGGGGGGCAGAGAATGAAAACTTTAAGTGGAACAGAAACATTTTCCATCAATAATTTTAGGAATTTGTCTTTCCCCTTCTATTCAGTCTCTTCTTCATCTCTCTTGGCACCATTGTTACAGTTTCCCACCTCTCTGCTAATACAATTGTTTGTGAAATTAAAGTCTGAGGTGACAAAAGAAATATTTCTGTTAAATAATTATCTATTTTTGTCACCTCGGAGACACACAATTTATTTTGTTATTCTTTCACAGATCAGTCACTAGTTGATCCATGAAGCAAAATTCACAGTTGCATTAGAGAAATTCTGATGAGAATAACTGGTACTGAAGATACACAATGCAAGACTCTCAGTCACTGTCACTGTGCAACAGGAAGAAAGATAAACTCACTGTGAAGAAGACCTGTATTTGCTAATTCTCATAGTTGGTGGGCTTGCCTGGTTTTGAGTAAACAGAAGAAAAATTGAAGGAATCTGGGGAGAGGCTACTATGTTTGAAGACACATCCTCCTTATGAGGAAAGGCTGAGGGAGCTGGGTCTCTTTATCTTGAAGGAGACTGAGGGGTGACCTCATCAATGTTTACAAATATGTAAAGGGTGAGTGTCAGGATGATGGAGCCAGGCTTTTTTCAGTGATGACCAGTGATAGGACAAGGGGCAATGGATGCAAACTGGAGCATAGGGGGTTCCATGTGAATATCAGGAAGAACTTCTTTACTGTGAGAGTGACAGAGCCCTGGAACAGGCTGCCCAGAGAGGTTGTGGAGTCTCCTCTGGAGACATTCAAAACCTACCTGGATGCGTTCCTGTGTGATGTGCTCTGGGTGACCCTGCTCTGGCAGGGGGGGTTGGACTAGATGATCTTTCGAGGTTCCTTCCAACCCCTAGGATTCTGTGATTCTGTGACACAAGAACTGAGTTGGGGGGACAGAAGAGGGGATGGTTAGGAAAGGGAACACACGGGACAACAAAGTAAGTGGAAAGGTACAGTGCATTTATGCTGCTCATATTTTTTCTGAAGCATGGTGTAAAACTCACTAACAAAGTATAAATCAATTGCAGGTGTTTCTTTGGAGTTTGGTTTCCTAGCATACTCATTATAGCAGCTTTGTCTTTTCAGTTACCAGACCTCAAGGGACTGTAAATCCATGAGATGAGTAATAAAAAACAGTAATGGAAGGTGCAAATGAATTAATGGATAAAGATCCTAGGCCAAAAGTCCTTTCTATTAAACCAAACCCCATTTATATGGCACTGTTGTGAAAAAAAAAAAAAACCAAAAAAAACCACAAAGAAAAGCAAGAAAAACATTTCTCCCAGTAGAGTTACTGAGCAGGAGGCCACCATTGATGGAACAGCAGGAGTTCTGAAGCCACAATTTCATATATAGATGTTTCAAGTTGGCATTATTGCTGTTAGGAACCTATGGCTTGCTGTGCTTTAGTGGCAGCACAAGCATTTATGCAGGCATCTGCTGATGTACTACTTCTCACCTGGCATGGTATCCTGGGCTGCTTTGTCCTCTGCTCCAAGGGAAGAAGTGCCATGAGGCCAGGCTGGCTCAGGAGAGGCCAGAAGAGGATGAGAGCAGCTTTGACTTATGCTTGTTTGAAGTCCATACATGAGACTACAGCTTAAAATAACCCTCTCACATCTTTAAGTACTGGCATACTGAAAGTAGGCCAAAGCAGAAGAGGCCTCCTGGAGTGTGTATCACTAATATTATCAACTATTGAAAATACATTAAAAGCCTATGAAAAAAGCCATATAAGCTACAGAAGGCTGGAAATCTGTCAGGCTCCAAACCATCTACAAAAAGTGGGTTTGCTGCAGCTAGTTTAAAAGCACCTTGCTACTATCAGAATCTCTTGCTAGGAAATTATTCTTAGCATTAAAAATTCTATGAAAGAACAAAGCTATACAGTGTACAATAAAACCGTTCTTGAAGCAGCATACTTTCCTAGGCTTTCTGTGGAGTATTTGTGGGTCACTGGGTTACTACAACCACCCACTAAAAATAATAACTGAAAGTGTGTAATTAATTGGTCAAGAAACAACTACTGTCTTCTCTCCTACCCAGAGCATGCTTACAGTCATTTGGAGTAACCTGCCTTGCTTTGGCAGGCTATCTCAAACTGATTGAGCTGAACAAACCAGTTTTAAAGGGACAGATTTACTCCACCTGAAACATATTTTGGCCATTTGGTAAAACAAGAATGTAGTTTGCACTAGAGCTGTAGGTTTTTTTGCTTTGTTTAAGAAGATTCTCATATAAAATTGACCTTGCAACTATGCATCACCAAAAAACTCAAGATAATGTAGGCTCACTGCAAAAACTGCAAATGCACTACCACAGTTTTACATGTTTTGTGCAGCTTTGGCAGCCTTATTTTGTCATAAATGATGTTTATTAAAAAAAACAACTCCAGTCCAGCAAGTTTAGATGACTACAAATTGGCTTCTAATAGATTGTGTGGAAGCTGAACTCTAAATAACTATGTAAAACCAGCCTTATCAGTGAGACTCACACTCATGACATACTGAAGATAAACAGAAGACAAAGCTTAATTGATCAAATGAAGTGACCTGTGAAAACATCACGTGAGCTGTCAAAAGACTTCTGAGTGATATTAGAGTTTCCTCCCATACACAGGATGAAACTAACCCATGCAGTTAATCTAGCAACTAACAGTACCTCAATCTGGAACCAGTTTTTTCCTGTACTGGAGCAAAGGAAAAAAATATAGCCATTTTTGATAGTTTAATGGAATAAATCTGGCTGGGCCTTAGCTTAGTAGATCTTATCCATCAACTTATAGTCAAGTTGGCACCCTGTCTGTGGAGGGATAGTGGGTTCTTCAGATTTGCTCCTGGAGTGATGTTGAGGAGGTAGTTGTAAACACAGTTCTTGGCAATGAAAGCCAAGAGAGAAAGGTCAAGTGTTAATAATTTTGAATCTTTGAAGAATTAGAGGCACAAAACATCCTAATACTTTTGAAGTACCAGTATGTTATGTCTAGTCTATCAATAAACCTGGAAGCAGCTTCAGAGATGTATATTCAGCATAACCATCAAATAATGGAAAGACAAGAGCAACAAAAGAACTCTTAACAAACAAAAACAACTGCAAAAGTCTCTTCCAGGTAAATACCACAGAACTGAAAATGAAGATGCCTAGTGCAATGACTATCTGACATCATTTCCAAACCGGTAAGACTGCGTTTTCTTCTTGAGTACTAGAAAATATTTTTAAGTGAATGAATCTTTTACAAGAATTATCATAGGAATCCATATACACATATGCATACGCTCTTATCTACTATAATAACCACAGACCTAACCAAATGTTAGATCAATTTTGTTCATAAAAGAAATTATCTGATAACCCTATTATTTCCACATTCTAGAAGACTGGTAAGGAATATGGCTGGGTTCTACTCTAAGCAACACAAGACTAAAATATCTCTCATGAACTCACAGAAAGATAATTACTATGGTCTGCAAATATTCAGAAGAGATTAAATTATTAGCATCTGAACCCCCCCTTCTCCTAAATTTCATGTTAACATATATAGCTGATTTCAAAAGGTCTTACAAAGATCTATCCCTTGCCAACCAGGAAGAGAAAAGGATTTTGTGGTGTCAAAAAATAACAAAATCCATTTGAATTTCTGGCTAAAATAAACTACAATATTACTTGGTTGTAAAATATATTTCCAAGAAGCTACATACACATAGGGTATTAAGTGAATATTCCAGAAAAGCCAAAGAAAATCGGAGTCAGGTCACTGCAAATGAAAATGAGGATCTGAAAAATTATGGTTGGGATATTTTTGAAGTTTGACATTGATTGATAAAACAAAAATTACATAAATAACTTTGTCTTCTTAGAATTGTGACTGCATCTGTATCATAGTTAGAATTTGCATTATTTTGTATTCATAATACTTTCTCATTTTAGAAAGAATATTTCTGTCTTATTCACTTCTTCTGAAGTTTAAATGTTTCTCCCTGTATAGGGAAAAACAATAATCCTTCCTTCTAACCACAAATTAAAGAAATAAAGTACTTGAGCTGAACCCCAACTGTTTTCTCACGGCTTATGACAAATCCTCTGACGATATAAAAAAATAGATTCTGATTTATGGAGGACACTAGGTTGTATAAAAACAAAAATTAGAACTGGTTTAAATATTTAAAAGTATATGGATCCCCACACAAGCAAGAGCAAATGGGTACTGAGAACTCAGAGAATTTGCTAGATATTTTCAGCAAGGTCAACAAACAACATACAAAGCTGATAAACTAACTGTCTGAAATCTGGACTCTAAAAAATGTTATTCTGTCCTTAAATAATGCTGCACTGCATTTTCTGTTGGCAAAAATTTGATGTAGTTTCCCAATGTTTTTCTGAAACATTCCATTGGTGAGTAAACATGAAATGTACAAGTGGTACGCAACAAGTTGAATACAAACATTTCCTATCCCTAATATTTCCTTTAATAACGTATATTTATGTTGTTTAAACCTGCAGTCATTGGTTTCACAAGACACTCTAAATCATACTAGTACTTATTTGTTATTCAAGTTTAACCTCTATCTGTAAAGCTTTCAGAATATTTTTATCTAGAGCATCAATTCTAAATGTTTCTTTCCAGATATCACCTGATAAGGCTGAGCAGTCCAGATTTTAGATGTGGCTTCAGCAAGGGTTCTTAATATGTGCATGACTTTTTGAGAAGGATCAGATTTTATATTTCAAAGCTGTTGTTTTGTTCTGAATTTTGTTTGCCATAAAGAAAGGCTATAAGATACTATAGCAATATTTATAACAAACAGGTAAGTATGTAAAGAAACACTTTTATCTACCTCACATTTTACCACTAAGTTCAGGGAGCTTTAAGCTATAAAATTGTATTAATTGCCGACTTATAAATTATTTTTTCAGAAAAGTTAAGTGATGATTTGTAGAATTACCATGTGTTCTTGTGACTTGAGAGTTTATTCTGAATTTGCCTTTTTGGAAACAATGGCATAACTTTTTTAACAGCCTAAATACATGTCAATCATCAGAAGCATCATTCCAATGAGCAACAACATTTTTCTTTCAAGTTACGTAAAGCTTTTTTTTTCATAAGTGTTAACTTTGCCTTACTTTAGTAAGGCTGGTTCTCTGGCAGAAATCAGAGAGGCTTGTTTGGAAAAGGATTTGATATGCATGCTCTCTCCTGCTTAAAACTGGCAGAGCACACCTCATCTAAAAAGTCTACTACATCAAAGTCTGGGAAGCTTATCCACTTGTATATTTAGCTTATTTAAACAAAAAATAATAATAAAAAAAAAATCTTGGCCTTGTCCTTTGGCTACTTTTGATGATCTGTATTCTATGTGCCACAACATTTCTTGCAGATTGTACAGGCAATAGCCAAGGAAAACACCTGTGTGTCAATATTTTAAGTTCCCATGCTCATTTTCAAAAGCATGTTTTATATAAAAAATTTCAATCCTTATGAGTTCCAGTTTGATGTATTTATGAAAAGCAGCAAGATACATAAATTAAGATAATTTAATTCCATCTTTCAAATTTTTGTGCCAGTAACTTGCTAGTATTAACTCAGTTTTCATCCTGATAGTAGAACAATACATGGAGAGGCAATTTACATCCTCCTTCAGTGCCTTCTTTTTAATTCTAATGGAGAATTGGCAGATATATTTAAAAATACCTGTTTACCAATCAGCACAGAATATTACCATGTGTTGGGTAACTTCTATCCTTGACTCAGGCTAAACTGAAAGGCTTTCCTGAAATTCCAAGCTTATTTTTTCTCATGAAATAGTCCTGCTATAGAACCATGCATATGCTGATAGGTTGTTAGAAATTAGACTGTATGGAGAATAAGACATGACTCTGCTATAATGGTCCTACCTTTCTGAACAACTGACATTAGCTCCATAGCTTACAGGAGAGAGCCTTAAATGAGATATTAAAAGCCCCACTGTAAGAGGATTCTGACAAAAAATGGCATCCCCTGCCAGATGCTGCCTACAACTAATGTAATAGAAACAACATGGAAACTTGAACAAGCAAAGTGCTTGATTATAAAAGCTGTGATATATAGCCCTGCAATATTTGGAGGGCAAATCTGGACTATCCATTGCTTTACAGTTTTTCCTAATGAAACACAGAATTATTAGAATTTACCTTAGCCATGAAAATACTGTTAAATTCCTTAATTAGCTGCTGATAATGCAGCAGTATATCTAAGAAGCTGTTTTGTCTGTTTCTACACTTTCTACACTATGGGGTTTTTCTCTCCAATTTTCTTCAACCTGGGAATATTGTGAGAACGGTATTTAGTACTTCATGCTGTAATGAAATAACATATTTATATTGTGTTTGCTGATAAACAGCACCATGTTTATGTGTTTTAATAGAAACCGAAGGCACACAGTTCTGACTTTAGGGGCTGAGTTCGCAGTTTGACTCAAACAGGCATTTACTAGATAACAAAGTCTGAAAATATCACTAAAGTCCATTTTAAACTGTGTTGAGAGTTAAGTAAACATGATTAGCAAAGAGGCCAAAAGGGTAGATGTGAATTTCTCTTTCTGACAGAAAACACTGTTTATCCTGTATTACTTTAGGAAGGAACAGTTTAATTCCCAGTGAGCATTTTAAAAGTAAACAAAAGTTGGAGTGAATCCAACTCTAAATTCTAAGCAATTTCAGCAAGCCAATAACATCTACGACACTAAGACAATTATTTCCATAAGTATTTAAAATACTACAAAAGTTAATTAAAAAAATGATAAAGTGAAGCACTTAGGAAGACTTCTCACTTCTGTGTAAGCTCCAATGACAATTTTATCCTGCTAGCAGTTATGGAAGTACTGAATTTTAAAGATATAATTAATATATATGTTTGGACCAATCAGTTGTCAGAAAATAAATCCAGACTTTCCCAGTAATGTTTGCCATTTCAGTACTATAAGTTTTGAATGTCCAATTAAAAAGCATTTTTCTCCACAACTCCACAACAGAAAATGTTACTGCTGAATTCAGAAATGTGGAAAATAAAATGACCTTAATCTTTCAGATAAAACCAGAAACAAACTCCTGCAATAAAACTGTTGTCACCTCAGGTTGGTTGTGCTTTCTCTCTGTGAGAATGCAGCTGCCAGGGAGAAATACAGTGTCACTGAACCACAAAGCTGGATTCTTCAACTCACATGCCAGATCCTCACTCCCATATCTTTTGCTAAACTTGAACACCTGAGAAGATTCTGCAGAGATACAATATTTGCTTACCCAATTCTTCTTATATAAGCTGAACTAGAAGTTTATGGCATTGAAATGCTGTGAATGCAGTTCCTCATTAGAGGCTTTAAGCTTAGTAAAGTTTGTTTACTTCCCACATTCTCTTCTAAATTAAAAACAAACAAACAACACAAACAAGAACTGTAATTGCCAAGACAAATGAAAAACAAATCCTTAGCTATGAAATCAGCTACAGGTGAAAATGTAAAATGAAAACAGGTACAGATAAGAAAGAGGAAAAAATACCAAAGCACTTGCACAACACATTCACTGGCAAGGTACTTTATGAAAGTCCAAGAGATAGTGTTAACACAGTAATTCATAGAAAACTCTGAATTCATGGCCTTGTAATGTCAGTACCATTAAAACAGACCAGTATAATCACTTAATATTACAAGGAAGAACTTACTGGTTCACTAGAAACATTTTCTGTAGTATGTTTAATGAAGTCTCTTCAGTAAGATTTTTTAAATTAAAAATTCAGACCTGTATGCTGTCCCTTCAAGGTTTCACCCACTGAGAATTTACGTAATTTGATCTGCATTCTATGTATCTGTCAGGATCATCCAAATATTTAATTTCTCAAAGCAGGAAAATGAATGCAATAGCTATATAATAAACCAGAACTCATAGACAAGAAAAGGAATTTCTACAGAAACTCTTAAGTTATTGTATTTGGAATGGAAAATACGCCATGAGTTTTCCCTCTGATTCTGTTAAGAAGCCTTTTACAACTCATGAAAACATGACAGTGCAATTAACTCAAAACAATCCTTATCCTAAATTGATTATGTTAATAGTAGTTCATCTGTTGGAATTATGACGGCTTTCTATCAGAATGAAAGCAGCAAGCAGATAGGGAGAAAACAAAAGTGAGACTGAGCAAGAGAACACGTGAGTGACAGTAAACTAGGATCAGGGACTGAAGGAAAAGTTACTTTAAGCTCTAGTTATTTTAACTTTTTTTTTTTTCCTATTACAATTATTTTTAAAAAAGTGTTTTAAAAAGAAAAATGTAAAGGAAATAATTCCTTTAATTGCACTTTTAAAACAAAAAAAACTGTGGTTGTGCCCTTTTATTATGGGAGCAATGGGTTGGGGTGGGAGTAATGTATCACACCAGTTATCTGACTTTAACTGCAATTAAAAAAAAATTAGGTATTATAAATAAAAAGACAGTTCTATTTCTATGAATTACATGATTTACCACAGAGACGTGACAAAGGTGAGATGGGGGGATGGTGAACAAAATCTCAATGGACAAAATCTTGCACTTCATCGAAACATTAAAAAAAACATAGGCCATACATAGTTCACAGAAACAAATAGAAACTACAAGCAGAAACACTACTGTGGTCAACATAGCTAGGGAGAGGGAGAGGAAAGGCAAGAACTCAGAAAATTTACAGTATCATCTTTCAAATACATTCAGAAGAATATGAAAAGTGTTTTCAAATATCAATCCATAAAAAACAGATAGACTTCAGAATCAAGATAGGGGAGATAATAGAAACAAATTTCAAAGAACATGCAAGAAACTAATAACTTGCCTGTGCTTCTTGTTTCCATTTGCTTCTTAGAAAAAGCCTACTCTTAATACCTTGGGAGGAACTGGGAGCAACCGTTGGCAAAAAAGATATGAAAGAGGCAACAGAGCTATGAAGTGACAGCCGGACAGAAAAGAAACGGAGAGCATTCTTGGAGATACTGAAGATTTTGGCAAGCTTACAGCATGTGTGCAGCTTAAAATTCAAAACATACAGGCTCAAACAAGTGGCTGAATTCATGTTCATTTCCTCTCTGTTTCCCTGCCTATAGCATAAGCTGGATTACTTTCAGTATTAAAATAAAAAACTTGAAAAACATAGAACACGTGTGCATAAGACGCTGACGGCATACACACTACACATATTTTATAACTGGTTCAAGGATATTTGACTTTTCCTGTTAAAATACTGATTAGTCTTTATGTAAGCAGGATGTACATTTAGTTGTCTCCACCTACTAAACATCAGAAAACATCAGTGCCAAAAGAAGAAAAATCCTAGCAAATACATTTCTCTACTACCTTTAACCTTTCTTGTTGTTGATGTCCATTGTTACAAAAAGATTCAGACTTCTTTTTCTGCAGATTTTAAAAGGCTTAAAGTTCATTTAGGATTACCCTTTAACACTATGTTAACAAAGGCATTGGTAAAAATGAAATTTCTCAGCAATAACTGCCACTAGTTTTGGATCATGCTATTCCTTGGTTTGAAGTAGACAATTAAAATAACTGAAATCAGAATGTGCACAAAAACCCAATGAATTATTCTCGCTTGCTATTTCAAGTTACTATCTGCTATTAGATTTTCATTAAAACCACCTTAAGGACTGGAAAAAAAAGTAACTTCCTATGCCTGAGCAGGTTGCTTTTAACAGCAGACTGACTAGCACATAATTTCAGTATTCAATTTATTTGTGACTGTTTTGAGGAATATGAAATAAATTGTTCACACGTTTTCATGTGACTTTAATGTCTAAATGAGGAATCGTGTAAGTCACTGGGATTAGAACCATCTCATAAAATTGAATTTAAGATAATATGAGCAAATGTATCATTAATATGTAGCATCAAATCCATCAGATCATAGAATATTGATGTAGAACTGGAATAGTTTTATATCTCTTCAACTCCATGCAGCTCCATTAGAACTGATGTAACTTGCTAAAACTCAATTATGGCATTTTCGCAGCACTATTATATATTTATACTTATTTTTCTTGACATACTAAATACAGACCATCTAGTTTCCTCAGCAAAATTGTGTCTTCATTCTCATTGAAAAAAATGGTGCCTGCATTGTTTACATTGTTTCTCTAGGAAAGAGCCTTGCTTTTAGAAGTGTTCTTCTAGTCATCAGAATATGAAGATAGAACAGCTTAAAGATTTGTAGGAAGATTTAGGATTTAGCATCATTATAACTTCAAGAAAACAGAATTATATTTTTCATGATAGACCTCTCATTGGGTGTCCCTGCATACTTTTTTAACAGATGGCCGTCTCTGTAGCTGCAACAACCTATCAGCCGTGTAATATTTAATCTCTCATACCTGCAAACATGTATCTACTATACCACAAGATGCTCAGAAACTTTGTTCCACTGAATTATTTATTTATTTAACACTTCCTATTTCCTCTCTTCCATCCCCCAGTCTCAGAGTTTTCCACAGTAATCTAAGATCACTAAGAAAGTCAACTAATATATTGGCTTAAACTAACCTCATCTACTGCATTCAGTCCACCTGTGTGCCATGAGGCATTATAATACTTTTTTTTCCTTCTCAGCATTTGCAAATTTTGCTTAAGAAAAGGAGCCTAAGAAAATGGAGACAAACCCCTATTTCTTAGCAGATTCTCTCATAAAACCTCTATTTTTATATATTATTTGTTAGTAAATCCTATGCCCTAGCCCTAGTACAAAATGGACCTGTTGATTAGTAGCCGCTGAAGCAGAAATTCTCCAGAAAAGTTTTCCTTGGTTTATCTCTAATCCCATTTAAAAAATACTGGTATGAAACAAGAGAACGAAACAAAAGCACTAAAAATTAACCATTCATACATTAATTGTGACAGTAGATGTAGCAAATGCTCAGGACCATGATCAAGTGATTAACTTTGTGTGCAGTTATTCTAATTTACATTTTAGCAAATTTTGTTAGTATTGGTTATTCCTACTACAGCAGAAAATAGGTGTAGATAAAAGTTTCATTGTGAGTAGACTTTATTAGCAAGATAGGATCCAAAGGTCCTTGCCAACCCTGAAAGAGCACAGCAGATGAAACTAAAGCAGTGGGACTGGATAGACCTTTGCTCATGAATGCAAAGTTACTTGTTTACCATGATTGCTAACTCCTAGACAAAAGAAGCATGTCACAATTTTCATATACAAATTAAGTCTTGTTCACTTCCAAGTAAAATGCTATGACTTTGAATTTTTTTCAGCCTTATGGAATATGGGACTGTCAATTATACATTACTTCATGCCTTTTTTTTTCTACCAGAAAGTACTACAGAGGAGGCAAACCAGTGTCTTATTCTCTATAAGAGAACATATTTTTAATGGGAATTTTCAGACTCCATGGACTCTTAAATGATTGTTTGGTTTTTTTAAATTTAAATTACTGTTTTATAACTTCATGATTTTTGTAATAGCCCTGTTTTATCCTTGCATTTGCTGTAATGACAAAACTTTGACTTTCCACATTTTTGCTGTAGCAAATACATCCAGAATATATACTATACATCTTTCTGATTCATAATTCTAATTCAAAATTAATAATATTTGCTTTTGGTTTTTAGCAGCTTTTGGAGAAATATGCAAAACCCACTAGGATATGGTTCACTGCTGAGTCACATATAAGAGGTGGGGAATTTTTCTCATAGTTGGAAAAGGCTCCTTTACTTTTTGTTTCATAAAAATGATGACAGCAGAGCTCTGCTCTGTGCGTCATCCAAGTTATGCAGGAATGGTTTTCTATTCAGGTTTTTAATCAGAAGATGCAATAAATTAAAACAAAAACTCACATAAATGAGTGTTTAGCATTCGAGAATTTCCGTGGTCTGTCTTTCCTAACTTAGGATGCTAAAGCACATCACATTAATATATACATCGGTAGAATGGGATGGGGAGCAATTTTCCTACATCACATGTCTTCTCACCACTTCCCGAATGTTGATCTGGATAAGAAAAAAATGTGAAGCCTTCAGAGCTCCAAGTACAGAGTGTTTGTTCTTTGGGCTTCAAAGGCCTGGGATGTCTTAGGCAAGATGAAGGACTTAAACCTGACTTTTATATATTTCAAGGCATTCATCATTGGATTATATGCTATTCTCATGTGTTCTTTTTTCTCTCCATGTCTTCCTGTTTAAGTCTAAACAGTGACTTACTACTTTTATATGCATATATCGTATACAATTAATAAGGAATTAATAATTTCTTCCAGCATCTTTAAAACCCAGTGACTGGCAGGAAAGCCATTATCAACATCATAGTATGTACATGACTAGAAGTACAAGTAAGTTAAATCAAGTTAAAAATACTTGCAGTGATGAGAGAAAAATAGTGAAACATTTTGATAAAGGGCAGAAGAAACATTCTAGAAATGGCTGAACCAGAATCTTTGCAAAGATATCTAAGGCATCAATTACAAAACAGGAGAAACCATGAAAGAAAACTCAGGAGGAATGGAGACTGAAGTGACAAATAATTCTGTTCA
Source organism: Chaetura pelagica (assembly GCF_000747805.2). Lineage (NCBI taxonomy): Eukaryota > Metazoa > Chordata > Aves > Apodiformes > Apodidae > Chaetura > Chaetura pelagica. Next base: position 7,588,233 of record NW_009952973.1, on the reverse strand, counting down.
AGAAACAGTATCACTTTCACAACCAGTATGAACACAACTGTTCTGAGATAAGAAAGTTCTACATACAGCAGGGACTTGGATGCATATCAACTAGATTAACTCCTTAACTTTAAGAAATATAACCTCAGTTTTTCCTTTGTGATGTTATGTATAAACTGATTGATAGCTTTTGAAGTGTTTAGGATTAATTTATTCTATTATTTTTAAATATGAAACTTTTCAGTACGTTAAAAAAACAACCAAAATCTCAGAAAAAAGCAGGACACAATATGGCCATATCTGTTGAAGGAAATACTGATTATCAACAGGTTCCTAAACTGCTAGAAATTTTATCTTACTGCTTTTCACTTTTAACAGGTATTATTTTTATAAAATTAATACCTGTCTTTCATTTTCACTGAAAAAGACCCAAAACATTGTCAAAGTGATCTGGGTGAGATCGAATCTGGGAATTCTATGCATTGATCTTCTTCACAGCATGTGTGAGGTGTGCTAATGCAGAATACTACTTCTAACAAAAATGAAATTAAAAAAAACTGCTGATCATTCTATAGAGGCAGATATTGCTGTGCTAATTTTAAGGGTGTCAAACATGTCACCTCCTATTGGCTTCTTTTGCATTTATGTTAATGGATTAACTATAGAAAGAAGGCTATCAATACACAGTTGTTCTCTACATTTGCAAAGGAGGAGCATGGAAGAGAAAAACTCCCTATAGGATAAATACTCTTTCTGATCATTGTATGCTACAGACTGAAATAAGTCACAGCAGCAGAGACCAGAATTGCAGAAATCGTGGGTTTTTTTGTCTCAGTCCAAAGTCCTTCCCATGTTGTCTACATAAATTCATGTTGAAAACAAGGCATGATAGATTTTTGTGCCTTTTAACATGTTTACAATTATATTCTAAATTCCGTACCAGAAAAATAGATGGCATTGACTGCTTTCCCAGTTAATTCTATATATAATATTCCCAAAAAATTATGTATATTATCACACTAAAATCTGTTTTAAATATTCTCAGTACTAGGCTGAGGCAACAACTGATTTAATGGATTAAGGATTACTTAAGTCTCTGTAACCACAAACTGAGCATTTTGTGGGACTTTAAAAACATGTTTCAAGCCTGAAACAACTACAGTAACTTTGCAGCATGCCAGTTCTTGCACTTTACTTAATTGTGGTAAATAATTATTTATAGATGTTGGTTACAGCTGCATTGCCAAGGTGCAAATGTATTTAATATTTCAAGAATGAAAAACACCACCACCACCAGACCAAAACCATAATTTCCAAACTCTTTGCAATTACTTTCAGTGCTGGCTGAATAAACTATTTTCAAGAGCTCACAGATAAAATTAAGTAAATTATGAGTTCTATAAGCTTGAAAAGAAAAAGTTCTTGAGGAAATTTAAATCAGAATCAGTCTTCATAAAAAGTAAAACTCATTAATACTATTCAGAAGCTCCAAGCTTTCTACATAGCCAACATTACATCAAATAATATATAAAAATGTTTAATCATGTTTGTTATTATGCCATTGCTAATACATGTTTCTTCTGTCATCAAATACTAATACTCTATGGACAGATACAATTGCATAGGTAAGTTCACTTCAAAAGGGATCATTCTTGTGGTTGAGAGTTACTTTACTACTCAGCTAATTTTACTGCAGTTATTTTGTTAGCTTTGACTCATCAATTTGGACATCACTAACCAGCAGGATTCTCATAATAGCATCTTTCTAACATCATTATGTACAACGTTCACCTCTGTTTATATGTTGACCCCATGCTTACAGACAAAACAACTTTTTCACATGTTGCAGTGACCATTATACACTGGGAAGCTTAAGACACAGCCTTCTTTCCTTTACCTAGAGCAACCTCACTTCTGGGAAAGAGCTTTTTGGAAAATTTGCTTTTTACAGCTCTGCTGAAGCCACTATTTCCTTTCTTCATAAATGGGTCTTACAACAGATGTGCTGGGTACAAGGCCATTTGGCACATACCTAGCATCTGAAAGTCATCACCCTCAGCAACCTCCCATACATGCCCTCACCACGGAATATATTGTTATTCCACCACTCTGTCTTTCTATTTCTGCTCCTCCTTCTACTTAAAATGACAAAGAGCCACAGAAACAAAAATAATGGTGAGTGCAGAATTGAAACTCTGTTGGTTTGCTGCCTCAGGCATGCGTTTGTGTGTTTAAAACAAGCACGTGATTGCTAAAAGAACAGTGTTTTTATATTTTGCAAGTTATCCTGGGAAAACAAGTAATTAAGCAAATCACCTTGCTAAGTTTGAAAACCATATTTTGTGCTTCTGCTTAAACATATTTTTAAAATTAATAATCCTTTCCAATTATTGATGAGAGCAAAATAAAATAGCATTTTACTTCCTTTGTCACACTCCAAAAACTCTTGAGAGAAATGGACAAGAGGAGTCTATGCAATGCTAAAGTCAAGCTCTAAGTTAACGGTCAGTGTAAGATCACTCTTCCTTAACTAAGGTATCACCACTAACATGAGGTAAAAATGTTATTACATTTTTTTCCACTTATTTCCCTCCTCTCCTTCAGCTTTTAATGTTCAGATTTTTAGTTGTAAAAAACACCAGTGTAATCTAGTTGACAGCAGAATAAGTTACATGTTATATATGAACACAACTTAAGAGAAAATACAAAAATTACACACCTGAATGTCCACTGACTGTTCAAAACCAAGAACATTCAGAATTAAGATCACTCACCAGTGTTTAAACCATAATAGAACGCAAGAATCTCGGGCCACTATTACACTCTGATAGTGACTAAGAATAAAAGCACAAAGCAACACTACCACCTCTATTTTGTGACTTTATCTGAAATCTTTCTCTAACATTTAGTATATATTACGTACTTCCCTTTGATATAGCACTCTGCGAAAGCACACAGTTCTTTCTTGTATTTAGCTTTTTGGGACATAAATCACAGCAGTATGAAGATTGTTCATGGGACAGGCACAGTCATTCACCATTATTTTTCTGACACTAAATTGCTCCAGGCAAAAATTTGCTTTCCACAAATACCAAGTTTATAGGAAACAAACAAAAAAATTACTCACAGCTTTGGTTTGGCAAGCACAGGTGGTGGTTCCTTGGTGGGTGAAAGCAAAACAGCTGGAGGTGGGACGGATTTATCACCATTTGGCTTGCTGTTAATCATTCCATTAACTCCATGAATAGGATGGATACCATTTGTTTTTTCCTCAGACGAATTGAGCTGTAGTTGAAGGGCTGTCATACCAGACCTCAGCTCAGTACTGTTTGCTTGGTGTGTCTCTGAATGTTTCTTAGGTGGCATCTCAAAAGAGCTGATTTCAACTGGAGGAAGTGGTGGAAAGTGATGGAAATCATCACTGTTGGATTCTCTTGTCAGTGATTCATCATTAGAGCTTTCTGAATTGGCTAAAAGAAATAAAAAAGAATGTCTCTATGACAAGTCATAGACAAAGTACATGCCGTATTTTCAGTTTGTTAAAGGTGAGATCTCTGTGCAGATATTTTTCCAGGTCTTCAGCTGATAACTTCTACTGAATTAGATACATGACTGGCTATTCATTTTCTGACTTTGCCCCATGCAAAAGTCACAATAAGGAACATTATGGATCCCTCTAAATCGATTTCAGGAATCCAGCCACTAACTGACATTGGCAAGTATTGGCAACAACAGCTGAAACAGCATTTCCTCTTCCTGGAGTCTCAGTATCACTTAAGAAAAATTGCTTTAAAAATGCTGAATGATGTATGTGTACATGGCATTTTTGCAATGGCAGCTGGGTCAGTGCATTCTACAACAGTATGTATGTAAGCATATTACATACCATGTCATAGTTTTACAAAAGGCATATGCCACCCTTGGTAGCATAATTTCATTTGCTTTCATTTCGCCTCTGCTGCCATCTAGTCTCAGATCCCTAATGCTTAAAAATCTGCCAGGCTTGTGGCAGACACTTTAGAATGTATTTTACATTAATAAAAACATTAAACTGGGAAATGAGCCAGTAAAAACATTCCGTTTGCTTTATATGAATACTCTGAGGCTGACAAGACCTCAAGACCATGTCCTACAGCAGCTCTTTTCTACAAGGCAAGCAGACTGATAACAGGTAAATTAATTATCTAAGATTGGTGATTAAAAATTCCTCTTTCCCCTTGCCACATACCTGAGCAGACAACTAGTTGTGCACTGCTTGTTACTGAACCATGTTCATTTGCTGCTGTGCATGTGAAAAGTCCTGAATCTTCAGGAAAAGTTTCTGCAATTACAAGGGTACATATCTCTTCTAGAAATAAAGAAAAAAATAAACTGCATCATAAACTGTTTCATCTACCAGGTAATGTTTTTGCATTGTATGTTAGAAAGACACCAGGACATGCTCCTTATGTGAATAAATGCTGGGAGAGCTGCAGAAGAGTTCAACATAAACGGCTTTAATGAAGATCACTTCACTTCAACATAAACGGCTTTAATGAAGATCACTTTGTATCTAAAACAAGTAATTCACCAAGATAAACTTTCAGCAAGGGCCTGTCTTGAACAGTAATTTTGCAGTCACAAGTTTGCACAGACATTTTACACACTCAATAGTACTAATTCATACAAATCCATGTATTGGTCTCTAAATAACACCTTCAATATGAATGTCACATGATTACTTCTTTCCCTGAAGTTCCTGTATTTAATGCAAAATGTCAGATCAAATTTCATTCCCAGTAAAACCAGAAAGTATTTTATTATCACTTCCAGTTAGATTTTCTGTATAAATTGACCAGAATTAAAAACTCTGTATGCATAAATATTCCCTTATGCAGAAGTTGGGAAGATAATTTCTGTCTCTGCACAACAGTAAGAATGGATAAACTGAAAATACAGTATGCAACAGCATCCCCAAAAACTCTGCAGAAAGCTGTGACACAGATGTATTCTGTAGATGTTTGAAATCTGTTTGTTCTACTTTGATATGCCATAATATTTTGGTTATACCAGGGCCTCAGTAAGAAAACTTGTATGAAGGATGGACTGTTCATACTTCAGGTTTGGTGTCAGAGTAATGTTTCTAAATCAATTCCAGCAATTTATAATCAACACATTTAAATATCTAGGCATATTTTTTTCCATATTCTTCAAAGAAGTCACTTTGTTTTATCTATAATATTTTTAAAAATTCACAGTACATCTAATCTAAATAATACTAGTATTTATATAACATACTTAGATAATTTTAGACTTGGACAATATTACATCATGGATTTCCTTTATTAATTAGGAGTTTATTTTGCCTATACTAATTTCTAGTCTTGAAAACAAAGCAGAAAAATTTTAGATAATTCAGTTCCTTTAGAAAAAAAAATACAGCATTTTAGACATTTACATTGAATCCCACATATTATCACAAAATCAATTTTCACATGAAAATTACTCTTTAGAAGAGGTTCAGTAAGGTAAGCTTCATTTCTTTTAGTTCAGAGAAGGAAAACATTTTCTAATAGTTCTTTTGTTTCTTTTTTTCTTAACTTTCATTGTGGAATGGCAGACCACTGTCTTGTTTAGGCAGATAACAAAAAAGTAATGGAATTTTTCCAATTATAAATTACAATGTATCCAAAAACTTCCTGTGCTGTAAATGGGCTAAAAATGAATGACTAACTAAATGTTTGGCACAGAGTTGTTTTTCAGACAGCAGAACATGCTTTTTTTTGGCAACACAAGCCAGTTACTCAGTATAGCTGCAAGAGCCATGTCTGGTAATACTGTAGCACGTTGGATCTTATCTGACCCAGATGAAGATTAATGACTCATGAAAGGTCTTATCAGGAAAGCAGTGAGTAACACAAGCTAGTTTTTGAACTACTGAGGTCAGGTTTTTTTAGAGTCTTGATGTGTCATACACAGTTGAAGCTGTATTGTTAACCACACGTGTGCACTCCTGAATTGATCTGACTCCGGGGATGCAATTTGATACATCCAGCAGACTAGTTTCCTGTTCATTTAACAGCAGAATTCTGAAAGGTGGATATTTCAGGACTGCAGAATAAAATCACTCCCACTGTGCTGAGAAATGTTGTCTGAATGAGGGCAAAGGTACTACCAAATATAAAACCCAGCAGCATTCCTATTTTCCAAACAGCAGGGCTAATTAACGCACAACATTCTTTCAGGTTTTTAAGCGTGTAAAACGATCACATGAGAAAAGCTGATCTTTGCTCTTCACTGATAAATAATTGTAATGGATTCTACTGTGATACAGTTTGTTTACTGAAGCAGTCAGTATATTTGAAATTTATACATGGTAAGTTTCAGTAATCCTTGTAAAATAAATTGGAAGTAAATTAGTGACGAAAAGAATCAGTTTAAAACTGAGTTTTCTCAGCTGGATGAGCAAACTACAACACATCTGTGATCATTCATGAGAACACCGGCTAAACTGAAAACATAAAAAAGCCAAAGAACAAATCAAAACTCAGCTTGGGCAAAAAGCATGTATGAGTAACATATTGCCATTGTCTTTACTCATTTTGCTCCCCCCAAACCAAGAACTGCTGAACTCCAAGTCTTTGCTAAAAGGTTTACAACTGTGGAAAGCATAGAAATAAAATACTAGTTTGACAAAATAAATGTTCTTTAAAGATTTCCATAACATACTGGTGCATAGTGCTTTTGAGTATTTCTTTAGCTTTACATCCATACTTATGTAATTATTTTCCTTCTTTGCTAAGTAGAATCTGATGATTTGAAGTAAATAATGTCTGTTCTACCTCCCAATCATCATCAGCTGACAAATAATTTCATCACAAAAATGCGTTCCAGAAAGCAGCTCTGAAATGCTGTTCTCAGGGCCTTAAAACATATTTAACACTTGACTAAATGAATACAAAAGCATTCTGTTCACTGAAACATGTAAAATGCTTAGGCATGCAAGTACTTGATGATTTTGTCAGCTATTTAGAAATAATATCACATTTTACAGAGTAATCCTTTCACTTTATGGTTTATGACTCCATTAGGAAGAATAACTTTTGTTAAGAAAGAAAACTGTTGCATTTTAACAAATTCCATTGTTGGCAATGTGTTTACTTCAGAATTTTTCTATGTATTACATTTAAGGTTGAGTAGTTCTTTTATCTGCATCTTCATCTCCAAATGTGATCATTAGCTTCCTCCACTCTAATGCACATAACAATCCTGGGAAATAAGTATGGCCTTTTATTTGTAGTTGTTCATTAAGATGCAACGAACAGAGCTATCTCTACAGATGCAGCTTCAAAACTCTGAGTTTTCTGCTACGTGAAGCCAACAGGTAGTCACAGTGGTGGTTTCCTGGTAAAAATCCAAAACAAACCTGCCATCTTGTAGTCAAGATTGTCTCTTATTCTCCCTCTTGTTCCCCAGCTGTCAGATGTTTAACTACAGTCTAAACAAAACAATGTACCTATCAGGTAACTCCTTCTCATTAAGGTATCTGAGCATCTTTTTGTAAAGAGGGTGGGGAAGTATGAAAACAGAGAACTGCGTATGCAGAGTAGCATAATAGATGGTGGTGTTGCAGACCTGTAGATTCCTTAACTTTCAGTAACACAACAAGAAAAGCATTTCATTTAACTGTTATCACTATTGTATACAGATTTACCCAGCCAGGCAGCCATTCTGGCTTATTTAATAGGCTTCATGCCACTCAAGAAATGAAGAGGCAAGTTTTAAAAAGATGCACAGAACTGATTATGTTTGAAGATATCTCAAAGAACACTAAGTGTTCTTAAGAATAAAACTAAACAACAGCAAATGGGATTGTGGGCAATACAATGCAGTTTTAGGCTACAGAACCTAGATTACAACATACGTAATCAATATGTGAGATGGCTGCTATCTAGCTAGTTCAGGTACAATAAATAGGAATATGGCTATGGCAGCCTGGATTTTAGTCCCTAAAGTAGTACTCAGGTTTGAGGAGAAACTTACTCACTTATCGGGGTCAAGGAAAAGTTTATGCCAAAGCTTACACTGAGGATGTTATGATGCTATAGATGCCTAAGCCAGCTAGTTTGAAGTTGTCAGGTGCATACATTGGAGCTGAAATCAACGTATTCATCAACATAATTGTGATTATTAATAAATTTTAAATATTTACAGTTGAAGAGGTGTAGTGGTATTTTTTAAAAAATCGCCTAGTACAAAAAAGATGAGAGGTATACTTTGGATTTTGAAGCATCAACAAACGAGGACAGGCACAGCAGTGTGACTTAAAATGGGGTCACTGACAGGACCAGAACTCTGTAGGCACCTTGGGAATGTAGCTTACAATTGAAAATGTACACTGACAAGCAATAGCAAGTAGGTTGATCAGACCACATTTAATGAAGGATAATTTTAGTTTTTCTCTTCATTTGGCATCTTGAGCTATGTAGCTCATGGGAGATTGCTCTTGTCAAGCTCAGTAGTGGAAGAGGAGCCAGATTCTTAGTCTTAATTCTTCTGTTTTCACAAAAAAAAAAAAAAAAAAAAAAAAAAAAAAGCATACTGACCTACTGAAGTAGTATTTTGAATTTCAGCAGCTATCAGAAAGCTGATTTTCTTGGTGTGAGGAGGCAGTAAGGATTTCTGTGATACTTGCCCTATATTTTCAATTTCAAACATGCAGAAAGAGGGGGGGATTTCTAAGGGAGTTACGTCTGAGAGTTGAAACTCTGGAACACAGCAGCCAAACATGGGAACAAAGCACAATCCAAGAGAAGTGATGACTAACTTTTGAGATGTTTTTGGTGAACATACACAGTATTGTGCTTAGGAAAACAAAAGCATGCATATGTGGCAATTCCTTGGCAATTTAAGAAAAATTACTTCATATACTTTTCTTCTTACATGCCATTAGACAATTGTTTTAATGTAATTCAATACAGTTTGTGGCTGTCTCCAGACAGCTGAGTAATGGTCAAAATATCAACAGCTGGCAAATGACTCCATGGGATTTTTCATTCTCAGGCAGCCTGTTCTTTGAAGGATTCAATCAGTGTACAGTCAAAACGTCCAAGAAAAAAGTAGAAAGCAGGTAATTTGACAGTCTGTGATGTTGGCTTTAAGTAATCTGACTAGCTATTAATTCACAAAGCAGTCTGGAGAGATTTGTGATGCAAACTGATTTCTGTCTAGACAGAAAAAGGAGTGCAAAACACATTAGGGTAGATAGAATGGACCCAAAAAATGAAGCCAAAAAGTCTCCCTTGCTTCTTAATTTCTTACCTGTGTGAGTTCATGGAACATTTTTCTTTTAAATCATTAATACTGCAGTAGCAAAGGATAACAAATGGTTTTGAGCACTATAAAGTGTTTATTATGGTTGGACTTTGGTTGATAGCCAGCAATTAAAGTCACACTACAACCTATTACAATTTATGAAAAATGTCAGGAAGTTACACGTTTGGAAACATTTTTAGAAATCATGTCCATCTTTCAAAATCATGAGTGGTTATCTAGCATAGGCATGCTGGTTTCCCTATCAGTCTTGCATACATATTCACCATCTGTGCTGAATAGCAGTTGTGTATTTGCTTATGAACTATCTCCTCTCCAGGTATTGTTTTGTCTGGCTTTTTAGAATATGAATCATATCACAAACCAGTGCTGTACCTGTCACATTTCTGGTGCACATCCCAGCTTCCTGTTGCAGAAAATTTAAGAACCTTAATGACAGACTGAAAACCAGGGTTACTTATTATCAGTATTACTACTAATACACGAAACACTGCTAATTATTTATTCCAAAGGGAAATATTTACATTTTGCCCAAAGTTTATTTACATTCCCTTTGCATCTACAGAGTCAGATCTTACACAAATAACCCAGTAAGTGTCCTGACATTGACTCTAGTGGAAAGTAAGACACTGCACATTATTTAATAGGGATTAATAGGAACTGATACATGCACAAATTTTATAGGGATACTACTTAGCTCAATGATTCCAGGGAGAACAAAGTACCGAACTGATACTCTTTCATAGGTGTTTATAAATATATTTGACAAAATAATTACAAAAATTAAAAACAAACAAGCAAACAAACAAAACCAAACCAAAACAAAAAAACCCTGTTGTCAGGCTTTCACTACTGTTATCTCCATTAAACTAAAATTATACAGATACCAGAAAAGTATTTTGAAATGCCTTCCTACTCTTGCTTTGCCACTTATCTTGAGAGTGGTATGAGATACTGTGATATTACATAACTTTTCTTTACCTGTGAAAACTCAAGAAGGCACCTGTTATGTAAGGGTCTATTCCCTAGTACTCTTTAGAAGGCATCAGGTATTTTCTCCCAGGGTCTGCAAGCTAACTAGGCATGGGAGGGAGAGCATTCAACACAGTCAACATGATGATGGGAGTATGTGTGAGAGCTAGCAAAGTGATGCTTTATTTAGACTCAGAATCCCACCTTCTACTTCCCATTTCAGGGAGTAGTTATTAAAGGAAATTGTTAGCTTTATGAACTATCAAGTATATTCTTACTTATTCCACATATCTGTCAGATATACGAACCCTGCAAATAACAATACCAAAAAATTACTTAGTTGCCAATGACAAAAAAAAATCTTCTAGCAAGTTACATAATATACAATTTCCTTTGTACTCAACTATACACACGATGGAATTTTGAACCTTTTGTCCCAAGGAAGGAAGTGCTTCTCCTTTCTACTAGATAACACTTCATTCCTCCTCCAAAATATTTTGTTCATTTAGCATTATACATATTCTGTTGCCTATTGAGGGCAAAAGGGTAAAAAAGATTGCCAAATAAAGCAAACATCATTAATGATTGCAAGTTTTGAGAGAACAATTTAAAATTAGATATCAAAAAGAAAAACCCCAAAAGGTATGCTAGTAAATTTAGACTTCATAGAAACATTTGGGTAAAGTTTCAAGCCTTTCAGATACTTTCTATCACATTAAAAGAGAGAGTGAATGCAGTTCAAGTGATTTTGTAGAAAAGAAGCACCTATTAACAGTGAAGTAGATAAACTAGGTACTGTTCTCATAGTGTTGGTGGATTAAGTCTAGAAAAGATGTTACTACTTGGACAGGAAATAAGTTTGTCTGGGAAGGGGAAGAAAGTCAACATATTGATCAGATTTTCTTTTTGTAAAGATCGAGAAACCAGCTAAGGTAGGAGACTTATTTTGTAATAGGTATTACAGGAGAGTGTTCCAAGAAAGATACAGAATTGAACACATTTCAACACAAATCTGTTTTCCTTTTTTTCTTTTCATATCTAAAGGCTTGGTATAATATTGAAACTCTCCTCAACCTGTTTTGTACTGGAACCAGCAAACCTTTTAAAGCAAGTCTCAGACTATATAATTGTCTTCTCTTTTATATGTTATTTGACTTAGAAATATTAAAGAAAAGAACTAACATTTTTTGTCTTTTAGCATCCACTTACTAGTCAAGAAACCACCACAGATATGATGACATATAATGGAAAAATTAAGCAGCCAGAGAAAACCCATAGTTGGAAGAACACTTTTTGCTTGCTGAAATCTAGAATTTACCTTGTGAATAGGCTTGAAAAAATCAGTGTGCCCTTGTCTTTGAGGATCTGCTTTTACTTGCATTTAAGACACTCCACATCTGCAAAGCTAGATTGGCAAAACTAGCATTTAGTGATGGGGTGTTATGAAATACTTACGATTACAATTTGGGTAATGGAATTTTGTGGTATTTATTCTTTTTCCTCAGTAGCATGCAAATGGCTTATTTTTTGAGAAGGAAGTTTGTCTCAGAATTTAAGCTGTGAGACTCTCCTTGCTGATCTAAATGGAATTTACTGTTTAACTAATAAAGGAATTGATGTAAAGGACAGTGTAAAGTATGGAAGCTGTGATAAAGAAGCATTGTCTGTAAGGGGGTTTCATATTACCTATGCTCAGCAGAAACACTTTTCTATTTATGGGTTTAGCACAAACTCAAATAGCTAGTGAATCAAGAGATTATTTTTTCATATGATTCTTACCAGGTTCAGTTGCAGATCGTGGCTCTGCATATCACATCATAAGTGGGGGAAACAAACAAGAAAAATGGTATTAGTGATTACATTAATAAATGACAGTATAATGAATGAACATCTTATACAGAAATACTGTAGACAATTATAGAATCTGCACAGAAACATTAGAAAATAAGGAAGACAAATTGCCTGTTGATGGCAGTAGTCTAATTATTACTTCTAGCCATTATAATCACTGAACTGTGAGGAAGAGAGGACTCTATCCAAAAATCAATACTGACAGACTAATTGAATGATCTTTCCCCACACAATATCAAAAGGAGCCACTTCAGATTATTGACTTACTCTTTTGGAGAATTCTGAAGTCTGGAGAATCTTTAATTTCAATGCCCTGTCGAAACCACTTAACATGAATGGGAGGGGGTCCTCTGACCCTGCATTCCAATACCACGACTTGTCCCTCAGATGATGTGGAGTTTTGTAGCTCCTGAAATATAATCATCACAATTCAAATGAAGTTGGAGCATTTTACATTTCTATAGTCTTTTCTTCCCTTTGTATTTCAACTTTATTTTATTGTATCATTACATCTTTTGCAATAGACATCTTCTGTGAGCTGTATTTTCATCGATTAATATATCAGCTATGCAGTTAAAAATTACGGAATACGTTATTTTCAAAAACGTTCTTAATAAGATCAAAGATGGAAAAGGTGTAAAAGTATTTAATTTGTCAGACCATCACAAGCAGATAGCTGCAGTCTGACCTTTCATTTTTCATCTTTCTGCCACAAAATGAAATGAAAATTTTGCAACTAGGTACACAGTAATTGGCTTGGTTCTGAGAGAGTATCTGTGCTGCTTTCAGGTCAACCTCTAAAATGTGGAGTTGTTTTTCCTCTGAGCAATTTATAACCAACCAGGCAAAATTAGATGACAGAAATATTATTAGGATAGCTTGTGCATGGATAGCTTCTGAAATGGTATTAGGGCTGTAATAAAATCTGAAAAAAATCAGGAAGAGTCTAAACCTTTTATGAACAACAGTAGGAGAGGAGAAGCAGAGCGCTTTAAGTAACAGAATTCACAGGAGACAGACACTATGGATTTCTGCTGTTTTCTACTCTCACAAGGACAGTAGAGTTGCCTCCCCGCCTTGTAGAAACTGCATTCTCTAACCCCCTGCATTTCCACTCTCCACTGTCCTGTGATACCTGCAGTATCAATGCAGAACTATGAGGGACAGAGTCAGACATTTCCTGACATGAGAAAGGGGTATGACAGGGCCAGGCTAGACAGTTGTGGAGAACAGAGCTTACTCTTATATCTAGGAAAAACCATTTGCTGTTCCATAGCTTTCAGTCAACTGCTTTTCTGCAGTACTAACCAGAAATACCTTCTTTTCTTCATTTTGACGTCAGCAAATGAGGACTAGTAGTTACTTCTATGGAAATGCTGGTTTGAATGTAAGATGAAAGAATTTTTTTTTATTAAAGTTGTATTAAAAAAATTAGGGAAATGTGCTGTCCTTTTTCTTGTTACCATTTGGAAAGAATGTGAAGGTAAATATTGACTTAAATAGTTACTAAGAACTATGAAATAAAAGTTTCTCTTCTAGCCAGGCCATGTCTTACATTTTACAAGGCAACCCAATGAATAATATCTGAACTGCTCATTAGACTAACATACCTACATGGATTATTTTTTTCCTTAAACAAAGTAAAAAAATGTCTGTGTTATTTCTTCTTGTGAATGAGGCTTTATCATGTCTGTGAACTGTAATTGGTGTCTACCTTGCCTTATTTCTCCAGGGAGGACAGTCATGGGCACAAGACATACACATACAGAACATTCACGTAATTCCACTAGTGAGCTTAGGCTACAAGGCATAAGAACTTAATTGTTGCAGCAGAAGAGTATTTTCTTGGGAAATAATAAATACTGAAAAGGGTAATGGACATTGTAAAAGTTTTAACATGAGTAATTAGGAAATATAATATTGATATTTCCTTCTGTACTATAGTAGTATGATATAAAAATGATGGATAAAACATACCTTTGTAAAAATGGGTGCAGAATAAGTAGGCTTAGGTCCATCCACACGGTGCAGGTATGAAGTAGGGCTTTGAATCTGCAAAGCAATGCAACAATGTTATAAAATGGGAAGAATACTGGTTTCAATAACAGGGCCTTCATAGACCTATGGAATAAAGCAAAGTCTCAAATGCACAGTCTCATTTTGGTATTCATTCAAGCATGCTTCTTGAGTGACATCACTATTTCACATCTCTCGTATTTTGAAAATCAAAATGCAAGCTTTAAAGGCTACTATACTTCCCATGATAATTTTGTATCCAATTGTCTTTGCCTTAAGTATTTTGAGAGTTTGACTCCTGTTAATGTCATTCAAGTATGTCCTTTGCACTGGAGCATTTTTGCCTTTCCTGTTATTACACCTCTTGACTGATACAGTAATAAATAAAACTAGGTACTTAAAAGCTTATCAAAGTTAGCCCAAGAAAGGGGAAATAATTTCCCATGTACAGTCTTAAAGAGTTGGGTTTTTTTATATGCAAAATCGAAGCCATCCACAGTGGCATTAAAATTTAGTGAAATGTAATGAACATTTATTTTCTACATTTAACTTCTACGCAGTAAAATTTAGTTTTCTCTAATAGACTTGGAGAATCACAAAAATATTTAATTTAATAAGAAAATGTAAAACTTTTACAAGAAGTACTGTAGGCATTCATTTGTATTACATTGTTTTGGAATTCAACCAAGTCACTAATAAGTTACATACTCTGTAATTTTCATCATCACCAGATCTGTCAGCTGCTCACATGCTATGTTGATACACATTGTGTAAGAATTCATGTGTATATTTACTTTAATGCCCCATTCACTGGATAGATAATTAATTTTAAAAAATTGTCATTCTTAATATAGTAACATATGTTTATAATTCAATAATGCAATCGCTCATAATGACAAAGTTTTTCAGGACTCAGAAATTGTGAAATAAAATGTAAAATACTTTTACTAATTTAAAAATCACTGTCTAAAAGCACCTGCTGACTGGGCACAGATATAGGTTGAATTACAGCTGTGGTCACTCCAGACTTTGGCGTAGAAGATCCTATTGTCAGGGAAACAGAGGTGGTTTTCTTTTGAGCCCTGGAAAAAAAAAATAATAAAAAATAAATTTAAAAATTAATATAAAAGAAGAGCACTTTCTAAGATCACAATATGATCTGAAATCACAATACGTTAGTTTGTAACTGATAAGGCACCTTGTATTTTCTACATCTTTACATTTGTCGTTATCAGCTGAAGAGACTAACATTGGAGGAAGCTTGAGTAGAACACAATCTTCTGCTGATTTACAGTTTAACATCCAATTGAAAGATACAAACTAAAATGTATTTTGTTTATTTAATTGTAGGCCACACTTTGGTTTTTTTGTTGTTGTTTGGTTTTTGTATTTTGGGTTTTTTTGAGGCATAGGACTGGGTGATTACAAATGAAGACTTGATTAACTTCAAATTAGTTCTGAATTTGAAAAGCCGATATCAACAAGTTGAGTTGTCAGGGTAGGGCCAAAGTTCTGCAGTTATAATACTACATATTTATGTGACACGAGAGAAGGAGAAAAGACAAGACATACACGAATAAACCCCAGATACTTATTCCAATCTAAAACTACTAAAGATTCTCCAGTGCCCCTTATTAAGAACATTTCCACATCATTTGTTCTACTTTGCACACTTACTGTGGCATAGCTCCAGATTTTGATTTGAAACTTAAACTTTCACTCTCTGAATCTGTGGAACTGGCACCTGGAAAATAAAGTATTTTCAATAATCTCATATCCTTTTACTGTTGTATTTAATGTTTACATTACAAAGAAAAATATGCTGCTTTTGCATTACAGTTCAAGAGTTGAGAACTCTCTGTAATAAACTACTGCAATTTTTCTTAGCTGATAAGAGATTTTAACTATGTACTTTAGACAGTTACAGGAATGGTAATGATGTCAGTTTCATTGCAAACTGTTTTACATAGGCTCTTAGCTGTCTTCCTTCATATTCAAGCAAATAAGGTCAAAAAAAGAAAAATAATCCTGATTACTACTACTTTACTGGAAATATATAATTTTACCTATTTCAATGTTAAAGCTTAAACAAACATGGCTTATACACAGATAACAAATCAACCTTAAGTAAGAGCAACGTAATATAGCAAGACATCTTAAGACTAAATTTGCTACCAAGAATCTCCACAGTTTAGACTATTTATATTAACCTACATAACATTTATGTACTGGTATTTCTTCCCAGTGGAAGTCTAGATGTAGTGTACAGGTTTGGTAAGACCCTGAACTCACTTGAAGAAAAAAAATATGAAAGCGTTCATTCCCTTTGTCTTAAGTTTGCACAACGTTTATTCTACATATTTGTGCAGTACATACTATGCCTCAAAGGATATGCAAAGCTGTTATTTTCATTCCAATCATAAGAAATTCATTATCAATATGCATAGCATAGCATAGACTAATTTTAATGGAATAAAGTTTGGACGGAGGCACCCGAGTATCCTATTCATTTACAAAGTTTAGACAACAAAAAACAAAGCAACAAATACCACAGAAAAGGTAAGAAGAGAGAAGCATTGTCAAATGAGCAAAGTGGGTCTACAGGAAAGCATTTCTCTTGAGCAAACCATAACCAGGTCTTGTGTGGCTGGGCCTGCTGTCAAGAAAGTATGAGGCACCATTGCCATCGAGATAATGTACAACACAATGCTTGTGTGACAATCATCTGGTCTCCTTAAAGACCATAGCAGAGGAGCCTAACGACTTGTACAATCCTCTCTTCCAAAGCTACATGTAGTGAAACTTCAAGATAGTACTTCCACATAGTAAGATTTTACTTGATCTCAAAAAAGGAATTTTTAAATATTGCTGTATCTCTCTATCAACCTGCTTCTTTCTAAGTGTTGCTTGTTATTATAACTACACACAGTATTATGTATTTCTTTATATCTGAGTATTTTTAAAATAATTCTTATTTCTGTGAAGAAAAGTCTTACTAAAATCCATAAGATTCAGAAATATCTCAGGGATAACAAATCTCTGAAACATAATGAAAGAAATCCTGCAATGGTGCATCTGCCATGATTTAGCTAATTTATAGTGAAAACTTCATTGCTTTTTAAATCAAAACCTATTTAACCATTTTGGTATAGTATTATTCAGACTTGTTCTGTGTATCTCATACAGTAATTTATTTTATGCTTTCAATTAACCATTTAAATTCATTTTAATGTGTTCCAGAACTGTTAAAAGATTACTTATTACGGAAATCTTTCAAAGATGCAGGAATTAAAATAAAAATCAGTATCAAATAAATATAATCATACCTAAAATACATTCCTCCATTGACAAATTAAATTAATATTTTTACTCATGGTCTAGTAATTTACGTTCCTCAGAGAAAATTATTAATTTTTAAGTCAGCAAACATTTTGACAATTACAAGCAGTTGCTTCAGGAAAAAACCCCGACTTCTAACCTGACTTAAGGTCAGTGTACCAAATAGGAAGAATTATAATAACCTGTTACTGAAGAATACTCATATAATAACAGTGGGAAAAGTTCAGAAATATGACATGGATTACTGCTATTATCAAAGTTATTTTTCACATCACCAGTCAAACCTTTGATTTACAGAGGGTACTACTTTAAAGTTAACCATATGCCAAAAGCTCTGCTTGTTTCTCCTTTTCCATTCTTTATCTTACTCATGCCCTAAATAAATCGTAATCTACCCATTGATTCTTGGGACATTCCTTGAAATACCTGAATTAATATGATGTGTTGTTCAGACTGTGTTGCATTAAAGAAAAGAAGAGGATCATCATAAAAATACCACCAAACTAAATGTCGTCTTAACATAAAGAACCAAAAGTATATTTCAGGTTAATTATATTTTCCTGTATATGTTGAGTATTTTATTATTTTCACCTCTTACCTTCAATGAATATTTCAGCTGATGTACTATCGGAACCAATGGAATTTGAAGCCAGGCAAGTATAGCGTCCAGTATCGTCTTCAAAGGCTTCTGCTATAATTAGTGAATGAAGTCCTCCACTTCCAGAACAGATCTGGATGTCAGGATTATTTTGGAGTTCTTTTCCTTCACAGAACCATCTGCAGCCCACACACATTTAGAAAGACAAAGAAAAGAAGAACATAAAAGATTGGTTCACGCTCATTGAACACAAGAAGACATTTCACTCTGCTGCAAAAATCTGAAATTATTACTGAAATCTTTGAATTGTTAAATGGCATTCACAAAGAAATAACTTGCTGGAATAAACTTTGTTTGAAAGGTAGTGCAGCATTTCTGAATGCTAAGGAAATTGTACACACCTACAATTTATAGCTATTCCCTGTCCTGTTTTGGTAGAATTAATGCTTTCTGCATATTTTACATACTGGCTTGCTTTGACTGTGGTCCACAGAATCACAGACTGTTAGGGGTTGGAAGGGACCTCCAAAGATCACTGAGTCCAACACTCCTGCCAGAGCAGGACCAAAACTGGGGTAGATTACTCAGGAAGGCATCCAGACAGGTCTTAAAAGTCTCCAGAGAAGGAGTTTGCTACTCTCCTTAATACCAATTCTCCATAAATCATGTTTGATTTTGTCTATCATGCCCAGCCAAACTCATATAATCCCACGGTTCAGATTCCATATTGCTGAACTTCAAATTGGTTTACTCCTGCCTTGACTCAGGAACATAAGCTTGTTTTCTGGCCCTGTTTTTTGAATATATGTATATAATACATGTTTCACTACTGAGAAGCATGCCTCGACAAAAGGGATGGGTTCAGGTACAGGCAAAACAGACACTTCTCTGCGGTGACTTATTACAAGGTAAAAGCACAGCCTGTTTTGTTTATGTCAGGTCAATCCAGTGCTTTCCAGTGCAGGCTGCCTGAAGAGCTAGTCCATATTCTCATTACATGTTATTTCCATGAAAGAACTAGCTCCCATCTTTTTTCTGTTTGATACCCTCATATCAGCTAGTTCTATCCTCATAGACTACTCCCTCATTTACACATATCTCTAGCAACCCAGAAACTTTGAGAAGTGGATCGTTTGAACTGGGTTTTTCTGGTTGTTGGCTTTTTTGGTGTGTTTTTTTTTGTTTGTTTGTTTGTTTTTACAGGGGCTGCTGTGCATTTTTTGAATGGTAGATTGGTGAGTTACTAAAGAAAAACCATTAGGGAACAGCCTTCTTTCCATTCTCAGATTTTTGCCAAATTGCAGAATCATAGAATGATTCAAGTTGGAAGGGACAATGAAGATCATCTGCATGTCTTTCTGAGCTGTTGTCCCACAAACTTGCTTTCATCATTATCACTCTTCCCTCCCTTTCATTTACTCCATAATCCTAATCTGTGTTTTTCCATTTTGCCAAATCAAAATTCAAATCATCTTGTGGTGAGGATAAAGACAAAATTAGTGATTTTTGACAGTAAGCTTCAAATGGTTTTTTCATTCTATTCCTCCATACACTTTTAGTTTCTTACTGTAGTAGGAAATAACTATAAATAAATAAATAAATGAAACACAGAAATTTAGGCAGCCAATTCAAATTAAAATATGTCAGTGTAATAAAAAAAATATTATTTAAAATACTTAAAATCTGCCACCAAAACAATTTGGTATTTTTCCTTTACCTTGTACATGTTTATGAGACAATGATTGTAGTTATATTCTAGTAATACTTTCAAATGAAACTTGTTTTTTAAATCCCTGTCAGATAACTTTCTCTTCTCTCAAAAAACAAAATAACTCCAAGGTGTTACAGAACACCCCTTCCTATGTATAGGAGAAGCATGCAACACTACGGGATGACAGATGCCACGTGATAGCAATCAGTGAGGAGTGTTTAGAAATAAACCACCTCATTTTTATTCTTTTTTTTCTTGTTAAGAAACCAAACAGATTTACACATAAGACAATTCCCCTTAATAGCATTCAAAACAGTGAGCAAGTCCTCTGTGTTTATGAACAATAGATCTTTCATTCCCGAAGGCAAAAAAAAAAAAAAAATGTTGATAGGGACATTAAACCATATGTAATTGTCTTCTGTAATTATAAGACTAACAAGTTCCATTTCTGTTTTCTGTTGTGCCCAGAAAGTATAATTTTTGGAACGCACTAACAAACTTCCATTTGTGTACTTAGTAGACCCCTTTGGCCTACTTTTACAACTATTGGGCTCAGAGACAAATCTATTCTGTCAGCTCAACTGCCAAAATTAACATTTCTCTTCCCTGTCTTCCCCTCCTTTCCTCTCTTGTCACAAGTCCTCCATTCTCCTGGTGTGAGGACCTCTGCTACTATTTCTACTTATTAGACCTTCAGAGTCCTAACCTATGTGCAGCCTTTCCTAAGCTATGTTTTAAATTATATGCACAAGAGGGAGGTTAATTCAATTTCTAGACAATTATAGACAAGAGCTTGTAATATGAGGTTCTATTTAACTATTGGTTCTATTTTTCTTCCTTACCAGAAACATCCTGCAAAGCAAAACTTCTCCTCCAAGCCTAATTATTTTCTCAGATAAGATCCTGTTTTAGTGACATTTGAATTGTGAGGCTTTCTGTTGGCTTCTAAATTCCATGCTTGCAAAATATATAGTAAACTGTGATAAGCATATGAACCTAAAATAAAAAACTCTTTTTTTTTTTTTTTTTTTTTTCCCCAGAAGATGCTTAATAGAAAAATGTGGGAAATTCTTGGGAGTTTTTTTGGGTTCATTTAGGAGGACAGGTTCTCTGTTCTTTGATTTATTCATAGATGCAGTCTGCCTCAGGTAGTGGGAGCTATTCTTCATCACTGGTTTCGCTGGCTGGGACTAAGACTCATTGCATCATATGAGTGACATACCACTGAAAACGAGTCCTGACCTGCTACATCAGACACTGTCTGGCACAGAGAAAAACACATAAGTAAGCAATTCAATATAAAATTATCTCAGCCACCACTAAAGTGATGTTTGAGTGGGAAAAAGGCCTGGTGTTGGACTGAACTGTTTATTGTGGAAAGAAGAATTCAACTTCACAATGGGCAAGAGCAGAGTTATTTGAAATCAAGAATATTGGAATAGACTCAAATATACTCTCTTTCCTTTTGTCTTTGCATTTTTTTTCTTATCTATATGGTGATGGAAGTGAGATGTTTAATTAATATGATTTTTTTTTTTGAAGATTACATCAAAATTAAGTGAATTAGAAAATACTCAGTTGTAATACTCATCCTGCAACATCTTGGTAGTTACCAGTTCAGTTCAAGAGAGCTTGTGAATTAAAAAAAGGTGAGCTAATAAAATTAAATGAAGTATTTTTTGCATAAACACAGATTGAATTTTACTTATCCCTCTTTTATATAGTATGGGCTGTTATAGAGCACAAAATTATTATCCACAGGTCCCATTAGCATTACTGCCATTACACTTGGAATATTCA
Source organism: Chaetura pelagica (assembly GCF_000747805.2). Lineage (NCBI taxonomy): Eukaryota > Metazoa > Chordata > Aves > Apodiformes > Apodidae > Chaetura > Chaetura pelagica. The sequence continues at coordinate 7,566,655 of NW_009952973.1, read as the reverse complement.
CAGTAAGAGGATTTTCTGCTCCTAAAAAGACTGAAAAGGACTCAAAATAAAATCTTTGAAGCATTTTCTTTTTCTGCAGAGGGATCACCAAAGCAAGTAAACAGAAATTATTGTCAAAGGGAGACAGAGCCAAAGAAACAGGAGGGACTCATGGCTAGATAGAGAAAAACAGTCACAAAGCAAGTAGTAAAAGAAAATTCCAGCTATATGCTAAATAGGGCATCATTAACTCATGTCCAGTCTGTTCCAGCCCACTGAGCCTCTTGGGGAAAAGAAGACTACTATCTAACTGTAAGAAGGCAATAATGCTTCTGGAGAGCCGAAAAACCCCAAATCGAACAAAAAACAAAGACAGAGAGTAACACAGAGGACCAAACACAGTGCAGATGCTTTGTGAAAAAGAGAATTCCCTGTATAGAGAACATTGATTTAAATATACATTTCTTTCACAGTTTCTGGATACTGAAAGCACAAAAATTATGTACTCATTTTCTTATTCCTTTGTTTCAAGTTCTCAATATTGCACAAAGTGTGCAGACAGAAACAAAACAGGCAGGGAGACCAACAAAAGGTTTTGCACGTGTGTACATATCAGTTTGCAGAAAAAGAAGTAAAGCTTGCATCCTAGCTATGTTCCTGCCAGCCATGCTAGCCCTAATGCAAATTTGTGGAGAACTGTCCCCTGGAGAGAGAACAGAAACTACTGTATGACGTCAGATAAAGGCTGGGTAAAAAATCAAATAAAAGGAATATACATTTTATGTAACTCGGATTAATTTCATTAGTCATTTAAGTATCTTGCCAGTTTTCAGGTCAGACTGATTTTTCTCTGTTCGTTCTTACTTCTTCAGTCTCTTTCCTCCTTCTTCATTCTCTTTCCTCCATTTATCTTCCTGCCTGAATTTCTGCTCTACCATTCTTTGCCTTGCCTTTTCTCCAACTGTGTGTGCTTTTCACCTACATTGTATCTACTGTATTTTAAAATGACAGCAACTAAGTATTTAATGCAGATACTGAAACACAATCACTAGACTGGAAAGTCAATACTCCAAGGTAGCAAACCAGAGGTATTTGGGTGGCAGGGAAGCAATGGTTAAGATACTGTCTTCTCAGGCTTCAAAGCCTACTTTGCTATTCCACTGGCTACATTATTGTATGAGGGCAAAACAAGAACAGCAAACAACAAAGGATAGTCAAATACCAGGTGAGCAGCAGTTCATGCACACTGACATCAAGTAGCAATTCACAGAGCTGCTCTCTTTTTCACTCTTTCTTATGCCCTCACAACCCTGCATGCATGGAAATGCATATGAGCACATGTGTCTGGGATTTTAATGACTGTGAACAAAATATAAACAGAGTTGAACAGTACACTGGCTGAGTAAACACCAGGGCTTTAAGAAAAACAGTTCAACTTCTCTCTAATGCATAATCCTGCTGA
>NW_009952973.1:7500075-7565049 GCF_000747805.2 Chaetura pelagica | reverse complement strand
AGAGTCACTGAGAAATGCAGAGGTTTTCCTTTCTGCACACTCTTAAAAGTTAATTTAAAATGGCAGCTGAAGTGAAACTTTAAGATATAGCCTTAGGGAAGAATTATAATAGGGAACTTTGACCACTACAAAAAGTGCAGAGAGATAAGTTGTAAATTAAAAAGTAATTTTATCCTTAGTGCTGTTAAGTATGTCCAGCAAGAAAAGTTAAAATTAAATACCCTGACTTTCCTGCACAACCAGAGTCAGCATTTCCACCACAATACTGTTTAACTTCCATTTTGTTTTTCTCCCAATTAAATTTAAGCAGTCCAACACTTCCAAACTTTAAAACATTACTACTTAAATAATTTAATTTGATTTTTAAAAGAAATCACCTTCGCCATATAAGATTTAGAGTACACTGCAGGAATCCAATTATTCAGTTCTTTGCACACTGCTCTTTCCTTGTGTAATGTGCAACACAATAGAGAGTTTTAAATATGTGGCCTTGATGTGGGTAAAGCATAAACAGTAATTCAAATAAATATATATTTTTTCTTCACATTTATCATAATTTCACTGTGTACTATCAACAATTATAGAGAAGAACAATTTAATAAAGCAAAGAAATTCTAATTTACTAAAATTAGAGTTAAATCATTGTTTTAAATTGCATGTCTTTGCACTAATCCTGCATTCTTGTAGGAGTCTAGAAGATACGCATTATGTGATGCAGTAATGAAGTATCTGGATGTCAAGGGAAAAACACTGAGATTTGAACAATAAAACTGAATTATGTTTCAGCCTATAATGAAGAAATTTAATGCTCCTTCTTTCTTTATAGAAACCAGAGGTAATATATCTTACAGTAAACAGGTACCTATTGTATAATTTATTTGGATATGTAATCAAAAGCTGTTTGTTTGTGATTAATAAACATCTCTGTCATAAAAGAGGAGGTTAAAGTGGAGGAGGTTAAAGTAATGTTCACTACTGGCTACTCATTTCTTGCAGCAGTAACTTTAAAAACTGGCTATGTTCAGAATTTTTTAAAGAAAATATCTAAATATCTAAATATTTAATAGAAAAACAAGGAAAAGCACCTGGCAACTTCTTTGCTTAACTGGCTTCAAAGCTTCATAGGTAGATTTATGACAAAGAAACCAGGGAAATTACTTTTGCTGTTGACAGTACTGTGGTGTTGAGGCAAATGATATTTCACAAATGCATCTAATGTTATCCAAATGAGATACCACATTTCAGGTAATCCTGTTTCATCATGCAGAACAAAGACATCTGTGCAGCTGTATTTATTCAGTAAAAACACCACGGAGATGGTATTTCTTTAACTCAAGCAGTCAGTACTAAAGGAAAAATATCTATGTTTTCTTCTCTAACCAGAACGAACAAATATCTCACGACTACAAATAAATTTTTTCTAAAAAAAATATTGCTTATGTTACAGTTGATCATCATACATGAAATACTGTATGCTGAAAACTTATTTTCCATTTCTGAAGTCCTACATACCTTCCTATTTTAATTTATCTTCACCTTACCCCTCAAGATTTTTTTCTTATTTTTGGCCATCACCAGAAGTGCCTTACTATACTTGATCCTAACTGCATGTTCTCTGAAGATAAAGGTATTAACCAGATGCAGGTGTAACCCATAGATTCCAGTTTCAGAAACCTTACCGAGAACTTTCTTTTCTGCATTTGAGCACAAGCCTCTGTTATAAATGTGTCACTTCCAGAAGCCACAATTTAACAGACAAATAGATGCGAATAGAAAGTTCAGTTTATTCTATGTTCAGGTAATCATCAGATCAAGAAAGAGAGAAAATACTCTCTAATCCAAGGACAAATTATGTTGTATAAACTGCAAACCACCTTTTTCAACAAGTATGTTGATTATTTGCCACATGTATAGCTAGTTATTTAAAAATAACTATGCCTTCTCATTTCATTGAGAAACTTCTGTAACAAGTGATTTTACACATATATAAATTTACAAATTACATGTCCATGTTCCTGTATGTAAATAAAAAGCATGACTAAAAATCCAATAATATTTTATATGCAATTTAAGAGACTAAGGTTTCCACACTTTTAAATGTCAGACATTTTTGAGGGCTGTTGGACCCGTTAGATAACTGTAGGTTAATTTAATGAGATTCTTTATAGCAGTAATTTTCTTCAGAAAATTCAGAAATTTTATTGCAGAAGTGATCAACAATATTTAATGTAACAATTTGCCTACCTGATTTCTTCTTGGGCAGTTTCTTCACACTTTACTATTTTCTGGAGCATTATTTTGTACCTGACATCTTCAAGTCTATAGGAGGATATTTTATATAATCTCCTATTTAACTAAGCTCGAGTTCCTGGCACAAATATGGGTACTACCTCCACCTACAGCTCAGTCATACATCTGAAATATATCTCCTAAAGTGACTGCTGAGGTGAGTGCAGTCTGTACAAAGATGGCCAGGGCTTCTTTGCAGTTGTCTAAGAAGTAACTGCTGTCTCACAGGTTAGCCAGACTGAAGAAGAATAAATCGGAATAATCAAAGGAAAAATTACTACTGTCTTAAAATGTCAGAGAAGGCATCTTCTGGCACAACAGAGGAGTCGAAAGGACTCTAGGTACCATTCCAATTACAGCTCTGTATTTTCAGCAACAAAAACAATCACTCAACAACTTGGACGGCTGCACTTAAAAATATCTCATTTTTTTCAAGCTTTCATTATGTGTTGAAATTGAAATAGATTTATTTCATAACAAAGCCAATACTGACTGACAACAAAGTACCTTCAACTTCAGGATGCTAAATCGCTAAGGATCGATTGAAAAAACTCTTCCTTTCACTTCAATAATTTTAATCAAAGACCCCAAAATTTAGTCATGAAAGCCTGCAAGTATGAGAAAAAAAAAGAGAGATTGGATTGGAAAGATCAGCAAGCTGCAGTAATGCAATAGTTATTTTTATATAATATAGATGCTTTTTCAATATCATTAAATATGACATATGGGAAAATAATTGAATAGCTGCAAATTTCCACTTTTCTCAGCTCCCAAATTACACCACCTAGGTTTGTGGTGTGGTGTGGTTGGGTGGATTTTTTATAAATACAGTAGCAAAACCATCTCTAACCATTCTGGGTTTCAGAGTTTAAAAAAAATCACAAACCAAAACCTGTGAATACTAATGGATCATAATTTGGTCTGCAATTTGCAAAATTATTTGAAACACACTAAGAACGAAAATTTTTCATCCTTCTGACATATCTCCTAATGCAATTCTTCATAGTGGGTTAGAAAAACAAAACAAAAGCCAAGAAGCAGAACAGTAGATACAGAAAAAGAATGTTCATATAGTAGTTTTGTGGTACATTTACCTGTATTTCAGAACACTTTAAAATTGTTAGGTGCTATGAGTAGTAAGTGAGAGGAAGAATGAAGTAAAGTACAATTTCAAATTAAAACAGCAAAGTACGTACAACTAATGTACACTCAATTTATTTCTTAACATTCCATGTAACTTTCTCATTTTGTCTTTTTAGGTTTCATATTTGTCTGGAAGCTTTTTTTTTTTTTTTCCTTTGAAATACCTTATACATTTCAATCGCCACTGCAATATAGGCAACAGGTTGCCTCCAAATACAATAAACATGGAAGTTACTCCCATGTATCAAAGCACAAGGGTGGAACAGGTTATAAATATGAAGGATGAGGAATTGCAGTCATAAAAAGCTTGACAGTAGCTGACTCCACAGTTCTGTCCCTAATATTGTAGATGCTTTAATTAATTTTTAAAATGTAATTCAGGTTTAAATGATTAAAATATTACCAGATAAAACCTTTCATTTTTCACACTTTTAGAGTCTTATACTCTCAGAAGTTTGTCATAGAACTGTGAAATACTTTATATAGAATTCAGCACTGAACACAAGAAAAAAAAACCAGCACTGAAACACACACTTTTTGCATTTAACTAGCTACTAAATAGGAGCCCCTGTAGTTTTAGGGCAAGAAATGCCAGACACTGAGTTATTATTCATCTGTGACATAGGTTGCAATCACTGTGTCTTTTAAAGGCACAGTTAAATTATGCCTACAGAAGACAGTTATCTACAGTATTGTAGCTGAATAGATAAAACTTATTAATTGCATCTACAATATTATCTAAACCAGACCAGATTAAATACAAAATTAAATCCTACATAAAAGATAAAAAACCTGTTTGATTCTTGTATGGAGATTGTTCATGGAAATATGGAATCAAGGAATCGTCAGAGTTGGAAGGGACCTCTAGAGATCATTTAGTCCAAATCACCCACTACAGCAGGCTCCCCTAGAGCACATTACTCAGGACTGCATCCAGGTAGGTCTTGAATATCTCCAGAGAAGGGGACTCCACAACCCACCTGGGCAGCCTGTTCCAGTGCTCTGTCATCCTCATCATAAATAATTTTTCCTTATAGCTAAAGGGAACTTCCTGTGTTCCAGCTTTGCTCATTGCCCCTTTTCCTGTCACTGGGAGCTACTGAAGAGTCTGGGTCTGTTCTCCTTCCACCCACCCTTTAGATACTTACAAGCATTTCTACTATAATCTCCCTTTTTCTTACTTCCCAGTAAATTCCAAGCTAGAGACAGTAACTATAACTTGGTTGACCAAAAGATAAAATACTTGATTCATGCAGGTTAGGGTCAGCAGCTTGGTAGGTGAGGAAAAAGGAAGCAAGCTGTCAGCAGTTTTGTCAGTGCCTTGCATTGAGTAAGAAAGCAGTCAAATTCCCACAGTGAGACTCAGCCTGCAGAAATTGGCATAATTCTGCAGGGTCTCACAGGATGTAGAGAACAAGCACCTCAGCGCTTCACTGACTGTGGTGTTCAGTACTAGAAGCAGCTGGGATGGCAGTGGAGGAAACTGCCATCACTGAAGCATTTAAGATTAGGATGACCTGTGTACACAGTTGCAACAGTGGAGTCCGTTCATGTATTTAAAGATAACAAAAGCAGAAACCCTATAGTCAGAACAAATGGCTTGGCCAAAGTTGGTGGCATATGGCTTAAGGTTCTATGTAATAATTTCTGACATAGATAATAGCAGTTTTCATTTCCTAACAAAGTTCTCACACAAGTGCCCTCAGGACTGGCAGGAAAATAAAATGTGGGTTTTTCAGTGTTTATGTGGGGTGCCTGACAAAGTTTATAAACAAAAGCTCAGAAAAAAACCCCTCTGTTTTTTTGGGTTTTGTTTGTTTGCTTGCTTTTTTAATCAACAATTTCCTAATATTTTCTTGTTCATAAATAAAATCAGAATTTTGTAAATAAAGACTATTGTGCTGCTCTGGGGCCTTGACATTTTTTTGGTTTGAATGTTTGTCTTCAGTAATGCCTGAAACAGGGAGCAAAAGCAGAAATACTGATCATTCAAGTTAAATTTTAACATTTATCTTTCTATACAGTGTCTTCTTAAGTTTTATGCATTTTGAACTTTTTATTTTTCACATTTCTTTGACTTTCCTGGAGCCAATAAGAGTTAAATAATGAAGTCCCAGAAATAACTCAGCTATTTTGCGCTATTTTTGAAAGGTTAATTTTTTTTCAGTGTTGTTCTTAACTTACGGATGCAGCCTTAGCCAAATATGTTGGTGTCTCCTTCATCCATACAGCTAATTCTTGCTATCTTGTATGCATTCTTTAATTTGTAATTCAGGCTCAGTGATATTGACTACTTTCTTTATTTATATGACGACTGGAAAAATTGAGAAAAATATTTAAAGCTAAATTCAGGGAAAAAAAATATTAAAGCTAGATCTAAGGTCACCTGTATAATCACTGAAATACAGCAAACAATCTAAAAAATTAAACTATTGATACTAATTTATATCCAGAAGAGCCAGAGAACTTCAGAGACTTTGGAAACTTACACTTGTAACATGTTAAATAGTTTCTAAGCCTACCAGTCTGGACTGAAAGTGGAAGCTTTTCCAATTAATTTCCAACATTAACTAGAAAAACAATACATCAGCAATACTGATTATAGCTTTCCTGATTCATAATGTAATATTATTAGAGACATTTTTCACAGTTGCTGGTGGAAAACAAGGCTTGGTCTCAGGATAACAGCTGACCTCTTTGCATGTACTTTTCTCTGGCATTCTATTTTCTTAATCCTACGTCAGAGGCAAGTAAAATCACAGACACAACAAAAAGCTACCCATTAGAAGAGCTAAAATAAGTTTCAAGACTTTGGGCTACCAGATAACATCTGTGGTGTCCTAAGATAGATTTAGATTGTGCTATACGAAAGAGTCTAGTTGAAAAAGCAGGTAAGAAGAAGGATTGGGAAGGAAAATTCCCTGTCTTTGGAGCCTCAGTTCTCCTGAGTCAGCAAGATTTATGCCACCATTTCCTGAACATCCTTATAGACAGCATCCCTTTACAGAAATTACGTACCATAGGCTTGCTTTGTTTATGCAAACAGATACCTGTCATTAGGGCTAACTGCTGCATTACTGTGCATTTAAAAATCCACGGGGACTCTCTTTAGAGGAGGATTACATTCACCACCTAAAACAGACATGAGGATTATGCGTCACCTTCACCTAATTAATAATTAGTACTTATGCTATCTGTTCAGATAGCACTTAAACACCATTATAGTCTCTAAGTAGCTGTGAGGCTGTCCTGGTTTGAGCCAGGATGAAGCCAATTTTTCTTTTTACTGATTTTTTTTTCCTTCAGTAAGCTCTCTTGTAACTAGCAACAGTGTGTTCTGCTAGGCTGATAAGACAGTGGAATATTTTTCTAACTACTGAGGCTTCAAGGCCGCACCTGCACTCTGCCAGCTCAGACACTATGGGGAGATCTGTGACCCCCCCGTAGGAGGCTGAGTTAGACAGACAGCAAAATTGGCCAAAGATATTCCATTCCATATATCTACGTAAGCTCAGAGGAAGGTCAGAGATCACAGAAGACAACTTCCTTCTTTTTTCTCCCCTTCTCTTCCGTGCATGGCCGGTGTCCAGGGAGGACTCTGTTCATCCATCACCGTCGATCCTCAGGCTTGATCTCTCGTGACCCCCATAACTCTCTGCTTTCTCCAGCAGCAGCTTCGGGATTCCTCGGGACTCTTCCCAGTTCAGGGAAGTGCTGTGGGAGTTGCTGGGGTGGGGGGAGGCGAGAGGCTTTTGCCCATATATCTGTATATAATTGTATATATTTTCTTGTATCATTCATTAGTGTTTTAATTAAAGCTGTGTAGTTTAGTTTTCAATCCAGCCAAGTCTCTCTCTTTTTTCTCTCTCTCCTTCCCTACCTGGGTTGGGGGGAGGGGGGATCGAGAGCATTGTTGTCAGGCCTGAGTCAAACTGTGACAGAGGCACAGCACAGTTCTCACTTGGGACTTTGGTTTCAGCCTCATCAGACAAGATTATATCCATGGTTAACAGCCATCAGCATGGTATGATCCAAAAGCATCCATGTACCATTGCTTTGTGTTTTGGTCACTATCTGCACAGCTATGGCTAGTGCCTGCTTGCTCCAAACACTCATCACTTCCAAACTTCTTCCCGTCTACAAACGCACACTCGTCTAGCCAGCCATGCCTCAAGGCAGGGCCATTTGTATTTTGCACAACCATTATGAAAACTGACATATGAAACAGTACCAAAAGAAGGATTTACTGGAGAATCAAAAATTCCATAGGAATCCAACAATTTAGGGTCAATGCTCAAGACTGCTTTAAGGTTTACTCCTTTTTGCAATTACTATAATTTATACATGCCTGCTGTGGCCAATGTAAATCCTGGGATACATTGATGGTTATTTCGAGCCCTTTTCCATCATACCTCTCTCTGCTGTTTGAAAAACCAACTGAAGAGAGGGGATCTATTTTACACATGAACAATGCAATGCAGACTGCACCAGCAATACAGTCAGAAAAGCCACGTAATAGATCATGGAATGGATTCTCTTAGAAGCTCTGACAAAGCACATGGAGGACAGGGAGATGATTCAGGATAGCCAGCATGGTTTTACTATGGGCAAGTCCTGCCTGACCAAATAGTGGCGTTCTACAATGGAGTGACTGCATCAGCAACAGGGAAAAGCAGTGGATGTCATCTGTCTGGACTTCTGCAAGGCCTTTGACACATTCCTCTACAACATCCTTCCAAATTGGAGCGATATGTATTTGATGGTTGGACTGCTCAGTGGATAAGGAATTGGCTGGATGGTCGCATCCAGAGGGTAGTGGTCAATGGCTTGATGTCCAGATGGAGCTGGGTGACAAGAAGTGTCTCTCACGGGTCCGTACTGGGAGCAGTGCTGTTTAATATCTACACCAATGATACAGACAGGATCAAGGGCACCCTCAGCAAGTTTGCAGATGACACCAAGATGACTGGTGCAGCTGACATGCCAGAAGGATGGGATATTATCTAGAAGGACTTGGACAAGCTAGAGAAGTGGGTCCAAGTGAACATCATGAGGTTCAACAAGGCCAAGTGCAAGGTCCTGCACCTGGGTAGGGGCAATTCTTGTTATCAATACAGGCTGGTGGATGATATGATAAAGAGCAGCCCTGCAGAAAGGGACTTTGGGGTATTAGTGGAGTAAATGTTGGACATGACCAAACAATGTGCAATCACAGCCCAGAAAGCCAACTGCATCCTGGGCTGCATCAAAAGAAGCATGGCCAGCAGGTGGAGGAAGGTGATTCTCCCCCTCAACTCTGCTATTGTAAGACTTCACCTGAGGAAGGCCATGAAGACAACCCGAGGGCTGGCTGAGAGAGTTGGGGTTGTTCAGCCTGGAGAAGAGAAGGCTCCAGGGAGATCTTATAGCAGCCTTCCAGTACCTGAAGGGGCTACAGGAAAGCTGGGGAGTGACTGTTGACAAGGGCTAGTAGTGGTAGGATGAGGGGCAATGGCCTCAAACTAGAGCAAGGTAGATTTAGATTGGATATTAGGATGAGTTATTTACAATGAGTGTGGTGAAGCACTGGAACAGGTTACCCAGAGAGGTGGTGGAGTCCCCATCCTTGGATACATTCAAAGTCAGGCTTGAGGAGGCTCTGAACAATGTGATCTAGTTAAAAAGGTCCCTGTGCACTGCATGGGGGGCTGGACTAGATGACCTTTAAAGGTTCCTTCCAACCCCATATATTTTATTATTCTAAATAGTTATTAAGTTTCAGAAGAATGACAAATGTAGGTCTAGTTACAGATTAATACCTGCATACTCTCAGCAGCCCTATAAAGGCTGGTCTAGAGATGTCTCAAAGACCAGAATATTCTGGTCTTTATGTGAAGACACAGGGATATTCCCATCTAGACTAAGCAGACTTTTTTTAAAAAAAAAAAAAAAAAAAGCTGTACTACTGTTTTAGCCACATGACATTGTCTAGTATGAAACCAATTCAAGTTGGTTCACAGTATTACATGTGCATTAACACAGTAAAACTGAACATTCACAGCACATTACCATATCAGAGGCAGGAATGTTAAAGTGCTGTAACACACATTTTGACCTCTGATTAATTCTCACAGCAGTTATTTAGAAATATTCATAACCTTCCTATCTGCATTGTGCACTTCAAAGTTACAAAAACTGCAAATAATTTTTAAACATTTACATCCTAGTTTACACAAGGAAGAAATTAACTAACAATGGTTCGTGAACCCTGGTTAAAGGTTGGGGGGTTTGTTTTGTTGGTTTGTTTTTTGTTGTGTTTTTTTTTTAATCCAAAGTTCATGTGTCCTGGAAATTGAAAGGAGAACTAATGTTAAGCAAGAAACTAGTTCAGAAGGAGGTACACAAGTATATAACTGGTTATTATCTTCTTTATTTCTGCCATCTAATTTTACAACCCCAATGCTTAAAGATAGCAAAGAATCTTGTTTTCATTGTCTTTTGGATTTGATGTTTTAGAATAATACATAAATGTTATTTCTAGATAAATTACCATGTGTGCAAAACTACCATAAGAATTGTTCTTCATCTTTACTTCATCTTCCATCCAGAGGAAAGAATAAAGAGTGTTTTTCAATACTACAACTTTTAATTGGTTTTCTAAATTTGAAACTCCTTGGACTTGCCTTCCCACATAGGAAGTACTGGTATAAAAAACATTCACCATCTAATTCTCACATTTGAAGGAGGTTTGGATGAAAGTCTTATATCAAGTGCTATGCATCCATTTATGGAAGAAAGGATGTAATTGACAAGAAAGAACTACGAGAGTACTGAGGGAAGAACAAGATTTGGTTAAGAATATCTATTTTAGAATAAAGAATATGCATAAACATATAAGAGTACAAAGGGCCTACAATATAGAGTATTACAATCTCATCTTTCTGATTAGGGATATAGATTGTACTAGATAATTACAAAACTTTAACAAAGTGTTTAATAATATAAACTGTTCACTCTTCTTAAGAGCAGACCAAAATGCTAATTTTGAGAGCAAGCAATTAACCTGTGTACAAAAAAAAAAGGTGATTGTCCTTTTTTTTTTTAACTTTTTTTTTTTTACTTTCCATAATGTATTTGGAATGGAATATATTTACTGAGGTTTATGACAGGGAGATGCTCACTTATCTCTATTGTTTTCTCTCTCTCTCTAATCAGGTCACCAATTACCCTGTAGTGTAAAAAAAATTCCAGAGGTACATTTGCTCTCATTTAAGACACATTGTTTGTATTCTATGCAAAATATTCAAAGAAGCCATTTCCCTTTTGTTCAAAGAAACATTAAAAACTATTTGTTTTAACCTTGTCCTTACCATTAAATACTATTATTCCAACTCTTAGCCTTTAGGCAATTAAAAAAAAAAAGAAAATCATTTGAGTATATTCAGCCAACAATTTCCGAGTTAAAAAAAAGTCTAAGTTGGAGCCATGTGGTCTCAATCAGGCAGTAAAAAACTCTCTGTATTTTCTTAAATGCACAACTGCAGTATGCCCATAACCTCTCTTTTAAATCATCTTAACCAGATCTGAATCACTCTCACCGCAAATGATTCGGTGGCCCTGGAATGTGCTGGGGTAGACAGTTGCTCTGCAATGAACATTGGGACATTTCCCACTAGTGTTAAGAGAATAGTCTGCAGGAAAAAAAATAAATAAAAAAATATTTAAAAGTTTAAAGCCAAGACAAAAAGTGACATCACGGTTCAATCATTCAAGGAAAAAAGGAAAAAAAAAATGCAACTACTGCCTAATAAATCAGTGCTGTGTGCCACAAACCACAGCAAGCCAACACAGCCAAATAACAGCTTTTCTTGCTGAAGCAGAGATACCACAAGCAGCTGGCAGAAGCATGTGTAATTGTATTCACAGAGAGCCAATGAATCCATAAGCTAGCCAGACTCAGAGAAGCTGATCAATTACAAAACCAGAATAACCATGATTTCAGTAACTGTGCACCCCCTTATGCTGCACTACAATATTTCTTACCATGGGCTGCCAAAATTTTTTGCACAGATGAATATGCATATGGTACTTGGTTAAAAGTTCATAGGCAGATTACCTATGATCAAAAAAAACCCTCTGAGGTATCTGCCTTACCTGGATACATGCTACTAGCCTTCTCCACTGCTCCCCTCAAGCAAGTAGGAGCAACAGGCATAAAGCACCTTAGCTTTCTCAGCACATCTTAGAAGGAGTTCTGAAATACTACTTACATGTAAAGTCACAATAGAGGAAGGGAGAACATAATTCTCGGGGGCTCCTAAAAGTCAAGATAAGCAGCAAATAAGCAAGCTTTGTAACTGTAAGATTCTTAAAGGCCACTTCCTCTTTAAAAGTTTGTCTGCAGCCTGAAAGGTTTATTTCAGTTTTAATAATCTCAAAAAACAATTGAAACATGTGGCCCAAGTGATGTGCATTTAAAACAGGAATAGGCCAGAGCTGAGATGTTTGAATTCGGTTATTAACCTTCTCATACTTCATGCACATTAGAAACCAGGGATTTTTGTACAGGCCCATCTCACTGCCAAACCTCACAGTCAGTAGAAAATATGTTTTAACATATCAAAGCAGGAAAAATAGCATAGAGATGTTGGATTTTTCCACCACATCCATGAGAAAAAATGTCATTATAGCACCCATGTAAATTGTGAAACTGAAAGCAGCTGCTGAGGCAACCTGACATGGTGCCATCAGCAGGGGGGAGCCCAACTCAGGAAAATACTATTCCATTTTTAGCTCTGAGAAAGAATCTTTGCTAGTTCTAGTGTGCAATTCCAGTTCATTGAATAACTTGCCATAAATAGAGCTAGTAACTGCTACAGAAAGAAATGTCTTAGTACATGGCAAACAAAATGTGTACTAAACATCCTCAATAGTCTAACTTAGTGCACGCTATCCAGCTGAGCACTGTTTTGCAGTCTTTCCATAGTAACAGATTATAGCGAATAATTTCTGCCAATGATCACAGAGTATTCTTCCAAACGAAGAGTGGAAGTCAGAATGGGAGAGCTTTGGTTTGGAGTTTCTGCATTAGAATAAACAAACTTTCAGACCCCAAACAGTTAATTGACTGTGCCTGCTATACTTTGCACAGTCACCCATTTGCTCATTCAGCATATTTTTCATGTGACTGGATTCACCTTCACAAATTCCTGATAATCAGCAATTAATAAGGGTTAGGGGGAAGGAACTGCTCACCTTGTCAACTCAAAATATTGGAATAACTACTTGAAGTAGCCAGTGGAGCCAGAATTAAGGGAAAGAAAGGAAAGCTTTTCTCTTTTCCAGTTAATTGTCCCATTAATGCTATTTTTCTTTTTCTTTTTACAGTACCTAAGTACATTAAATTACCTGGTCTTTCCCCCTTTTTCAAATTTATTACAAAATTGAACTTTTGAATTTCAAGGTTATCTTATTTATCACTTTATTAAGATAACCCATGTAGCAAGACATAATAGCATGCTGATAGCAGTGCTTATCAGTAGCTTTTAAACAAATGGGTCCCCAAAGTGAATTTCTTTTGACAGCTAGATGGCATTTTTTAAAGGAAGGCATCTGGATTAACCTGCAGCTGTGCTGATTATTATAAAACTTTTCCTAAAGACAAAAGACGGAGATGAAAAAAGGGTCATTTTAACAAAGTAATCCATTCTGCTGGGAAATTTAAAAGGCAGCAGTGTTAACACTTTTATAAAGCAAGAACAGCTAAATCATTTTGCTTACTAGAAGAAAACCAGGTTTCTTTTTGCAATTCCTGTGCTCTCAGAATCACTTACCCAAGCAGACACTCTCTCCACTGTACATCAGCTTTCACTTGCATGCCCTAGAACAGTAGACCCTCAAAGCTTTTTGTTTTTAAAAGTATATTCACTTGGCTCCTAATGCTGTGAAGGAGGGGGTGTGTGTGCTCTGAATTAATGCCAATCATTTTAAACAAGTTTATTTTGGGTTCCTTTAAACTAAACAATCTAAGTAAGCATCTCATCCCTTTTCACTCCCCCATCCTTCTGTACTTTAGCTCTATTTGTATCCTCTGTGATGGAAGATCTTTACTCCCCAGGCTCAGCCCTATCACTTAAAACAAATGGGTTACTCTGCTAGTTAAAGTTACTCTACACTACACGCAGTTCAAAACAAAACAGATTTGCAAAAAAGCCCATAATGAAGCCATCTGGAAAGCTTACTAGAACTGTACAGGTACAGCTTTGCTAAAATACCTACATTCTTATAGTGCTTTTTGAAAAGGGAGAAATGAGGAACATTTTACTGCTAGGCACTGTTCCCGAGACCACTATAACTGAGCACACACTGTATGATTCACTCACATACTTCTTTCCCCTCCTCTATTGTAGTAAAACAGCTAAAGTACCTTATTGTTTCTTGCACTTTTATACACATTTAATGCTGGCACTTACCGTTGTGGAATAGATGAACCCCCACCCCCCACAAAGAAGCTGATAGCTGGTGGTCTCTGGATCCTTTATTTCTTGACTATCCTCGTCTCTTAGCTTTGCTGCTCTAAATTCAGCCTAGTTTGCAGAAGAGCACAGAAAAAAAAATTAATAGACAGCCGAGCTGCCAAATTCCAACCACTCACGATCAGCATTGAAGACGTTCTCCCTAGTTCTGACTGATTCCAAAGAACAAAGCCTGCTGGCAATGAGGAAGCGGAGTTTAAGTCCTCTGGCTTCAGTCCAACTGTTGCTCTTGCTTTTGCTTCAGCGTACGTGAGAGTGTTTGTATGAGCTTGTAATGCATGTAATAGATGGGGGCTGGGGAAAAAAGAGGGTGTGTGTAAGGGGAGGAATGCTAGTCATATCCAAAAATAACACAAAGGAAGTAATGCAGCGATCCCTCTCCCCTCATTCTCTCCTCTTATCATATGTACTGAGTGTCTGTACCCAAAGATTCTGATCTAAGAGTAGGTAGAGAAAAAGTTCCAATGTGACTTGCAGCTCTTTTGATTGCACTATTAAACTGTAACTGAGGAGCTGCACTTACAAGGACGCATTACAAAACACATGATTTAGTAGCAATCTACTTGACAATACTGAAGCCAGAGTGCATGTCAAACTGTGTGCATTTGTTCACACACTGAAGAGAAAAAACAGAAACTACTGTTGAAGTTTACTAAGAGTCAGAAAAAATAGCATTACATTTGCCTATCCAAAAGTTACTACATTCCAATCCTAGGTATTTCTTCATGTTGATTTTTAAAATAGCAAATATTGCAAGTTAACAATATAATACAGAAATAGGGATACTAAAATCTCTATAGTTTAATTATGCCCTACTTTTTCAGTAATCTTCATAAACAATTCCACATTCAGAAGAGTACTCGCTGTCAAAAAGGAAATCAACATCCACAACACAAGCAAGAAAATGCTCCAGAACAAAATAAATTTCCCCCCTCGCTAATCAGAAAGCTACAATGTAACAATAGTAACTGTTTGTTTGGGTTTTGTTGGGTTTTTCTTTGTAAAGGGCTTTAGAATATTGGTTCCAGTAATTACAGGCTTAAAAAATCTTAAAAATGGTCATTAATAAGTGAACAACAAATTTAAGGGAAAATAATATAAGTAGTGATAGCCTCAATATTTTTTTTTTTTGTTACTTCTATTTAATCTGGACTCTGTCAAATAAATTTGAGGACAACTGAAACTACCTATACTCCCAGTAGTCTCTGTGATTAGTTAAAATTTCTAAAGAATCTTTATTATATCCAGTAGGGCTTCAGTCAAGTGCCCTCAAAATATTACAAGGTAACACAATATAATTTATACTTGTATCAGGCTACTCTCTGCAAAAAGTAGTACTTCACAGAGAGTATTGTTAGTTTTAAAATGTTTAATTACAACATGAAAATACAAAGACAGGTCAAAGCAATTTTGGATTTAATTTCATCTCATATATAATAGTTTAGCCCAAGATTTTGAGGTATCTGACTTGGTACTGGGTATTTTAGAAAAGCAAAGCTGGTAAATTTCCACAAATACTAATTCTCACAACAGAAATAAAAGTGGGAAAGCAGAGAGAAAAGAGTCAGAAATTAGACTCCACTGTGCCCATTTCAACAACAATAGCATAAAGCAGCCACCTGTTTACACAAGGTTTTGTTCATTAGTATGGGAGGCAGTGTAGATCAGACCTTGTGATTTCCATATCCAGGGTCAATACTTTTCCTGGACCTACCTGCTTTTTAATAATTTAGTAAGAGTTATGGAACTTTGGATAGGAGCTTAGGTTTTATAGAACTGATATAATATACTTCCCTACATTCCCATTACATTTAAGAAATTATGGTTCTTTTCCAGAAGTAGTAGCAAAAAGAATTGTTATGATAAATTTAAAAACTACAAATACACTCGATGTTGAAGGTAAATCTCAGAAGCCTATAGAAACCATCTGGAATGAAAGGAAGTTATGATGATTTAAGTTTGCCTTCCTGCATATTCACTAGAGACTGAATTTCAATATATTGAAGGCCATAAAAGTTACAGTAAATCGAAGTCCTGCATCAGGAAGTTCACTGAACTGTACTGTGACATGCATTCCTTCTGCTGGTACTTTACTCCTTGGCAGTGTTACAGAGCTTGGCTCCCTTTGCTGTCCTGAAGTTTAAGAGCCCGAATTTAACCTGACAAATTTCACACGCAAGAAAAGATCAAGAACAGATAAGATTACCTGAGAGCTTTTAGGGCACACCTCATCTCATCTTGAACATCAGCTGCACTGAATTTGCTAAAATGGCTAATTACAGTTCTAACTTGAAAAACATACGCTTTGAGTGGACAATAAACCCATATTTAGTTTCATTTGCAATTGAGTCTCCAGATGATAGAGGTTAGTTCAAAACCCAGTCTTAGTCCAGACACTTGAATTTGTTTTGCTATTATGGAAAAGCATAGGCCTGAAATAATACAAATTCAGCAAAAGCATGAAATCACAACATGAAAATCACAACTCATAAAAAGCAACCAGACAAATATTGTTCTGGGCTGCATCAGCAGGTCGGGAGAGGTGATTCTGCCGCTCTACTCTGCGCTGCTGAGAATGCACTTGGAATACTGCATACAGCTTTGGAGCCCTCAGCACAAGAAAGAGGGAGGCTGGAACCTAATGATCTTTAAGCACTCTTCCAAACTTAACCATTCTATGATTCTATGATTCTATAATGAGGAGCTGTTGCCTGTTTTCCTCTGTCTGAGCACTGCTCTCATAACCAAACCCAAATCTATGATGCTGCTTTCAGGAGAATTTGAAACTCAACCGAAAACTCAAGTAGGATATGAAAAAGTAAGGTTGAGGAGTACAGTAACTGATATTCTACAACATTAGTCTGTCATACAAATAATTACTAATACAGGTATCATGTTCTTGTTATTCTCTGATGTCTACATAGATGACAAAGATGTGTGGCACAATCGGAATTCTTTGTTACTCGGAATTCTTTGTTATTGTGGAATCAGTGAACTAAAAGCTTAAAATTTTCAGGGGAATCAGTTGCATAAATGATTACTACACTAATATTGTTATTATTTAACTCAAATATGTAACCTTATCACATTTAGGAAACCTATGACAACTGTACATTTGCAAATTTGCAGTTCATCTGCTCCAAGTAATGTCTTATTTTCTGCCTGTGAACAATTCAGTTGCAAGTTTCATATTCTGACGAACACTTATCAAAATTCAATTTGTTTTCCAGTTTCTCTTATTTCTAGTTAAGTAAGGAAGGAGAAGAAAAGATATATTATAGCTTCTTTCATTGTAAGTTCATTCTTATTACACACATGAATGAGGTGCTTTGTGGGAGTAACACTTAGACTGGTAAGATATAGCCAACATAAACCGGTTGCTGCCCAGACCAGATAGCTACAGTAATTTTTTAAGCATTAGATAAATGCATAAGAAATCATAATCAGCAAAAAATAACACAGATTTAAATGACTCCTTAAGGGTGATCAAACTGTTCTAAGTAATGTCAGAGTTGACTACCAGTAGTAGCTTTGAAAAATAAAGTTTTTCTGATATTGTTATATGGTAAGGGCCATTCAGAGAGATTAAGGCAGATCCTCCTGGACTGTTTGCATGAAGAAGTCAGTATATTTTATTTTTTTGTTTCCCCAGAATTGTAGTATAATATTATAATAGACATCTACTAAGAGGAAAAATAAATAAACTAGTAGTTTCTTTTGAGCACTTGGTAGACACAAGCTCTGGTAAATTGGACCGTTTAATAACTTCAGCATCTTGTGCTCTGTACACACAAATGTGTTCCCAAAATAGCCTATGTAAATTTGACATTCAGTAGTAAAGGTCACACAGTGCTGGGATGCAGGGAGCACTTGTAAGACAAGGGCTATAATCAAATAAAAGAAACAAAACCGGTGAAACATGCAAAAAGGTAAAACACAGGTCAGACAGTCTATATTTTCCTGATTCAGACATTTTCCTTTTAGTATCTACATGCCTTACTTGTTCAAGTGATGACCCATGCTGAGTTTATCTTTGATTAGAAGAACATTTAAGGGTGTTTTGCTTTTTCTACCCATACAGCCTCTCCATGGTTTCTGTGACTACTGACCCAAAGCAAAACTCTTTGCTCATCTCCTTCTGCCTCCCCACAGCTCCTAAAGGCTTGTGTTCTTTTAAAACATGGAAGTGTTTCTGTAGCATAGGTTTAGAGAGGAGCTTTTTCTCTGTAAAGATAATGCATGAAAAATTTTTATTTTTTTGTTTATGTTCTGAAATTATTTAATGTTATAACTTCATTTTCAAAAGGGTCTGTCTTTGGGGTCTCTGGTGTTTTTATTTGCAAACATTGTTAATTAAGTTACACATAAATAGTGGCAATGAAGAATGATTTTGAAGAATCATAGAATCACAGAATCACAGAACCATTCAGGTTGGAAAAAATCTTTGGGATCACCAAGTCCAACCATCATCCTTACTCCACAAAATTCTTCCCTAAACCATATCCACCAACACCACATCCAAATGACCCTTAAACACATCCAGAGATGGTGACTCAACCATCTCCCTGGGCAGCCTATTCCAGTGTCTAATCACTCTTTCTGTGAAAAAAAAAATCCCAATATGTCCAGTCTAAACCTCCCCTGTTGCAGCTTGAAGCCATTCTCTCTTGTTCTGTCTCTAATTGCCTTTGAAAAGAGACCAGCACCAACCACTCTACAATGTCCTTTCAGGAAGTTGTAGAGACTGATGAGGTCTCCCCTCAGCCTCCTCTTCCTCAAACTAAACATTCCCAGCTCCTTCAAGTGTTCTTCATAAGATTTATTCTCTGGGCCCTTCACCAGCTTCATTGCCCTCCTCTGTACTCACTCCAGCACCTCGATAACTCTCTTGAATTGGGGTGCCCAAAACTGGACACAACACTCCAGGTGTGGCCTCACCAGTGCTGAGTACAGGGGGACAATCCCCTCTCTGCTTCTGCTGGTTGCACTATTTCTGATACAAGCCAGGATGCCATTGGCTCTCTTGGCCACCTGGGCACACTGCTGGCTCATATTCAGCCGCTTGTCAATTAGAACCCCCAGGTCCTTTTCTGCCAGACCCTTTCCAGCCACACTTCCCCAGGCCTGTAGCATTGCCTGGGGTTGTTGTGGCCCAAGTGCAGGACCCGGCACTTGGCCTTGTTGAAGCCCAGACTATTGACATTAATCCAATGATCTAATCTATCCAAGTCTCTCTGTAGAGCCTCCCTGTCCTCATGCAGATCAACATTCCCACCTAGCTTGGTGCCATCTGCAAATGTACTGATAATACACTCTCTGTCCTTATCAAGATGATTAGTAGAGATGTTAAAACAGAAATGGTCCCAACACTGAGCCCTGAGAACACCACTTGTGACTGGCTGCCAGCTGGATTTGACTCCATTGACCATCACTCTTTGGGCTCGACTGTCCAGCCAGTGCTTGATCCAACAGATCATATGCTCATCCAGGCCAGGAGCAGCCATGTTGTTTTGAGAGTTCTATGGGGAACAGTGTCCAATGGGTTTTGGAGGTCCTGATAGAAAGGCGATGTGTTCAAATACCTCAGAATAAGTTTAATTAATGAGATCTCTTCCACAGAATCCAAGGTCAGAATTATAATCATAGCTAAATTGAAGTTTTGGAGAAAACATAGGCTTTTCAGACCCAATATGTATTATTTTTATTGGTACCTACAAACTACAGCCTCAAGCTGAATACCCTCGAAGATTAGTATCTGTATCATACTGACAGTATGCGTTCAGACAAGTTTGGTGTTCCAAATGTTTTATAGCTGCATCATAACATAAACTGATAGAAATATGTATTTGTTACAGTTACACAAATAAAATCCTCCTCATCTGCACTTGAGCCTGAAATTCAGTCAAACCACATGAATGATGTTTGAGAGCACTAGAAGCATGTTTGCGTCTCTTGTGTAGATGCTAACAGGAATTCACCAAAGACCAAAAAGCCCAAGAACCATTTAAATAACTATTACTTTCCAAATCAGTTGCTACATCTGATTTTAATGAAAAATTGTTTATATTTAGGAGAGATACATGCAGGCATCACAAGCCCAAACAAGTCAAATGGCTGAAGTATTAGTTCATAGAGTTGTGAGCATTTGTTTGCTTATTGAATCCATTGCTATCTCAGGATAAGTATACACTAATCAGCCCTGAAAGAGGTTCCATTTAAATTGCTGAGTGATTAAATGTAAAAGCACCTTAAAAGGCTGCATGAACTAGGATAATGATAGGGTGGAGATGAGTAGAACCAAGTATTTCTAAAACTCAACTCATCTACTTGTTTAATTCATGCATTGTCCTTATGATTCATACATATCCTGCTTGAGGCTATACCTCATGGGAATTATTCTTAATTGTTAGTGAGTTGGAAAATCTCATGCTTGCTCTGATGCATCTGCTTGTCTGTAGTTTTAGTTCACCTTCTTTCTCATGTTGACAGAACATATAAACTTGCACTGTGGAAATGGGTAAAGATTCTCCATTTCATTCTGCCAGAAAGTAAAGACACAAGTACTTCTTTCTGGATAGTGCACATATTCCCAGAACTGAAGATTTTCACAAATGCTTCGAAAGCTATTTAAGAAAGTTACACTTCTTCTTTCATAAGAAACTATAAATCCATATAAGGCTAGAGAAAGGTGTTAGTTTTAGTAATAAAAAAATACAAACTACACTTAAAATAGTTGTAATTCTTGTAATATGATTTTCAGTGTTAACGTTCCCTAGTTCTGTCCCTACTCTCTCCTTTTTCTTTTCTTTTCTCCTCTTAATTTTATTTCATACCAATATCTTCTAGTATTTACTATATAAAATCTATGAGGAATGCCAGAAACAAGTGTTGCTCAAACACAATCTTAAACTTCCATTGTCACATTACTAAAGAAACTGGAATCTCAGGCATTTAACAACTGCTCTTTCCAAGCAAAGAAGGCAAAAGGTTGGGGGACAACTGACAAGGCTCCAGAACTAATGCAAGTCTAGTGTCCTGAAAAAGCAGAACAATGGCTATTAGTTCTTAAAATGTTGCTTCCAGCATTACCAGTACAAAAATGATGTCCAAATTGTCAGCAGATGTTGCTGCTGTCACCTGACCACCAAATCCATTTTAGCTGAGAAATAAGAAGTCAAACAGTAAAGACAGAAGCAGCTCATAAACAGTTGTCTTTTAGTTTAGAGAAGATGGTTTCCATCAAGTAACAAAATAATCACTAAATCCTGTACAGTATGCTCTTTTTTTTTTTTTCCTATTTCATTTGCAATTCTAAGAATCTGTGAAGAACCCAGTATGTGAAGGAGAACCATTTATATTATTTCTTATCTTAGTTCATGTATTTTTTTAAAATACAAACAATACTTAAGTCCTTATGCTATGAACTATCAGGAATTTAATAATAAAATATAGCAATACAGCAAGAGGTTTGTGGAGCCCAAACCTTTTGCCGACCATATATTCCATATTCTTAAGATGGGGCGTTGGGGTTTTTTTGAAACCATGGTGCTTTTAAAAAGTATAGTCATCTCTTTATCCCATTTTAGTTGAGCTTTTAAAGAATACATTTCTACAGCCTCTATTAGTGAAAGAAGTATTGAATCAAGCAATTCAGGTACTATTGCATTTTCATTTAAACAAAATTATAATTAAAGATTGAAACAACAAGCATTCTGCAAAAAAATAGAATGAAATAAAGTGTAGCTAGGCTAGGAAGGAAAGCTGCTATTTTTCTATGTCCTAAAAGTTCAGTTCTTGAACTCTATAAGTTTCTAATGCACAGCAAGGCAACTGCCATCTCCTGAAACTCACACAACAGTTTTTAAAAAGAAGTTACAGTTTTTACAACAAAATCATGCAAAACTATGATCATCTTGCCCTTCTCATCATACAATACATCCTTGTATTCTCAGCAAACAGCAGGTTTAGAACCAGCAATCACAAAGCTTTGAAAAGGGAAGAACAACCTCCTTTTAATGAAACAGTGATTAGTTTAAGCCAAGTGAAAAATGCCGCATGTTTTCAAGATGTGTTTACTAAGCAATAGAAGCATTCAGTAGAGTTGATGGCTAGCCAACATTTATAAATTCTCATAAAGAAAGGAGCTAAACTGAAGAAAAAATCCCTTGTATTGCATTCTGATGCTAAATTATTAAGTACCTCTTATAGCCAGGATATTGAGACTTTGTTTAAAGAGAGATCTTACCTTTCTACCATTACCAGTGATTTCTAAGTGAGTTACAAAGGTGGCATAATTTTTGCTTCTCAAAATTTTATAATATTAAGTTTTGGGAGATACTAGATATTAAAAAAATACTTTGTTCTGGAATATGAAAATATTTTCCTTACCTATGAAACAGAAAATCAGAAATTACATTTGGATGTAAAGAGCAAGGGCTAGAAATAACTTAGGACTCAAAATTTGTCATAAAGGAAATATTGTTATCATCACAAAATGAAATTAAAAATACATTTAAATAACCTGTCAAAAGTATACCTTATTTTTTATTTTTTAAATGAAATCTCATTAATTTACATATACTTTCACTTTGGAGTCACCACAAAAATGTTTTTAGAATAAACTGTGAAATGCCTTTGAGAATGATTCCCAGAAAAGAAATTTTGATACAAACACTGAGGATCAGGTTGGCTGGGGGAAAAATTCCCAATAGATCACCTAGCCGAGATTGCTGACTGGACGTAAGGGGGTCCCAGTTCACGCATCACCTGGAATAGGACTCCTTTGAATATCAATCAATGCTTTTTATATAGAATCAAGCTTGCTTTGGCTCTTTGGATAGCTGTGAAGTGAAGGTTGAGTTTTACCAGGCTGCCTGCTTCACCTACTTCTGGGACAAATCCCCTTTTATGATTTGGAGAAATCTTAAAAATGCTATGCAGGCAGATTAACTGTGCAGCAGTAATTCTTCAAAAGTAACTTGAGGTAAACCACATATTTCTATTCCTGAGTACCGAGGAAAATCAGTTCAGGAAATGAGCTCATAGGTAGATTAAAAAACAAAATAAAATTTTAAAAAACCCCAAACCTAAAAACCAGAAAAAGTCATGCTTAATATACAATGCTATTCCCTTTCTAGTGCCTTACTGGAACCTTGAAGAGGATAGGGAATATGTAAATGCTGCTGTATGGTTTTGATAGTTTTTCTAGTTAATAGTAACCAAAGCTTCACATGAGATTTTTTTTGTGTGTGTGTCTTTAATGAAATCTTAAAATTAAGGTTTTCCTGTAGATTCTGAGGTGTTTTATGCTACCAAGTACCCAGCAGGTTGTGCTCATCAAAACAGCATTTTGAAATATTTTAAATCACAGAATCATGGAAGGTTAGGGGTTGGAAAGGACCTCGAAAGATCATCTAGTCCAACCCTCCTGCCAGAGCAGGGTCTCCTAGTGTAGGTCACACAGGAATGTGTCCAGGCAAATTTTTAATTTCTCCTGAGAAGGAGGCTCCACAATCTCTTTGGGCAGCCTGTTCCGATGCTCTGTCACCCTCACAGTGAAACAGGTTTTCCTTATGCTTATATAGAACCTCCTATGCACTAGCTTGTACCCGTTGCCCCTTGTCCTATCATGGGATATCGCTGAGAAGAGCCTGGCTCTTTCCACCTGACATTTGCCCTTTACATATTAGTAAACATGAATGAGGTCACCCCTCAGTCTCCTCCAAGCTAAAGAGACCCAGCTCCTTCAGCCTTTCCTCATAAGGGAGATGTTCCACTCCCTTAATCATCTCTGTGGCTCTGCGCTGGACTCTTTCAAGCAGTTCCCTGTCCTTCTTGAACTGAGGGGCCCAGAACTGGACACAATACTCCAGATGCAGCCTCACCAAGGCAGAATGGAGGGGGAGGAGAACCTCCCTTGACCTACTAACCACATCCCTCCTAATAAATCCCAAGGGCACATTGCTGGCTCACGGACATCCTCCTGTCCACCAGGACCCCCAAGTCCCTTTCTCCTACACTGCTCTCCAACCTGTCAGCCCCCAACCTGTCCTGGTACATGGGGTTGTTCTTTCCCAGGTGCCAAACTCCACACTTGCCCTTCTTGAATTTAATCAGGTTTCTCCCTGCCCAACTCTCCAGCCTGTTCAGGTCTCACTGAATGGCAGCACAGCCTTCTGGTGTGTCAGCCACTCCTCCCAGTTTAGCGTCATCAGCAAATTTGCTGACAGTGCACTCTGTTATATATGTTATTATATTATATGTTAGTATATTCATCTGGAAAATCAGGCTGTTTCTTAAACATCAGGCAACTTATTAAAACATGTAACAAACAATTTAGGAAGAAATATGCAGTATTCTTGTTTTTTTTTAAAAAAAAAAAATTTGCTTGTTTTTTATATATATTCCAATGTACAGGTTATTTGGTGTTACCTCATGCCCCAGCTTTTTTCCTTTAATTACTAATCTTCCCAGCCTTAACTGAGAGTCTTAGAGAGCCTAACAGCTTCTTGTGTATAATTTCGAAAAGATGGTTGTTTTGTTTTGTTATTTAAATAAGACTTTTTTTTTTCTTCCCCCATTTAAAAGCTATACCTGTTTTACAATCCACTATCTCAAAGATCTGCAGTTTAAGACACATCTATCTGAACTGTGTTCTTCAAGTGTATATTGCCTTTCCTAAGGAACATCAGTAAATAGCAGTATTGGAAACTGTGTTTATGCTTATAAAGTACTATGTCTGCCTCTGAAGTACTAATTGTTGGAGATTTTTTCTTTTCAGATCACCTCCACATATGGAGTTTCTGCCCCATTTCAAAGATAAATTATCCCAAATTCTGAAATTTTTCCTCAGGCTTACATCTCTTGCAGTGCCACAGTGCATTATTTTATAAATATTCCCTAAACATTATCAGTGAGTTTGGGAGGATTCAAGGAGTGATATCTTACTTCTACCCAGTCAACTTATTACATACAACTTTTTAATTTTACAAACAAGAAATCTCAGGCAATTCTTCAGAGCTGAACTTTTACAGACGTACATTTTTGTTTTCTCTACATTAACGTGTTACAAAGCTGTGTTACACAAATCACTTTCTTTTCCTTTTAAGAGCATCAGTGTAAACCCTCAAATCTGCACTTTGCAACCCCTTCTATGCCACCTAGCTACCAAACATCATATGCTGTGTTGACATTGATACTTCTACTGTGGTATGTACAAGCTGACTCAACAGGCAGCTGGGCAAACAAAATAATTTTGCATAACAATTTGCACCAACAAAAAGCCTTAAGCTCAGTAGTTATATTAGGCTTGGTTTCTTATTTTAACAGAACTTCTAAGTATTTAGCTTTGAAATCTTTGCTTAGGATAAATTCTGTTTGAAACCTGCCTCCAGTTCAACAATTGTTATGCCAGAAAGAGGCAGAAATACTCTGTTGAAGAGCAAGCAGGATTGAAATGTGGCCACACCAGGGAGATTACTTTCAAATGTTGTGGAGATATATCCAGAAGGCAAGATTTCATTAACAGTTGTGACTCTCTAAGATGATGGCTTCTACAAGAAAAGGTTGTCTAATCCTCTGCTACATTTCCAGTTCTTTTCTTGTGCTGAGCTAGCAGACATGGGCATATTTTTTTCCTATCAGTCCTTTGAAATCCCATACTCTTTTAACTAAGGCTTTTCACCTGAGTTTTGTGTTTATATTTGGTGGTGTCAAGATGAAAGAGCAACAAACAAAATCAGTGAAACAGGAACTGTGCCATATCTCTATTACAGGTTTTTACTCTTTCATAACTTCATTCCATGTAAGGTATCTCTACGGCAAAGCTGAATTTGCAGAGTTTTACACAGAAGGAATTTTCAGGATACCTGAACAAGATTAGGTGAAATTACAATGTACATGTGTCTGGGCAATTAATATACTCAGTACATCAGAGGATTTTTCTGCACTAAAGCTTTTAAGTAAGGGCAGCTTTCTTCATGAAGGTCACTTCTTATGGATCAGTCACAGACATAGCAAGGGCTAGGCAGGATCATTAGATGGGAGAAGCTGAGAAGCTGAGATGCCTTGCCTCTAGTGTGCTATGCCTGAAGCATGAATCTAACCCCCACTGCTGCCCCTGCACTAGCTTCCTAAGAGAGGGTATGGCTCTTTAGAACAGAGCCCAGAGCCCTTCCTGCTTCCTCACAAATGCTCTTCAATAAGGTGCTTCCTGACTCGGGTGGGCTTACCTGGAGCATAGGTAATGCTGTCTACTTAAAGATGGTTTCTTGGTCTGGGTAGATAACCAGGGAGCAAGTTACAGCACTACTGGCAGCCAGGATAGAAAGCCTCACAACTATGCAGCAAGAATGGGGGTACCATTACTATACTACCCCAAATGTCTTAAGCAGATATCCTGCTTCTCTTCAGTGCAGCATCTGTGATCTTCGTGTACCTTCAACAATAGGCTCATGAACTGGAGGGCAACTGCCCAGGCAGATCTGGAAATACGTGCTTAAAGTTTCACTCTTGCAGCATGGCCAGCTGCTCTACAGCAGCTGATGAACAAATGCAGAAAGCATCCACAAAGCATTTGAATACTCCTTGCTCCCTCACAACTTCACTGTGCACAAAAGGGTTAAGCTAGATTAAGAGAATTAATGAGTAATGCAGCTGGCAAGAAATTCTCTTTCCACTCACCAAAAAGCTGGCTTTTGTTTCTGCAGTCAGTGAATGAACTCATGCAGCAATACCTGTTGGCAAATCAAGGCTTGTTGTCTTGCTAAGATACATACAATGCTGCCAAATCCTTGATGTCTTCATGGATCTTTGCTATACAGATTGGTATGCCAGGGACTCAGCAGATCATCAAGCCCACACAGTGCCAGATGTTACATCCCATTGCCACATGCCAGTTACAGCTCTTGGGACACAGATGGAGCACCTGTGTTTGCCAAAATTTGTTCACAGCCTCCCCTTTGGATACCGCTGAAAATACCAAGTCCCTATTTAAAACAGAAGATGTTTTATTTTAAGCATGCAGTAAATTGATGCAAAACTTTTCATTCCTTTCCCTTCATCCCTGCCTAACTCCTACGATAGGTATTAATACTGATGGTTTATTACTTGTTGCAGTGATCCATATATGTGGGAAATAGAAATAAATGTACATTACTTGCTTATTATATATTTACACAATTCCAAACAGGCAGAAATATATTGTTATACTCTAGCCTTAAAACGAAATTAAAGCTTGTTAGGTAACAGTGCTCCATTTTCTGTAGGCAGTTTACCTCCTTTGTGAAGTAGCCAGAAGTGCAGATAAGTCTGTCTATGTCACCATGATTCCATCAACAGCTTCTCTATTCCAAGGTCAGCATTGTGCAAACATTACCTGTCATGCTTTACAGGTTATCTGTAGGAGGACTTGCATAGTAACTACCTTTCCAACAGAAGTGTCTGTGGCAGGGAACGTGGCTGTTTTAAAGAGAACTACAATCTGCCAAGCATGTATCATGCTGAACTGCATTCACCCTTCTGGTCTGGGAAGATGGGACGGGCCTGGCCAGATCTAGGTCGTTCACAGAAAACCACTTTATATTTCCCCTTACTTTACCACTCTTCAGAAGAGCAGCAAGCTGCTGCCTGACAAGGTGAGTCAAGTGAAAGATGCTACAAATACAAGTTACTGGGGGTGTGAAGTAGTATTTTAATTTGAAGAGCAAGCAGGTAAATACACACAAGCATGAAGAACAATATTTTTATAAAAATCACCACTACATACAGAAAAGCATATTTATATTAAAATGTATGTATTTCAACATACAATATTCATAGAATCATAGAATCATTAAGGTTGGAAGGGATCTTAAAGATCATCAAGTTCCAACCCCCCTGCCATGAGCAGGGAACCACTAGATCAGGTTGCATAAAACCTCGTCCAACCTGGCCTTAGAAACCTCCAGGGATAGGGTATCAACAACTTCCCTGGGCAATCCATTCCAGTTCATCACCACACTTATAGTGAAGAATTTCTTCCAAATATCTAACCTAAATCTCCCCTCTCTCAGTTTAAAACCATTACCCCTTGTTCTACCACTATCTGTCTCCTTAAATGAGAACCAAAAGATCAGCCTCCTGAAGTGTATGTATAAAAATGTACACAGTCTGGGAAATACACAGGAGGAACTGGAGCTCTGTGCCCAGTCAGATGATTATGATATCATAGGAATAAATGAAACATGGTTGGATGATTCATACAACTGGAGAACCATGGTAGATTGCTGTAGGCTGTTTTATAAAGACAGGCAGGGGAGAGGAGATGGAGGAGTTGTGCTCTATGTTAATGAAAACCTTGAATGTATAGAAGTCAACTATGGTAATTGTGGTAGCCCTATTGAATGCCTCTGGGTCAAAATCAGAGGGGTTGTCTCCAAGGGTGACCTAAAAGTAGGCATCTGTTACCAACCCTGGTAAGGGTATGAGCTGGTTTTGCATTACTAGGATAGTGTACTTGAAAAACTCCCAGCACTCACTAGCTGCTTTACTCTCCATGAAAGCTTCCCATGGGATTCATTCCAGCTGTGACCTGTGCGAGCTGAAGTTTGGTCTTCTAAAATCTAAAACCTTTGCTCTTGAGTTAACCTTCATCATGCTCAGCAGGATCCCAAACTCCACAATACTACAGTCACTACAGCCAAGTCTGTCACTAACCAAGGTGTTACAGAGCAGGTTTTCTTGGTTAGTGAGTAGTAAGTCCACCTGTGCCCCATTCCTGGTTGGCACATCCAACATTTGTTCAACCATTAACCCCACTCTATAGAGTCCAGTACTAAGCCATATTCCCGAGCACCACATCTAGATGACTTTTAAACCCATCCAGGCATGGTGACTAAACCACCTCCCTGGGCAGCATGTCCCAGTGTCTGACAACCCTTTTTCAGTGAAGAAATTCTTCCTAATATCTAGTCTAAACCTCCCCTGGTACAGCTTGTGGCCATTTCCTCTTGTTCTATCACGAGTTCCAGCACCTTAATCTTTACAACCTCCTTTCAGGCAGTTGTAAAGAGTGATGAGGTCTCCCCTCAGCCTCATTTTCTTCAGACTAAATAGTCCTAGTTCCCTCAGCTGTTCCTAAGTTACACTCTTCTATTAGATGTTGCACTCTTCTACTAGATTCTGCACCCCTTTTGTAATATGGATTCTCACACACACATTCTGAATAATGCAGGGCAATGTCACTGCAAAGCATATGGTAGTACAGTTGACACCATTCCCTAGTTAAAGAAATACGAAGATAAGCTACACAAATGTGAGATCATTCTAAGCACTAAAATACAGGCAAACATTAGCTCAAAGCTAAGCATGTAAATATAGAACTCTTCTTCCAGGTGACTGATTCTGAATAGCTGCTTTAAAATCCTGAGAGCATTGGCATGCAACTGAAAACAAGCTGTTTGAACTTCCATTTAACATAGAAAAATTTACTAAAACCTCCTTTCAACATATGGTGACTCTCAAGGGAGGAAGAAAACCACATAATATTACATTATTCTTTAGTATTTTCATTTTTAAAAATCTAAAATCAAGAGAGAGGGGGGAAAAAAAAGACCATAGGCATCCAAAAATCATCAGAATTTTGGAAGGACTTTCATAGAGTAGAGAAAATATCTAGACCATACACTAGAGGGCAGTACAGAGGTGTCTGAGGTAGTGTCTATCCTGCTGAGAAAGGAAAGTGCGCAACGAAGGTGTTACCTCTCTCTTCAACTTGGCGAAATGGTATCAACAGGTCTCTGAAAGTCAAGTGAAATAAAAAAAAGGCTAGGTATAAACATCAGTACAGATACATTATGCAGAGCACAATAGCAAGGCTATAAGGAACATGAGAACTACAAAGAGCTGAGAACTTTTCTGCTGAAGATGTTCTTCTACACGCATCCAAGATGAGACTTCTTAAAACTGACATTTTCTGACATTTTCCATTTTCTTTTTCTTTAAATACAATTTCCCCCTGCAGTTTAGTCATGAATACAAACCAATACACAGGGGCTGGGGAAGGGAGGGGAATGAAACAGAAATTTTAACTAAACTCAGTGCAGCTGCTTGCAGCCTTTCTTTCTAGGATATGTCATCTAGTATCTGTCTTTCTCATAACATGAGCTAATGGCAATGATAAGTCTAGAGATCTGATCATTTTCCAGTCATAACCAGAGATGAAATAGGTTGATGCCACATCAGCCAGAAGGATAGTAACATGGAATGTGACAATTACATTTTTGCCTAATACAAAGTGATGGAACCTACATATATCAATTAGTGTATTGTATGAGTTTAATTTAAACATGTGAACTAAACACCAACAATTTCCTTTAGCATCCTTGAAGTGCTCTTTAAAATGGGTGCTCTAATATTTAGCAATGAGTAGCAGTTTGGAGCTTGCTAATGTTAATATACAATCAACCAAAGATGTCACAGTTGAGAGAGATATAGATAACAAATTATTCATCATTAAATCAGAATACTACATAAGATATCCACTCTTCTTATACCACAAATGTTAACTCAACAGCAAGTTGATTTATGAACTGTCAGTGTAAAATAAGACTCTAGGATATCACCTTTAAATTCAAAGGATAGCTGGGAAAAACAACAACAACAAAACAAAACCAAAACAAACAAACAAACAAACAAAAAACCCAAGAGAATGAAGGACTAGTAGCACCAGTGGCACTTCCACATGAGAAACTGGTTCTGCATCTTCAGCTCCCACAAAGAGACAATCCACACTGGCTCATTGCACTTGAATTACAAGCATCCATGACAGTTCTAGCTAAAATGAGGCTAAAAATTGGTTACAAAATTGTAACCTCCATAGTTAAGCTTGATTCCGTACTATTCATGATAAGCAACTCCACAGTCATCAAGCAGTTATTACTGCTGTCACTTTGGATAGAAGTGCTTGTTTACCCTGAGAGCAAAATAAATTGTGATAATGATGTAATGAGCACCTGCTATTTAAACTCAATTATTTGACAGCACTTGTTAATGCAAAAGGTTTATTTTCTTCTGTCAGCAACCTAATTGGAGAATATGACAACTAAAGTATTCACAAATGTATACCTGCTGTAAAATATTTCAGTGTTTAACTGAAAAGACTTAAAATGTATAAATTCCTGGCTCACTCAAGAGGGAAGCAGAAGAATCCTCCTAAATTACTAAAAACCTCCAATGTTAATAAACAAAGATCTAACAATCCACTATGAAATTTTCCTTTTGTATGTCTTTTCCAATACTGAAGTTTCAGTATTGGAAAATACTGGTTTCCCTACTGACTGTAGGGAAGATGTTACTTTAGAACTACCCATTTTTAAACCAAATCAACTCTCAATTTTAAGGATGTAACCTTATTTATGCCTTTGGAGCTTTAAAAAAGCAAATGAGAACATTTTAACTTAAAAAGATAAGAAAAAGGCTTTAGTAGAAATGTATAAGCATGCAATGACACTTCTTTTTTTGTTGTTGTTGCTTCAATGGCACCAGAGTTTTCTGTAGCTATGAAACTATAATGGTTCATAAGTCAATAATCTAATTTCCTAATACATTGAGAAACAGAGGTGAACAATGAATGACTTAAAAGAAATACCATGGAAGTTTTTTATTAAGATGCTAAATCTAGGAACATTCCATGATCAAATTCCTTCCGTCTTCCGTAACATACAAGCTTAATAAAAACAGAAGTTTGTCTACCTTTTAATCTCATTTTATCACTCTGTTGGCATGCTAATCTGTCATCAAGATGTGGAAATGAGAGACTACAAATGTTAATTAAAATAAGAAAATTCAGTTTGGATCCAAAGGAAGACATGAAGTTCAGGGCTTGAATTGCTGTAAGGAAATGGAAAGGTCAAGATCAAACATGAATAAATGCAATATACAATGATACAATTTTTGTGTAGCCGCAGTGAAATGGTGGAGAATTACCCTTGTAACATATGAAAGGAAGCACCTGCCATCTTGCTATCACACAGACTAAATCTATTTTGTCACTTATTTGAACTATTTCAAACATCCATCTTATAGTGAACTTCTTTTTGAAGTTCTGGTACAAAAAACCTGCTGCTGCTGATTCTCATAGGGGTACTCTAGGAAAGAATATGAAAGAACAAAGCTCTTCTTAACCAGTGCTTTTATTCTACCTGCATGGAAGCTTCTTGACTAATTTTCTACAGATTCTTAATTTTCCTTGTCTTTAAACACTCATTTATCTTCACATAGCCAAGATAATTATGGGGAAACTTACGAAAGAGAATTAAAATTTAATGACTGAATTGCAATAAATAGCAAGCACACATGTTAGAACTTAAACACCTGGAAATATTACACCACTTAAGTGTTCTCTCAAAGCATCCAAAAATGCTTCAATCTTTATAAATCCTCTTACATACCACATGTAAGTTACCAAGGCCAAAACCAAAAGGGCTTCTGTATAGGGTAAACATAAATTCACATCAAATTCAGGAATAAAAACAACAGAGGTAAAAACTGAAAGGCAAAAGAAGATAAAGTAAGTATTTCTTTAAGGCAAGAGATTAAAGTAAAATCAAAGTGTATATTCCCATGCTTATAAACATTTACGTTCTACTGAACAATCTGGTTTATATTTGCCAGCAGTACACCATGGGCACTGGAGTTTTAAACTTTTTTAAGTGATCCAGTTCAGCTTTGCAGCTCACCTTTAAGGACCATGTGCAGAAGCCCTTATATAAACTGACCTTCCTGGTCTTCAGATGAATTTGGCAGATAATTTTAAGTGACTTACTGAAACCATTATGAAATCTACATTATCAGCAGGACTCAGAACAAGAACATGCTCTATATGCAGCGCAGCATTTTATGGCATAATAAATTATTTTGTATCAACATTTTTTTAAATCAACAACTTGTATAGTGATAAAGACACAGAGTGTATCATCAATAAGTTTGCAGATGGCACCAAGCTAGGTGGGAGTGTTGATCTGCATGAGGACAGGGAGGCTCTACAGAGAGACTTGGATAGATTAGATCATTGGATTAATGTCAATAGTCTGGGCTTCAACAAGGCCAAGTGCCGGGTCCTGCACTTGGGCCACAACAACCCCAGGCAACGCTACAGGCCTGGGGAAGTGTGGCTGGAAAGGGTCTGGCAGAAAAGGACCTGGGGGTTCTAATTGACAAGCGGCTGAATATGAGCCAGCAGTGTGCCCAGGTGGCCAAGAGAGCCAATGGCATCCTGGCTTGTATCAGAAATAGTGCAACCAGCAGAAGCAGAGAGGGGATTGTCCCCCTGTACTCAGCACTGGTGAGGCCACACCTGGAGTGTTGTGTCCAGTTTTGGGCACCCCAATTCAAGAGAGTTATCGAGGTGCTGGAGTGAGTACAGAGGAGGGCAATGAAGCTGGTGAAGGGCCCAGAGAATAAATCTTATGAAGAACACTTGAAGGAGCTGGGAATGTTTAGTTTGAGGAAGAGGAGGCTGAGGGGAGGCCTCATCAGTCTCTACAACTTCCTGAAAGGACATTGTGGAGAGGTTGGTGCTGGTCTCTTTTCAAAGGTAATTAGAGACAGAACAAGAGAGAATGGCTTCAAGCTGTAACAGGGGAGGTTTAGACTGGACATTGGGAATTTTTTTTCACAGAAAGAGTGATTAGACACTGGAATAGACTGCCCAGGGAGGTGGTTGAGTCACCATCCCTGGATGTGTTTAAGGGTAATTTGGATGTGGTGTTGGTGGATATGGTTTAGGGAAGAATTTTGTGGAGTAGGGACGGTTGGACTTGGTGATCCCAAGGGTCTTTTCCAAACTGAGTAGTTCTATGATTCTATAAACACTAACTTCTGCATGAACTCTGCAAAGTTAAACAACTGTTCTTTCTGAATTCAGGATATTAGATCTGCTAAAATATACCTCCTTATTGCTTCAAAGTGGTTTACAGTCTACAACTTTTCAAAATATGGTCCTATTGGTTTTAATCTATATATGAAAACTGGCATTTTTTGTCTCATGGATTTAAAGTCAGACAGCTACACTGAATGCTAAAAAAATTTAACTTTAAGTAGCTCTTTAGATTCAAAATAGCTCTACTTAAAATTTGAGTTTAGATGTAGGAAGAAACTACTTTTGGACATTTGATATTTTTCAACATTCGTTACTACTACTGACACCTATACTGTCACCTCACCTATCTCTGTAACTCAGAAACATTGTCTTTAAAACCCAAGATAACCCTATACCTAAAAGCAGATTTAAAAGAAAAGGTAGTGTTCTCCCTATTGGCCTCAAAGCCCTCTCTCTCTTTCCTTTTTACTGCTATAGAAGCATTTTCATGTAATATGTATTATTAATGAGCAGTTAAAAAGAGACTCCTTACTATATATACAAAATTTGTAAGATATTATTCTTTATCATATTCACTAATGGAATATACACATATTGCAACATTTACTCAAAAAATGTATGGGTTTAAACTGAAATGAAGAGGGAATTATCCATAGCAGAAATGGTATTTACATAGAAAAGACAATTAAACAATAGACACCTATTATAAAACCACAACATATTTAACATTCCAAATACTTTCTGTCTTATATGTTTATGACTCATTTGTCTGAATTCTCTAAGTATATTCTATATTAAGAATATGTCCAAGAAAAAGCAGGCAATTTAGTATTTTGCAGTTTATTCTTCTATCCAGAGTGAAGTAAATGCACTTTAGCAACAAAATAGAGAATTAAAAGAGGCATTAAAAGCTTATAAACAAGGGGAGTGAAGAGTATTTGGGTTTTTTCTCCATTCACTGCATGTTTATGAACAATAAAAGGCAGAAGAGTGCAGTTCCACTAAGAGGCCCTTAATACAGTGAGGACTTCAAATAAACTGCTAAATATTGCACACATTAATTCCTACTGAAATTATGACTAAGTTAGCATAATGGAGAGTACATTTTTTTTTGGTAAATATGTGCAAATCATTAATAACAGAAAACTAAAAATGCTTCCTACATAAATTCTTCATGAAGCAAACCTCAGCACTTTGTAATACTTTCCTGTCATAAAAGTGCCAAGTATTTACAATTTGCAGCTGAGATCATACTCTAAAAATGTTCACGTCAGTGAAACAGTGAGGGGGTTGTCAGGAGGAGGAATTGTAGTATGGTGCTATTGGCATAAGGAAAGCTGCCCCCATGTGCCCTGCCTCTCATTGGCCACTCTGGACCACTGGAACAATATTTGTTGGTTGCTATGTAGACAGAAGTAATTGCCAATTCATCTCATTAACAAGACTGAACCTGGTTCTGGTTGATAAGAGTGGCTATTGTTTGAATAAAGTGTGCTGATAAAATATTTCCCACAGGTAAAACTGATTTTTTTAATAAATGCTTGAAGAACATCAAACTCATGCCTTCCAACCTCTCATTTAACAGAAACATTTATTTGCATGCCATCTTCATTAGTCTTGCTTTTCAGCAAATTTGGAGAAATGATTCCTCATGTTTTTCAAAGGGTGCTGAGAATTTGTTGAGTTATTTTAATAATTTCAACCCACAAGTCCTGAGGAAAAGGACTTAGGGCTGGTAGTAGATGAGAAGCTTGACATGAGCTGCCAGTGTGAGCTCGCAGCCCAGAGAGCAACTGCATCCTGGGCTGCATCAAAAGAAGTGTGGCCAGCAGGGCCAGGGAGGTGATTCTGCCCCTCTACTCTGCTCTGGTGAGACCCCACCTGGAATATTGTGTACAGTTCTGGAGGCCTTAGCACAGGAAAGACATGGAGCTGTTGGAGACAGTCGAGAGAAGAGCCACCAAGATGATCAAAAGGCTGGAGCACCTCTGCTGTAAAGGCAGGCTGAGAGAATTTGGGCTATTCAGCCTGGAGAAGGCTCTGGGGAGACCTTATAGTGGCCTTCCAGTACTTGAAAGTGGCCTACAGGAAAGCTGGGGAGGGACTTTTTAGCAGAGAAGATAGTGATGGGACAAGGAATAATGGTTTTAAACTGAGAGAGCGGAGATTTAGGTTAGATATTAGGAAGAAATTCTTCACTATAAGGCTGGTGAGGAACTGGAATGGGTTGCCCACGGAGGTTGTTGATGCCCCACCCCTAGAGGTGTTCAGGTTGGATGAGACTTGTGCAGCCTGGTCTATTGTCAGGTGTCCCTGCTCATAACAGGGAGGTTGGAACCTGATGAGCTTTAAGGTCCCTTCCAACCTTAACCATTCCATTCTAAGTTACATAATCATTCTAAAATCATGTTACAATTTATGCTTGGTTGCTTTTTTTTTTAAATCCGTTGGAGCAGCTGTATGACTGACAAGCTGACTTCATGCATCTCCTGAATAATGATTGAGGTTTCTGAGCTTTCAGTATTATGTTTGGAAAGAAAAGGCATTACATACAAGCCTAGTCCATCAAAAAGCATTGCTAAGAAGTTAAGCACTCGCATGTTAGGAAACACCAAATACAGAACACCTACTCTTGAGAGAATTCACTGAGCAGATAATGGCATTTAGGAGAAGAAAGGAACGGACTGTTTGTTACCAGGTTTCACCAACACTTGCTAATGGCACAGGAAGGGCAAGAGTAAAGATCTGAGAGTCTGAAAGAGAACCGTTTATTACATATCAAGTAAGACAGTTGAATATTGTCACCCTCACCCATCCTGGTCCCATCTCTTCTACATCCTACAGCTTTTTGTCTAGGCAGCCATAAACCATGCTCTTCAGATTTCTTACCACAGGCCCAGTGTTACCCTGATGTCTCATTTAGATTTCTTTGCTTTCTCTCTCTCTCTCTCTCTCTCTTTTTCTCTCTACTGAATCACAGTTCCAGACTTCTTATTCAGGAGGCTGCATCATCCCCTCATTCCCCAGTTCTCAAGGGCTTTTCTCTGACCAGCTCCTAGTTTGCACACAGATCCCAGTAGTGGCCTCTTTGGTCAATCAGTGCTGATCCCAAATGCACCCTACGCTCCTGATCAAAGCTTTTCTTCACACAGACAGTCTTTTTAGCCTGATGAAGACCACAGAAGTCCACCATCCCATAAAGGCTTTAGGCTGCTTGGATTGTTTTTCAGAGATGAATGTAGCCAGTACAAACATAATCTTTGCCTTAGGGCAAAATTCCTCAATCATGGAACCACATATAAACTCAGGAAGAACTGCAGGTTACAACTTGGCCAGCTCTGGGTGGATTTTCAAAGGCACATCTCTAGCACAAAGGTTGCCCTGTATCAAATTTCAAAATATGCCCTAAAGAACTGGCAGAAGAATATATATATATATATTACTAGGCAGCATTTTCTTTTAATTCAGGCAAACTAAACACCTAATTTTCTGCTCATATCTCTGTTAAAAAGAAAAAAACCCAGAAAAATCCCACACCCTTAGCTGTCACAAAATCCTCCCAGAACCTTTTAATTGGTTAGGACTTTTGAAGTTAAGGGATAATGCAGCTGTAGTCAGCAGGTCTTCAAAGGATGAAAACAATTAAGTGAGGTGTGGATGCCCCCAAAGAAATAATTTAATTTATGATGTCATCACAGTATCTGGCATCATGAATCAGAATGCATGCAGTACTAACATGACTGATGCTGATTCTCCCAAGCTATCCATGGTAGAATTCCTGCATGGGACTGGCAGAAAGAAGGAATCCCACATTCCCTCCAGTGACAATTTCTATTGCAATATCCATCCTACTTCAGGAATAGATGGGATCAGACTGCCTTTGTGAAAGACAGTGGTTGTGGGTCTGAGTCTTAATTCCCCCCACCCCACTGGATTCTACTGGTGCCTTTTTAAGTTACATGAATATTGTGATTGTTCAATTGTTCACTTAGACAAAAAAGCATCAATATCTCAATTAATATGACAAATATAATATAGGTAATGACATTTCAAAATCATTCTAAACTGAAATGCACTTTATGAAATGGAAGTTGTTTGGTACATAATAACATAATGTGACAGCTTTGCCCCTATACAGAAAATGGTGGTCAACAATTTACAAGTGTCTTGAGAAAAAACATTTCACTGCTTAAATTTCAGCTGCATATTTTTTTCTGTACAATAAATAACAGTTCTTTTAAAGGTCCATAAGTAACCAAAATCCTTCAAGGCTGATTTGAAATACCTCCAACTATATAGAACATTTCTCTTACTCCCACTCTCTCTGCCCCTCCAGTACTATTATATAGATGCATACAACAGTGTTTTCACAAATACCTTAAAAATAAATTGAACAAACCCAGTTGTTACAACAAAACAGAAGATAATCGCAGGACCCATCACTGCACTTTTCAGGATATAGTACTGATATTGGCTCTGCCAAGATTCAGTTCTGTTAAGTGAAATACTGCAAATATCTTATGTTAGTGTTTGCCTTTAAGGTGACAGATTTTTACTGTAGAGACATGAATAGCACATGCTGTTCTGTAGCATATATTCCAGTATACTATTGTTCATTAACAACAAAGGTCCTTCCCAAAACAATGGTATTTTGTAGTTTTTCTCTTCTGTTCCCATCCAATTAAAGCACATTTTAAATAAATACAGAAAAAGAGTTAGACTACAGACCACTTCAGAAACAAGAAATTTGTTCTCTTAGGTGACAATCTAATTCTATAAAGCAGAGTAAAATGAAGCTAGTGTCTCTAAAAATATATTACTTTTCAAGTTACTTGATACCTTCACTCTCCCAGAGAAAATTTCCTGCTCTGGCTGATGGCCAAAGAGATTATATAGTAAGAGGCCATATCCTTTTGCCTTTCATTATCTAGGCTATATTTCATAGTGTTACAATGTAATCAAAATACTTCCTTTCTAGCCAATATTTGGCCCTAACACAGATCAACATTTTTTCCATTGGTATTTTAAAGTAGCTACTCTGAAGAAAACATCATTGAATCTTAGCATTTCTTCATTTTGTCTTCATGCTGTGATAAAAATCAGAAGTATTCTCTTAGATCTGTGAAGACTACTCTCTAAGGGTTCTCAGGCTATAAGGTTTCATGAAGCATAAAATTAGAAAAGTGAAAGGGATTCAGATATTAGGTGAAAGGATAGGGTTTTTTTTCTCAACTCAAAATAGACATACCAGAAGAGCCATTTATGGAAATAATATAATCACATATAAATAAGAAAAAACTTTACATTTAAAAAACTTGCAATAATTATTTGCCATTTGCTATTCTCACTTCAAGATCCTCCTGATTTCTGTGGTAAAGCAACAAAAAGCACAGTTCTATTTTCAAAACAAGGTAAGAGAAACAGAACTTGTTGGCCTTACTGAAGGTACACAATCCATGTATAATTTGTCTTACTGGAAGAAATCAGGTTTTTGACCGTGACATAGGAAACAGAGGGGTCTGCATGAGAGATAGGGTGTCTTGTGCAACCACAGTAGCCTGTCATCTTTTCAGAATCAGTATCTGTTTGTATGGATGGAACAGGTCGCAGAAGGTCTAACTAGGAGCAGAATAAAGGAGTCAGGAGTTCTGGACTCTAATGGTAGCTCTGGAACAGAACATGATGCTCTGGTTACAACAACCACAGCTAAGTTCAGACTTGTCACAGTCATTTTCTACAACAGAGTGACTTCATGACATTCTATACCACAGATGTGAGGTGGCTATATTAGGGTGCAGTGGAGCTACAAAAACACAGTACAACTGAAGCCCAGTGAAAACTGCTACAAGACTAGGGGAAATGATAAGAACCTTACTTGCAGCTTGCACTGCTCTCCATTCATTCAACTATGTCTTGCCTGACTGATAACTTGTCTTTCTTGCATCTTCAGATATTTTGTGATCTATAAGGAGAGAGTAACCAAAGGATCTCATGAGGTCTATTGTACTACAGATTTATTTATTTCTATAAACTGGTTAAATCAGATAAAAGGCCAAGCTCTTTTCTGTCCACTAGCTTACTCTGCCTCTCAGTTATCTCTCAGTGATGCCCATGTTTCAGTACAAGGGTATAAGATGAGAAATAAGAGGAAAATAGTCTCCTAGTTTCCTCCTTACTGCACTACCTTTATTATAAAGGGTATTTTGAAATTGGAATTAGTTGTGCAACACGCTTGCTTTTTTGAAGCTTGGAAGTATGAACAAATTGTAAGAATACTGAAACAAGAGTCAAGAGCCTTTCTGTGCCTCACTTGCTCTAATTGAACACTGATCAAAATCAAAGTCAATTTAGCATGCAGCCTCCTCTTGCTTCAGTTAACTAACGAACACTGACACAAGTAATTTCAAATTATGACTACAGAGTTATCATCAGCTTGAAACACATTCCTTTGGAATGGAATCCTTTGTTACTTATCGTGCCTTTTTATTTATTTGGGACCTTGGGTTAAAGTGAACTCTTTAGTACAAGAACTTGCATTATGACTTTTCCCCACCTCTCCTCTCTGCCCCCCAAAATTTAGTAACATTAAGAATACTTAAAAAAATTCCCAGAGCTATTGTGTAGAAAGACTGCATCTGTCAGATATTAATTTCCCTGCAGCCTAATCTGAGAGTTTTTGGCATTCCATTGATCACTGAGCCAAGAAAAGGTTCAGTTTTAATCTATAGGATGCACTAAATAAACCTAATAGAGCAACAGATTTACTTGATCTTATAGCTGAAGCTATCCTACTTCCATTCAACTAAGTTTAATTTTTAGAAAAATACCAGATGCCTCCAATATTTTTGAAGCCTCAACAGTTCTCCTGCTTCCTTTCCCTTTGGCCCACAATAAAAGGTCTTTTTGGGAGTCAAGACTAAATAAACCAGATTGAACATTTGATACTCTGTGTTTAGACAGTTCTGTTTGTTTTGATGTTTTTTTTTAAACAGTAGCTCTTTAAACTGCCTCATAGGACTTCAAATAGATGACAATCTAATTTGCAGTTATTCATATGGTTTCTTTTGCAGGCATAGTGCCTCAAATAATATTAAGCCTACATTCACTGCAATAAATGTAAAGAATGACTAATTAAAGACTTCATGAAAACATTTAGTCTTATGATTGAAAAAATAGGATCTTTTCAAACTTTAGCAGAACTATGCCCAAGTATGTCAAGCAGTATTCCTGCATTTTAATTTCTATCATGTATGTTTCCATAATCTTCAATATGTCATGTAATTTGCCCATGTTGTTATATTTTTTTTAAATTTTCAAGTAGGGAAATTCCTTTATGGTACCACGAGTGAACTTCCGTTACATTAACAGTCATGTGCCTTCCTCCTGAGAAGATTATGCTAACCCTTGATTCACTGTAGAATAAAGAAACCAGCAAAGAAACCAACACATAAATAAATAAATAGCCTACTGTCACTCCTGAACCAAGGTTCAAATACAACTCTCCACTGAAATCCCTTCCAGTTCAGATAACAGGTATTAAAAATTATCATTACACTTTTCAAGACATGAATGAAAAGCTCAGTGCAATGTTTCCATTTCAAAGGTGCACCTAATACACATGGAATGGGTACTGCAATAGCATTAAAACCAAAACAAACAGCCCTCACATTGCAATATCTTTGAAATTTGATTTCACATATTCAAAAGTTTTTGATGCTTACTGCTTTTTAATTTGGTCGAGGATTTATTCACTTTTTTAATAAAGTGAGGAAAAAAGCCTTTTTTTTTTTTTTTTTCCAAATAATCTTATCTCAGATACCTCCTATGTAACCAACAATTTTGAGGGAGATTATAAAACTTACTAGATGGTTTCAGTTTTGAGTAAAGGAATAAAAAAAGGACTGGGAAATAGTTTTTGTACTGCTTCATAAGTCTAAATCAAACAACAAAATAGATCCCATATAATATGGAAGGTAAAAGTAAGTATGAAGCTATTTCCTGCATGCTATTCACCAGTCCAAGTACTCAAGAAAGAATTCAAAGGTTGAAAACTTAATTAGCAATAAGAAGAAACAGAGTTATTCTAAAGAACGACAGGACAGCAATTTGATGAAGTCTTAATTAAATTTCATGTTATTTAGAGCTTTGAGTTGAGGGCAGACATGTTCTACTTGAGGGAAACCAAGACAAATCAGCATCACTATATGGAAGTGGAGTACAGCCTAATTTAGATGCAATTAAATGTGCCAGCTCAGCTGAAGAAGTTAAAAA
Organism: Chaetura pelagica; assembly: GCF_000747805.2. Classification (NCBI taxonomy): domain Eukaryota; kingdom Metazoa; phylum Chordata; class Aves; order Apodiformes; family Apodidae; genus Chaetura; species Chaetura pelagica. The sequence goes on along the minus strand of NW_009952973.1, from coordinate 7,522,974 downwards.
AGAAAAAAGGAGACAGCAAGAGGATGAAGAAGAGGTACATCTAGTCAAAACTTCTAATTGTATTCTAATGGAAGAAAATACATTGAGCTTGCTTTGATCTCCAAGTTGTATTTGAAAACCAGGCCAAATCTGAGGAAAAACAAGTCCCTGGAATTAGATTCTGGATGTCATGCATAAGTGGAATTGCGAAAGAGAAAACTTTCTGAATAGCTAGAGGGAAAAATAGGGAGAGATGTGTCAGTAGACACATGCAAAGTGTTTTGAAGTCACTTGATTTTTTTAAGAGATATTTGCCCTTCTATGAAGAAAAATTGCTGTTTCTTGAAATACAAGTTGTAAGAAAAGATTGTAGTGTTGAATGTTCTTACAAAAAAAAAAAAGAAAAAGAAAAAAGAAAGAAAGAAAATGTAACAAAGGTAGATTGAAAGTATACAATAAAATACTAGGAACTTCATCCATTCTGTTGTGTGTGATGGTCACCACATCTTCTCTGCAATTGTTTAACTGTAGTTCAATTAGTAGAAATAAGTAAAGGACATTTCTCTTAAAAGAAAACATGTAAGCATGTAGTTGGCATAAAAGGCAGTCAGATATTCTTAAACCTGCTCCCAGGAAGCTCTGCACCTCAGTTTTTATCACTTATGAGCAGGAGATAAGATTTTTATGTACAACAACGGAGTCCTTACAGAGATGTCAAAACCAGATTGAACTAGAAAAAAAAAAATAATAAAAAATTAATAAATTTCCAGTAAGAGCAGTGCCTGAGGCCTCTCTCTAGCATTCCTAAGTAGTGGCTATTTCTGCAGCTCTTTGATTTCACCCATAAATAGTATGTTTGCATGTACTGTAGTTTCCTTGTGTTGCCAATTCACAGAATGCCTTTGGCATATATGAGAAGACCCATACACAGGGTTCGTGGTCCTTCATGTCTCCCACTGTTAGACATTTGTATTCTAATGATCTTTATTAGGTGTGTCAAGAGAGCCTTTCTAAGGAATGAAAAGTTGCTCATTTCACCCCTGACATTCTTTATCTAAAGAAGCTATAGCAGTGCTCTTCATGGGAAAATAAAGAGATAAGCTCCCAAAAGTGCAGCTACAATGTTGTCAGCTAGCACTATGCAAATGTCAGTAAACATAGAAAGCAGACATTTCACTTTGAACTGTGGTTAAGTTTGATACATTATTCTCATACCTTAGAAACAGCCCTGCACTTCTTAATGCGGGAAAGGGTAACCAGGCTTTTTCCAGAACAACGTTTTTTGCTTCCAGTTTGTCTTTCAAAAACTCTTACTGGTGGCAAAAGCAATCTTAATAGAACACCATGTAAGCTAAGTGTAAACAGACTTTAAACTTAAGTGAGGACTTCTGTATGTAGACTAGTATGATTTTGTTTGCTCAATGGCTTCTCTGATGTGTAAATCCTATTAAACCACTGAGTCAGGTTTCAAGTTGTAATAATTCCTGCTTCAAATGTTAAGATTAGAGTTTTTATTTATTTATTTACTTTAAAAGTAAAATATGTAGGTCAACTGAGATCACTGCAACTGCTAGTTTAATTGCTGGTGCTGAATTAGGGGAATTGGCAAGGTGCTGTACAAACCATAGTCAAGAATAGATTTGTCAGGCAACGCGTTTCAGTTCGAAAACAGACTTCACTGAAGTTCATGGGAGATTCACACCACATACTACAAAAATTATCTGAACACAGGCCTTTCCTGAAAAACACAGCTCAATTTTGTTTTCAGAAATATTAGAGTAAGTTATCTTCCTTTCTCTCACTTGAAAGTGGAGAACCAGTAGCCCAATTTGAATAACTTTTTTCTAGGAGAAAAAAAATTCATTTCTTCTCTTCAGATATTCAAGACAAAGAAGGGAATGAAAAGAATACAAATAAGCTTTTCAGCAAGTATGTTTTTTTAAGATTGCTTCCTATTTCTAAGTGTGTGATCTTCAGTGATTTTTGGTATTTATTCTACGGCTTAAATATAAATTCCCTGTTAGACGATGCTCATTTTGTGTTAATATAAAAAAACACACCTAGAGATAATATTCCCCTTCAATCCAACTTTCAAGCTGCCTTTTCCACAAAGAGGTAAGGAACAGATACTTTTCCAAAGGTTATCTGAAAGACCAAATTAGAACTTACAAGAAAATTAAGTGAAGGAGAAGAGGAACCAAAGGACTGCAAACCAATACTATCCTGGTTGTTTCCTTTGCTCTATCGCATGCAGAGCATTGAGTTGTCTTAACCAATCATTTGTATAACAAAAGCAGTTTGAACAATCTGGACATTACAGAATGTAGCAACCTTCAAATATAATAATATCAAGAAAATCATCCATACTTATCATACAAAAACCTCTAGTGTCTTTTAGTTAGTCAAATTGTGCTACACTAAAATCATAGCATAGCAGACTATATAGTTAATTGAAGCAATAATTAATTAATTCAATCTATGTTTAAAATGCAAAGTATTGAAGCGCAGTCCAACCTTGTGCGGAAGGCTGATATAGTAGAACCATCTTCCAAATAGGCAGGAGGCAGAGTAAGACAGTCTGCTTTGAATCATGACGACTACGTTCACTTAAAGGTTACCTATTCAACACCATCCAGATAGGGAAACTTTAATATTGCATCTCCCTTCTTATTCCAAAGCATATTGTTTCCATCCTCATATCATGCAGCTGAAGAACATTCGTTCTGACTACAAAAGCTACGAAGGAACATACTAGAGTGGCCCTGCTGTAACTATTAAACTAAGGAAACCTTTCATTGAAAGACAGTTTCTTCATGAGTTTATTTAGAAATTTGCCCCGGGCCATTTGGCAGTTGTGGGTTCTGGAGTGACTTTGGCTGGAATACTGCACTACGTAAGGTCACGTGCAACCTATTTTTCAATTTTCAAGTTAACACTTTTCTGGATTACAGCAACAGTGGTTATTCTTCTATCCAACAAGAGATTAAGTTAAGCTAATTGAGGTTGTGTTTTAGGTGTGGTGTAGTTTTGTAGTGGTTTTGTTTGTTTGTTTTGTTCTTTTTTTTAAAGGAGGGCAGAGAGGACCCTAGTCAGTGATTTAGAAATACTCTGAGAATAAAGAGAGATTCTAGGCTGAAACTCTGAATCACCAGCCTCTGAATTTGCAGTCAGTAGCATGTTCTAGAATTGCAGTGCCTGGCATCTGTAACAATTCCCCAGTGAGCTGCAAATCACCATCTCCACCTACTTTCTTTATAGGTAAAGTCCCCCAAAATTACCTTTCATGGGTTTTGTGGAAAACAGGCTTTTATAGATTCCTTCTGGCCATATGGCAAGCTTGAGGAAGCTCAGATAAAATCAGCTCTCCTTTGGTCCCAACCCTCCCTAATTATATTTGAAAGCCCTCATCATCAGCAACATGGTTTTAGAAAAAAAGGCAGAAAACATAGAGTAACATCTACCTTTGTAAGGCTAGAAGTGCTTTCCCTTATTCCTAACTAAACAAGAGACTCACTATAGCAACATCTCAAGCAAATAATAAATTGAGAATGAAGTTGTCTATCTCTATTGTCTTAAGGGACAAAGGGTTGCAGTCTTTAGATCCAGTCAATATTAATAATAATTGATAATTAAGACTGTAACATACTAATGCTCTCCGCAGTGTACAGAAAAGATACATTAAAAAAATTAAGCTCAGCATTCTAGTATGGATTATGTTATACTGCTTCTTAACTATATTTCTAGTTCTCCCTGACTTAACATTTGCAGAATAATTCTTTCTAGCAGCAATAATTCACAAGCACTCTTGGGGAAACTATGCAATTCAGAGAGATGAGTATTTTCTCCTCCGAGTTTTGTCCTTTTCTGAATTTGCTTTGATGATGAATGGTTAATCGTAGTTTAGGAGACATAAGAGTCCGTATTTAATTAAGAAATCTGTTACAGTACAGAAACAGAAATTGAGATAATGTCTTCATTTTTTAAAAATCAGTTTGGAATATAATAACAATCTTCAACTATGGAATATTATACATGGTATAAAAAACAGTCATGCATGAGAGAACTCAAAGAATTCAGGAACATAAATCTCATTTGTTGATTTGAATGGAATTCACTTTCTGAGGACTCTCCATGCAGCAACTGTGAGAATCAAATTTTCTATGTGTTAGTAATTCAGAATTAAGGCAGACCCTTAAAAAACAGTTATATTTCTCCACTTTTTCTTAATTTCTTCAGTTCTAAATAAGAACTTCCCTGGAGGATTTTTTGCCTTTTAAAACCCCACTATTATCCTTAGTAACTTCAATTTATCTACCTGAGGCACATATCAGTTGGTCGCTGCAGGTTTTAAAAGGCTTTGGTTCATGCTGCTTGTAAACGGACCCCTTGATAAACAGCTGTGTCAGTTATCTTAATGTAAGTCTTTACCATTTAAAAATAGACAATTCTAAGCGAACAGATCTAAACAGAACTAAGAATGAAATTTGCCAATAAGCATTTAACAGGAGAAGATTTTTTTGTATCTCGAGAATAGGAAAAATCAAAGGCCACTTCTACACCTAACATTGCGTTTGTTAATTTAATTTCATTAGAACATGTTTTCATTCCTGTTATTTTCTGAACTCATTACTTCAACAATTATTTACATTCAGAACAGCAGAGTAACACATTTCCCAGGAAGAGGGGAGCAAATCGGAAAAGGTTTTGATGAGCTTCACATTCTACTAAGTGGGATGTCTGATACTGGAATAAGAATTCTGAAGCAGCACATTTTTTAATCAGCCTGTACTGAACAATAACACTTCAAACACTTTAAAGTTTATAAAACAATAACTTACATAACTCAAACTATACCTATTGTATTGCTTCTTTTCATCCACAACTATGTTTTAGCTGATTATAAGCATGTCAATACACTTATGCATTATCTTTGTTTAAATAACCTGGGGTTTTTTTAGGGAAATAGGTGAAAACTAAGTCAGTTCACATTCAAGCTTTAACTATGGATAACTGCCACTATGAGGTTCATGTTTCTATTTGATTTCTGGGCTTAAGCATGATATTACAAATAATATCTCTGTGCTCACTCACAGCCTGCACAGTCCAACAGAGGCATGTAATATATTCAGCTGTAGCCATGAGTTACTGCAAGCAATTCTACCTCAAAAAACTAACAACCCCCCCTCTTTTCTTCTTTCTATACATCACACAATGATAGTTTGCTTTAGACCTGAAAACATTTATTTACCCAATAACACTATTTTTGCAATGTTGTCTAACTTGACAATGAATAGGAACACATGCCTACACACAAAAGAAAGACCTAGAATTATCTTTATTGATTTTGCAGCTATTTAAGATAATACTATTGCATTGTAACTGGCCCCATTTTGGTTAAGTGAATGTAGCTTTAAACTATTCAACAGGGAATTTGTTTTTATTGAACTGGGTTCTACTTTGCTTTCTTATTCCCAGGAGGAAACTGTGTGAGTATTGCACTCAGCACACTTGTAAGAGTTTATTTGAATATAAGTAGTTTTCCTGCATGAAGAAGTGTTCTTCAACTCCTAGGTTTTTAGGGTGTTTTTTTCTTCCTGTCTCTTAAAAGCAAAGCTGTCATAACAGAGACACAACTTAAAAGACTCACCTTCCCTATCAGAATCAGCTATCTGGAAAGCATATACAAAGGATAATAGGTTCTGATAGCACCTGATGCTACACCTGGCCCCTAGTTACCAGTGTACTAATACTTTATCCATTTTACTAATATGTCACAGTGAAAAAAACATAGTGGAAGAACAAAATGCTAAGCATGCCAGGTTGTGGCCAAGTGTTAAAGAGTCTTCTATGAAGATGGTTATCAACTTGCACTTGTCAAGACTAGTCTATGGGAGTAGAAGGCCTTCAGTTCATGTCAATTCCATTAAATATATGCTTCAGCTACTCACAGGGCAAATCCTTCAGTGGCCTTCCCACAAGCAATGATTTACTGTTCGGCCATTTGTTATCTTAGTGGCCATATTTTCTGTGATATTGAAAGAACTGACAGGTAGTGAGCGATGTGTAGTTGTCAGTTGTACCCTAAATGGGAGATGGATTCTATTTGTCTAATACTTTTCCCTTGGCCACCTGAAAAGCACAACCTTATCAAATAAAAGGAGATAGACAAAAACTGTTCACACATTATACAAGCTGTTTATAAAACGCTGAAATGCTCAAATAAAAGGCACTCAATAAGTACGAAGTATTAATTATTTTATAACATGAATGCATGCATACTCTGCAAGTATACATTACTAATAAGATGGAACAATGAATCACTTTGATTTGAAACAGCATGTTGGTGTTAGACTAAAAGAAACATGTCTTTGTAACAAACTCGTTGCACAAAAATTTTAGTCCTCTACTTGCTTTGACCTGCAGGTAGCTGAAAAAACCCCAGTGTTTTAGGAGTGAGTCTACCTGCTAATTACCTCCAACCCCCAAGCATAAACTTATTACCCTTTCCCATAGGAAGTCCAACCTATTTGAGTTCACAGTGCCCCTAATCTTGAGTTATATACTCATCTATACTGAGTAGTATCACATTAACTGTAGTGTATTACTTATGGAAAATAAAGTAATTGGTGACTGGTCTATTATAAGCACTTTGACATGCAAGACTTCACTACATCAGATAAGATACTTACGCATTTGCATTTTGCCCTTCTGCAACTTAAAGGTATCTTTTTATATACAGGTGAAATAATATAGATAGATTATTCTTCCTGATTTATTTAATAAAATAACGTCTTCTCTACCCAGACTACCTACGTATATATTTAAGAAGTCTGTTAATTTCCTAATTTCCAGAAACATGTCATATTGAGTCAAGTTTACAATACTAAAGGAAGTCCCCTAGTATTTCAGTTGTTTTTAGTTTTTCACTGTTCCTACTGATCGATTCTCCTTTTGTGAGTCACCTCAGATGAGGCAACTGACAGGGGCACAAAGTAGCAAGTATGCTTCTTACATTAATCCATGTAAAAGTTTTCTAGAAGGCAAAAGCCAAAAAGCACTTAAGTGTCCAAGGGGACAACACCTCAGTGAAGGTTTATTCTGTTAAAAGCTAAACTTCCTAATTCAGTTCATTTTACTGTCTTAAAAGAAATGCTATCTCTTCCGTACCTAAATGTAGACTATTTTTTCTATATTTAAAAGTGTAAAAAAACCCAAACCAAAACCATGTGGAATGTGAGCACTCGTGATACTGTAAAATGCAAAGTTCTACCTAAAGCAGAAGCAAGACTTCTTTCATTATTATATCCCTTGAACCTCTCTCCTACATGCCTTAAAAAGCTACCCAGGATTTTAATTTCTTTCATTCTGCAAGCCTCACTGTTGATCAGTGATGGATTTCACTGAAAGGAAGATTTTCAGAGGGTTCACAGAAATAACAGGTCTATTTACAGCTGTTCTTGCACAACCCATCTCAAAATGTGAGCACAATTGTACAAGGTATAAAAACAAGGCACCACTAATTCCTTGACTTTTCTGCTCACTTCACATCTCTGTACTCAGATAAGGAAAGACCTATTATGTGAAGGACTTACTCTTTATTTTTATATGCGTCAGGGAGAAGGTAGGCAAGAGAAATTCTTTCACTCCTTCAACATTACATGGGCTTAAAGGGTAAGCCCACTGCCTATTAAATGATCCATGTTTACATTTCAAATAACAGAGCCCTATTAAACTTTAAGGTTTGTTAGTAAGAACTCACTTTCCAGATGGGTTCTAGAACTAACAAAATAAGCTGAATTTTTACTGCTGTTTAGCAATGTTTCTTCTATGTTTGGTCTGTTACAAAGTTTTAGTCCATAGCCTTCTCTACCTCCCTCAAAGTCCTGCCATCTCTAATTTGCTTGTATTAACTGAAGATTTTCACTCATCAGCTATGAATGTTTGCAGATAAGTCCTACTTGTTCAATTTCATCATCCATGTCTCTAAAGTCAGCTTTCACATTGTCAAAAACGCATTTGTAGAGCATATTTCAGACATAACAGTTTTTTATTAGGAAAGAATGTTTAAACCATCAAGTTTTGAATTGATAATTGTATTTACTTAATTTATAAAGCAACATATTATATCTTTCTAAGGTATGTCCTGTTTAAGTAACATTATTAAACTGCTGTAATTACCCTTAAGAAATTTAAACAATCCAAGATGAGGTGTTGTCTTTAGGCAAATGAGCAAACATGTCAAAGAATACTAAGCATCATATTTTTAAAAGGATTTGCAATAGCACTGCATACCTGTTGAATATCAAAAAGTAATGATGCCAGAACTTACTGACTCCAAATACTCTTCTCTATGAAATGCCTCACCACTCCATCTCTCTTCACATTTCAGTACAGATAAAATAGTCCATTCCTAAGACATGAGCATTCCTTCTCATTTCTGTTCTACTTAGCATCTAGATTCAGTTTTAATTTTCACAGATCAGTACTTTCAATCTGTCCATGACAAGCAGATTATTCATGTATTTCCTCACCATCATACTTCTTGGCTCTTGTTGCTTAGCAGAATAGTGGAAAGGCCCAGAGACAGTATATAAAATTTATACAAATAAATGCTGAAGCATGAAGTAAAAGCGGCTTCTTGGAATATTGCCTCTGGCCCTGTTTCAGCACCACTTCAGTTGGAAATCTATATCTTAAAACTACTTCAATTCAGCTTAGTTTTTAAACTAAAAACGTCTAACATGGACAAAACTATGGTAGAGAAAGAGCTTTCTGAAGACATGTGGTGCCTTATTATTTCAGAGTTCATCCAAGTCTTATTTATTTCCTATGTAAATAAAAGGCAAAAGCTGTTCACATACTTATATTCCATTATGCAGATAGCAGCACCATTTTTCTTATTTTAGAAGAGAATTTTTTTTAAAAAAATTTACTTTTAAGCTTTTAACCATTAGCCATCAAGCACAGAATCAGTTTAAAATGTACTTTGATAAAATTCTCATCTAATCTTTCAGTCTTTTTATAAATACTAGTTAATAAATTATTTATTTATGGGGTATTAGCAAGGAACTTTAGATCTGCATTCTTTTACGGAGAGACAGAGAAAGCAGAACAAAAGAACAAATAAGTGAACTGAGATTCCTTTAAACTTTCAGTAATGTAATCGGAAATACACCAAAACAGAGATATTGGTATTCACAATTAGATCGAGAAAAATAAGTAACTGAGAGGTAATTCTCTTCCTATTTGAAAGAGGTAGCCACTGCAAGAGATTAATCATATAAACCCTTGCTTCCCCAATAAAGCCCACTAGTTCAGAACACTGTTCTAAGACAAACAGAATTAAGAAACAGTTTCACAAGTCACTGAGGTGACTTTCATTGTTACATTCCAGATCTACTCTGAAGAAAACTGAAACTCCAGGGATATCCGATGTGCATAGGTGACATTATATAATGTTCCTATTAATCACAGGAGTTCCTATTAATCACATAATCATAAAGTGGTTTGGCTTGAAAGGGACTTTGCAGATCATCTAGTTCCAACCCCCCTGCATGGGCACGGACACCTCACACTAGATCATGATGTTCAATGCCCCATCCAATCTGGCCTTGGACACTTCCAGGGAGGGGGCATCCTTATCCTCCCTGAGCAACCTGTACCAGTGTGCCAGCACACTCATAGTAAAGAATTTATTCCTAATATCTAACCTAAATCTATCCTCTTCCAGTTTAAAAACACTACTTCTTCTCCTGTCACTACACCCTCTTGTAAGAAGTCCCTCCCCAGTTTTCCTGTAGGGCCTCTTCAGGTACTGGAAGGCTGCTATAAAGTCTCCCCAGAGCCTTCTCTTCTCCAAGCTGAACAGCCCCAAATCTCTCAGCCTGTCTTCATAGGAGGGGTGCTCCAGCCCTTGGATCCTCTTTGTGGCTCTCCTCTGGACTTGGTCCAAGAGCTGTATGTCCTTCCTGTGTTGAGGGCTCCGGAACTGGGCACAGTACTCCAGGTGAGGTCTCATGAGTGCAGAGAAGAGGGAGACAATCACCTCCCTTGACGTGCTGGCCATGCCAGGACACAGCTGGCTTTCTGAGCTGCAAGTGCACATTGCCTGTTCATGTCGAGCTTTTCACTGGCCACCACCCCCCGGTCTTTCTCCTCAAGGCTGTTCGCAATCCATTCTCTGCCCAACATGTATTTGTGCTTGGAGTTGCTCCAACCCACATGCAGGACCTTGCACTTGGCCTTGTTGAACTTCATGAGATTGGCATGGGCCCATCTCTCGAGCTTGTCAAGGTCCCTCTGGACGGCATCCCTTTCCCCCAGCATGTCAACCACACCACACAGTGTGGTGTTGTCAGCAAACTTGCTGAGGGTGCACTCGATCCCACTGTCCATGTCACTGCCAAATACATCAAAAAGCACTGGACACAGTACCAACCCCTGAGGAATGCCACTCATCACTGGTCTGCATCTGGACATTGAGCTGTTGATCACTACTCTTTGAGTGTGACCACCCAAATCCTTACCCAATGAGTGGTCCGTCCATCAAATCCATATCCTTCAGTTTTCAGACCATGATGTGATGCAGGACAGTGTCGAACAATTTGCACTAGTCCAGGTAGATGATGTCAGTTGCTCTTCCTTTGTCCATCGATGCTGTGACCCCATTGTAAAAGGCCACCAAATTAGTGAGGCAGGATTGACCCTTGGAGAAACCATGCTGGTTGCCACCAACCAGCTCCATATTTTCCACATGCATTAGCAGAGCCATCAGCAGGACCTGCTCCATGATCTTGCTGGGCACAGAGGTGAGACTGACTGGCTTGCAGTTAATATTGTTATAGTGTAGAGTGCACTACAATTTTTTCTGCATGCTCTCTTATCTTTTAAAGGAAAGAAGGCCTTTTCCCAGGATTCAGGGACAGGACTTTGGAGTCTCACCCAAACGGTATGCAAGTATTTGCTGTGTCCTTACACGGTTAGTACAGTCTCTTAGCCACCGAATGAGTCTTCGGATTTATTCCAAGGGCACCTCCACAGCTCTCAATCGCTGAACAGCTCTGCACTTTCCCCGGCCGCGGCCCTGCCCTCTGAAGAAATTCAGCCTGCTAGAACCTTGCCCGGGCTGTGTGCGAGTGACCTCTGCAGCCAAGACAGCGTCATTACAGAAACAAAAATTGCATTCACTTCCAATACAACAGTTTTTGAGGTATAATTCCAATATTTTTCCTCTCTTGAAGATCCACGATGTAACGGAGACTAAAGAGGAAATGTATTCTTAGGTGGGAACTTTGGAACAATGTTTTTTTGTTTGTAAGTAACATATTTTCTTCAAGTCTATACACAAATTTTTGTGCTACTGCCACATGAAGACTTACGAATAATTATTAAATAAAACCGATTTGAGGGTGGAACATGAAAGTGTATTAAACTGACTGGCAAGGAGCTTTTCTAGAGACTGAGAAGTTAGCATGAAGCATATTCGCTGCCATTCAGCAATGGTTGTATTTGCAGACTATTATCATAGCAAAATTATGAGTTTCCAAAAGGGAAATACACCAAAAGCTATAAATTAATTGATACTGAGGAGAGTACTTAAAATTATACTTGATTTTAAAATAATATACTGTTATGTCAGCAGTGTTTCTTATGACTTATTCTGCTCAGTGATTACATTTGCTGTCTCATTTGATGAGAACCTACAGATGGATAAAATTAGTTGAAAAAGTCTTCAGTATTAATTAACAGTATTTTTATTTTTTTTTCCTTAAGGGTGGTCCCTCTGTCTCTTGCTAGTACTCTATTTTACAACTCAGAAGTATCAGTAACAGTAGGTTAGCTCTCATATTATCTAACCCAACAACAACAAAAGGTTTATTAGATATTAACTTGCACTGCTTTATTATCCACATCAGTACCATTGCCCAGTTGCAGTATCTTAGTGAGGGAGAAGGAAGAATCTAAGAGAACAAACACACGAGGAGGATTATACGGCTGTCATAATTGCATGACCTATACTATTCCTCTTTCCTGCTTCATGAAAGTCTGAAGGAGAACAAACAGCCAGAATGTTTTTGCACCCGTAACTGTGATTCTTGGTGTTCCTTTTTTCTTTTGTTTTTGTTTGATTTTATTTTTTGTTTGTTGTTTTGTTTGGTTTTCAGTTTGTTTTGTTGTTGGTTTTTTTCCCCACAGATATTTTAAAAAAATAAAATACCAAACAACTCCTCTTGATGACATGACATGGCTGTCATGTGGCTTGACAGGCATTAAAATTTAGGCATTACAATTATATTTTGGGGTAAGCTTTCTGACCTACTGGCAAGCCTCATGATGTAATTCCTTTGTTTAGCATATTCAGATCCACAGCCTGTCTTGGTTTAGAAGTTGGCTTCAGTCTGTAGGGCAATCTAAGCTTGAGTACATAACCAATATACTCAGTGTGATGAGGTACAGCTTTTCTCACTTTCTATACAAGAACAACTGAATGCACATGATGTCTCTATAAATGATCTTTTGACCCAGTGTCTCAATATTCAGCTTGTCTGAGATACATCTTATTTGAAGACTCAGAGAAAGATAAAGGCAATACTGTTGTCTTTAACAGTCAGAATACAAGACTGTCAGGAGATATTTTCTAGAAAGTAACTTTTCACCTTGGAATAAAAGCATACACAAGAACATGGAGCTGTAATATGATATTTCAAAGCTGTCCTTTTTAAATCTTGCTGACATATATCTGAAACTTTCAAACTGACAGTTCTATTTATTCCCTCTGCAAACCTGTACCAGAATTTACAGACTTAAAAAATTTGTTAAAATTATTTCAAAGGAGAAGTTCAGTTATGGTCTGTATCAAGAAACTGTTTATTGATGGATCTGAATTACTAAGTTTGCATAGCTGCAAGGCTACATGTGACTATCTGCAAGGAATCAGGGGTAACTTGATGCAAAATATTAGTAATTTCAAAGTGTTGAAAGACTTACAGAAAATATATGAAGAAATTTAAAGCACAAGTGTTATAGGAAAGTGATTGCTAAGTTCCTTTCAGGACATGTCGAGAACTTAAAAACATTTATGTAGTCTTCAGATGTAACTAAAGAGCCTTACAGGAAGTTCTGAATGGGAAACTACAAATTCTATCCTGTCCAAACATGATTTCTTTGGACAAAATTTTCCTTTGAGGGTATTAGATATGCTCAGTTGACTTGACACCAAAATAGGTTGTGAGTAACTATTAAGCTAGATGTATAATCTGCCTCTACGTGTGTTAAGCAATCCTATTAACATTAAGACTCAGACCTGTGAACTGGCAAACACTGTGCAGTGCTGGTTTACTTTAATTTATACCAGCTTTAAAAGGAAAGAAAGACAGTGGAAAATTGATACTGTCAATGTAGCTTTTATAGCTGTTATAGATACCTGTTAATAAAGAACTTAAACAAACTGAGATAGCTGTTACTTTGTTTTGTCATTAAAAAAAAATAATCAAGTGCACATACATTTCACTACAAAGTATGAAAAGAAGTTTTGAAATGGGGACCATCTCGGTATCTTCTGGAAATGTCTCATGCAAGAGGATATTTGGCTAGATTTTTGGTTATCTCATAGTATAGACTCCAAATCCCATTGGTATGGAACTTAGAGTGATTCTAATTAATTGACAGTAAAAACTGTATCAACTGCCTGATACATTCCCTTCAGGGGCAGATTATGAATTCTTTCACATAGATTAATGAGGTAAGAATCACACAGAATGTTGTTAGAGCCAATTCTGCTTTTAATTTCACCATGAAGCTCTTGAATCCAGTAGAACTTCATTTCCCAACCATTAAACAATGAAACACTCTAAGATAACTAAAGAGGTCAGAATCTGTTATTTCATGTGCTTGCTAACCACTGCATGAGCCACTGTTCTGAAAGGATTGCCTCTAAGCAAGTCCACCATGATACCTGTCCTAAGGTATCTTCCACAGTCAGAAGATTATGATATCCAGTGACCTAGTTAAAAGGCATGCACTTACCTGACATCAGGGACTGGGTTGCCAGTAACTCTGCATTCCAGCAGGACTTTGTTTCCTTCGGCAACTTCCTGGCTCCGGAGCTTCTGAGTGAATTGTGGTGGTGAAAACTGATTCTCTTCCATGTTGATGAAGGGGTGGCAAAGGACCATTTCACTCTGATTGGTGTTCTTCCTTTCAGAAAAGTGTTCTCCATTCAGATGAACCCCTGGTAATTTTGCTTCAGGCTCAGTCTCTTGATGTGGCTTGTCAAACTCCTGGTTCACTGAGGTACCTGGTTGGTTTTTTTTAGGAGACAGGTATCCGCTGTCTGGGGAAGAGGAGTCCCCATCAGGACTTCGGCCTCTTGTCTTTGCTGCCTGTCTAAATAGAGATGACAGTTCCTCTATGAATGTGACAGCTTTGTCACACAACTTGTTCCTGGAAGGAACTTCATCCTGGGATGCCAATTCAGACTTTGGTCTTGTCTTAGGCACACCTGGACTTTCTTTCTCCAAATGTTTTAGGCTTTTAATAAAGCTGGGACTAGCAGTTAGCAAAGGTGAGGTGCTTGCTTGCCTTCTGGAAGTTTTGACAAAACTACTTGCTGTTTGAGGTGTGGTGGATTGCTCTTTCTGATTCCCTGGGAAAATGTGATTTGCGGTAGATGAAGTCAGGCAGCTTGCTTGAGGTGTCTGTAAAGCATCTTGCTCATGCAGTCTGGTATCCTCTAAATAAGGATTTTCTGAAGTGCTAGAAAGAGAGGTGTTGAAATAATGAGAAAAGTCCTGTGCTGCACCCTGATCCTCTGATTCCTTCATGGAATTGGTGATGGCCTCCCGAGCTATGTTAATGCTCTTACATATCTCCTCCTGGGTAAGGAAGGCAGAAAGTTCATTTGAAAATTCCCCATTCTGTATGTCTGATAGGGAATCAAAGAAAAAGTCATTGTAGGATGAAGCTTCTGACATATTTTCAGGATATCCCTTGTTGGTGCCTTTCTCTGCACAGTAAGCCTCCTTCAGCACTGAAGAATGAGGCAATGCCTGGCCACAGCTTCTGTCTTGCATCCTGGAAGACACAAATACAATTCCTTAACAAAAAAATAAACTTGTCAATAAAAACACCTCTATTATATCATGGTTCCTATAAGACAGATAAAAACTGGAAGAGCAGAACCCAACAATGTATAAAATACTCCACATAAATCTTGTGTCTAGAAGAATGGGCTGGGGCTGCAAATCATCTAGGTGGAAATTAGAGCGGTTAAGTGTAATTTTTTTCATGCATTTTTTTTTTCAGAACTATGGAGACATCCTTTATCTGTACCTTGCCTAGCACAAGCTCAATTCCACTGGCCAATCTGAGGAATTTGTAATTTCACATTGATACTATTACATCTATTTTTTTCTGATTTTAGGCTTATGATGATCTGGGGAATATCCAAAAGCAAAACACCGTTCTAGTTGAAAACATTATGGGAATGTATACAAGGATGTTTGTATTAGAAATTCCAAGTTATCCTTTCTTTAATATCATTTTACTTCTTTTGTTAAGGTTTTTAACTTGTTATCTTTCAGTACAATTTAGTAGCACTTTTCTCAACAGTGATAAGTGAAATATCAAACTATCATGTGCTAAAGTAAAACACTAAAAGAAATAGATTTCACAACCTCTGTGTTATCTGGTACCACAGAATTATATAATGTGTATTCGGCACCAGTTTCACCAAGTACAGAAGCATCTATACATCTCCAGTTTTCTCACATCATTTTAGAATGAGGATGAGCATTCTCTGCCTCGGCAAAAGCCAGCAAGAAGCTAGACATCAGGGAAACTGCTCTTTTCCCAAGGGAAGAGTCTGCCCAAAACTCTCCTTACTGAAATGTATATGTCCTGCTGGTCACAAGATTGCAGGTGTAAAGCAATCGTTGTTTCTGCAAAGTGGCATGTTTTAAATTACCTTTGAAAATTATCAGAAGAAGAATTTAATTTATGTAAGACAAATTCTCCACAAGATTTTAAAAAATATTTTCTCAGCATTTCTCCCCTGATAGATAGGTGGCTTGACAGTTGTGAGATGAACTTGGATGTATTTCACTTCAGATTGTGCACACTCCAATCACCTTTAGTCACTTCACAAGAGCTTACCCAGCACGGAGTCATTAACTGACTGATAGATTATTGAAATTCTTGGCCTGGCATACACATCTCTCGATATGCCTGCTTGTCTTGCCAACAGATTACAACTCAACAGATTATACAACTCAAGTGAAGTATAAGGGAACAAAAGCATTTTAGGATTTCATATATGTTTCTGCAGAATACAGTGATAGGCTTATTCTTTGCTGGAATTACACCTTTCTTTCCTTTTATCTGTGTTCACATTGCAAAAAATTTAGCAACCATACCAATCTCTTGCCTACAAAAACTAAAAAAGTATATACAGTATAATTGACAACCACACAGCAGCTTTAAAGAATGAATCTGAGAAGGCAAGCAAACAGTTGTTCTAGAGGCTCAGCTGTTAAGGCATAAACTGGATGAATGCCAGGGAACCAAGGGTTGAACCTGAACAGTTTCTGCCTCCTTAATTTTGATAATTTGGTAAAACTGTGTATTCACATGAACAAAGGTGCTAGCTTACTATTTAGATAACCCATAAATATATGTGTTCCAAATGATATCTTCATTTAAATTTGATCCTAGCTTGCTCACGTCTCAAAATGATACATGACATACTCGGATAAATTTCTCTGGCTTCCAAAACCAAGCTGCTCTGGTGTTTCAGTGGGATACGGGTCAAAGGATTGTCAAAGGACAATTTAGCCCATTGCTAGCCATCCATCACAGAGATTAAAATGAATGTTTTGAATTAAAATATCTCCTCCTAAAACTCAGTTTTATACTCTTCCATTAGCCATTAGAAAAATATGATGGCTACATATATTATAACTTTCAAAGCCCAGTGTCTAAATTTAGGTAAATCAATCTGTAGCTGGGTATTTACAGAAAGTCAAGGAATTCAAACATACTGGTAATTGGCAATTTCTAATGCTGATAAGTCTTCTTGGCAAGAAAGGTCTGGTGCCTAAAAATGGATTTAAATATCTAGCTTTAGACAGCTGAGTGGAAGCTTCCAGTATAAAGACTTTTTTTCAGTCACATTGTAATACACAAAATCACTGTTAGCATAACTTGCAACCACAGTGACCTGGAGGTGAAGTATCATTAACTTGATCAAGTAGCATATAAGATCATAATTAGAATTTTTAATGCTATTTTAGCTTCTCCAAGTTAGACTATGATGTATTTATAACAGCTTTCCTCATCATTACTCATTAGGTAACCATTACTCATTAGGTAATACCTAACTCATTAGGTATTAGGCAAAGCCAGATACTATGGCATTTGAAGACACAAACATAAAATACAATGTTGCATGCAGATCACTGTTTAGCTATACTTTCAGCATTATTGTTTATAAATGATTTATGGGCTCCTCTTTGGTACATATCTACAAATTGCTCACAGTTAAACAAGCATTTTAATTTTATGCTGTTTATATATTTATGCAGAAAATAATATAGATGCTCGAAGGAGTAATACGGTAAATTCAAACTGTAATGGATTACAATAATCTCAGATAACATTTAAATAATTAATAAAATGAAGGTATTGAAGAGAAAAATAACAGAATGAGGAAAACCACAGACAATCAAAGGACTCATTTCAAGAAAAGTACACACAATCTGAATTTGTGGAACCTGTCCAATGAAAAATGTTTACTTTAAAAAATATGAACCAAAGCAAATCTGTTCAAAGTAACAATATGAAAGAAGAAATGTATCTACTAAGATAAAACAAAAATGCACATATTTTTCTTCTGAATTTTGAAATCCTGCAAAATGACTCCCCAAAGTACAGTAATTAAATTGAGCAGAAAATATAAACCAGAAAAATATAAAACAGACCTTACAGTGAAACAGACCTTACAGACCAATATGAAGAGCCTCAAATGTAATTAACAGCAGGTCAAGTTGCTTTTTTTCTTCTTTATCTAATTAGGTTTAAAGTTGCTCCAACTATTCACTAAGGTTTGCTTGGTCCTCAGTAAGCATCAGGACTGTGGTCTGTGTGTTACATCTGCCCTCTGTGACTATATGATTCTTACCCCACTCATCTATATTTGGCAACTGAACTCATGTTTCAGCAGACTGCTGCTATCTGGAATTCCAGTAGAAGCAACATTAAGCCTGGAAGTGGCAGAAAGTTCTGTGCAATTACTACTCAAGAGATTCAGAGAACTTAAATCACTTAAACGAGCAATTTTTGTTGTGTTTAACACAGTGTTTTAGATTGTTTTAAAATATGAATCTGGAATTTTAGAATGTTAATTTTGCTCATGACTAAAGGGCCTAACTCCACAGGTCATAGAAAACAAAGTGTGTGAAAGCTAGATTTTGAAAAATTGTTTATTTCTACAGCATTTTTCCTTACCATATTTTTAAATTTTAAACAAAAATAACTACTTTTATTACAATAAATAAAACAATTGGCTTTTTCTACTAAAAGTAGTGTCAAACTGAGAGCTTTCTTGTGTACCTCAAAGTCTTCCAGTAAAAGAAAAAGATATAGAATCATTTAGGTTGGAAAAGATCCTTAACATTTTTAGGGTTAACAACAGAAATGGTACATATTTTTGTAATAACAGGTAATTATTAATCTGTAATCATATGCTACACTATACGAATAAATTTACCTACTGAATTTTCATATATCAAAGGAAGTAATCCTATCATCAGAAAAGAAGAATGTCCCTCAGAAATTATACACAAAATCCCTGGAAAACATGTATGCTTTAAAAAGAGCCCACAACGCTGACATATATATTAACACTGAAACAATCAAAATGCATCTCTGGTTTCAATAGCCTTGTAGGATGTAATAAGTAACACAGTCAACTATCCCTTTCTGGCTTTGCTAAGGAAGTCCTTTCACCTCACTAAGAATTCCTGTGAGAGTTTTGTCTCAGGAAAGAAAAATTTTCTGTCCAAGAGCACACTTGTGCCTTTTAAGGCACATAATTTCCATTCACACTTAGTGAAAGGAAGAAGTAATCATGAATACTTCTGGTTTAATCTACAGACTTTATCACATAATTTCCACAAATGGAAATAATGTGTGGGTAGGATTGTTTCTGCCAGATGGTAGCCTATTTGGAGTCAAATTCTCTAGAGCAGATAGGAAAAATTGTAGCTCCAAAAAGATGTTACAGACATCTCTCTCTTCTGCCATGTCCATTTATCTGCTCTCTGATTTGAATTCATTTTTTGGGCTGGTACTTTTTCTTAGCTCAAGGTCTTCTAGGTATTGCCTTTCATTTTTTCAGTTTATTCCTTGGTAACAAAGGAAGTACAGCAGACCCACTCTTGTAATAGATGCTCGCAAGAGACAGATAGATCACTATTAGTCCCAGACCATCTCTATTTCTTTTATTTCAGTGGTTAATATAGTATCTTTCTTTACATATTCATATGAGTAATTACTGTCTTGTAATCAGAGCTTCAACAGATTCACTGTTGGATTAGGAATACTTATTTACCTCACAATGTATACAAACCCCATTCTTATGACTTGGGATCCTTACTGTGTTGCAACAAAATCAATAAAAAGGATTTTACTTCAGGCAACTTTACAGTAGCTTGAGTGTGTCAAATAAGAATAGAATCATCATTCTAAAAATTCCAGGCTAAAAACAATACACAAAAAAGGAGTTGGTCATATAAGAGCATATACATACCACTTTATACCTAATTTTCAGTCAGTCACCCCACAGAGCAGAATCCAGGCCCAGTGTCAGGCACCAGTCTCTCCACTAAATGCATAAGCTGGCCACCTTAAAATGGGAGCCAAAAATAGCCTGCATATAAATAGTAACAAACTGCCTTGGGCTATCTTCAGCATTTTCTAGAGGGACAGTTTGGAAATACCTGATTCCTGCAGTCATGTTTAAATTGTTATTCCTAGAAAGAAAATAGATTTGCCTGGAGACAGCTGCAGAGATAATGTTTAAGGAACTGAGCTTTTATGAATACGTTTGAACCAGTGATTTGTGTAAATCAGGTATGCCTATTACTTTTTGTACACCATGATAGAAACACTTGCCCAGAAAATGAAAGATCTGTGTGCAATTTATTCCTAGGGGCTCCAAGTGTTAATGTACAGACTAATTAGGATACAGTATTATACAGCTGTGTTAAGCCATCAACAAATTTTTCCAATGTCATTCTGCTAAGATTCAGGCAAAACATATGCAATAATATGCAATGATGTAGTAATTTAGCATTTACATGTAAATCTTAACAATTAATAACAACAAAAAAACAAGAGAAAGGATATTATGCCCAATGCACTTACCACATTCCTATTGCAGCAATAGTAATATTAATTAATAATAGTTTCTAATACTAGTCAGCCCAAGTCATGCAAAACCTTATGTCACAAACTATAAAGCTATTCTGGTTGTACAACTTTTCCATTCCATGTGATGAAGATGTTACACAATGCAAAAGATTTTCATCATTAATTGGGATAAATATATACAAAATATAAAACCAAGCATGGGCATTTACCCTAGTATTTTATGTACTTACCCGAGAAAGCAAAAAATCTCTGTTCTGGTCTCTGTTATTTTGTATCTTACTCTAAATAGCAACAATAAAATACAAGTAGATGAGCAATCTGCTTTCCAAGACCTGAAGTCAAAGACAGGTTTGTAAACTTCAAATAAACTTCAAGAGCTGCTTCTACTTTAAGCAGCAGAGACAGATAACAATCCCCTTAACTAGTTGCCACAGAACCCTCCAGTTATTTTCAGTCACAAACAGATGTTTTTTCCACTTCTGAAAGTAAAAAAAAAAATAATAATGAAATATTTTCACCTGTGCTTAAACCTACGGGGTTGCTGCCTTGCAGTAGTTTGATGTCATACGTAGCTTTGTGGTTTTGTTTTCCCTCAGTACAGAAACATGTTTAATTTTGCTTGTAAAAATATTTGCAAATAAATCTTACATAGCTAAGCTGATCTATGTTTTTTTATAGAATGCTCTGGAAGTGCATGATGACCTGTCACACAAAGTGAAATAATCAAGTAATGTCAATGCTTCTCAAAAATGCTCTCAAATTTTCCAAGTTTCTGAATGAGTTTCTCTGAGGATTTTCCTCACAGGAAACTGTAGAAGTGCAATGAAAAAGCTCATACACCTTCAGTTTTGCTAGCAGTGGTCTAGAAGAAACACAGCAGTTGTTATAATTAAAGTGTTAAAAGTACAGTTATAATAACCCACACCCTTCTTTTACAGAATACTTCATCAGCTAAGTGACTGAGGGGCTGCAAGTAGGAACAGCTCAATAAACAAAAATATTACAACTTCCCAGAATTGCCACAGCTGTGAGAAGCAAACTGTAAAACAAAAAGGAAGGCTAATAAGCAACTCAGAAAGAACTAATAATGTTTCTTAAAGTAGGGAAGAGATAAAGGTTTCTCAGTCCAAGATCTATGGTGTCTAAGGTCTTGCTAAGGCAACCTACCTCCGGCTGAGAAACCTGATTCCGTTTTCCTTATCTCAAGACTAGTAGAACACTTGTAATTATTCTCTCTCAAAATGCAGCATTTTTCAATAAATCACTAGGCAGACATGCTAAAGCTGAACTCAAGGCCAACTTCTTGCTGAGTGTCTTCAACACCAATTAATAACTCGATGGAAACTTGTTAGAACTTTGCATCTCCTTGCACTGTGATTAATACAGCTTTGCACCCGGGGCTGTGAAGCACACGTGCCCTCACAGGGTTTAGCACAAAGCTGAAGAAAGTAGAGCAAACCACTGGATCCTTGCCAGTAGCCACCAGCACGAAGGTGTCCCCGCCCGAGTTACCTGAGCGCTGTGCGGAGCTGCCGGCCCCCCCCCCCCCCCCAGCCCGGCAGCCCCTGCCTCGGTGCTTATCAAGCTCCCCTGAGGCTCATGACACAAGTATTACAGACACTTGTTTCTGAGCCCGCCTTTCGCCATTTCCAAGGCCTTCCGAGCACGGGCCCGACCTGCGCGCTCCGCAGCCCGACGCGAGGCCCCGCGGGAGAAGGGCGGGAGGGGGTTCGTGCCGAGGGGCTGTGGTGGGAGGAGAGGGGCAGGTGGTTGTTTGAGGGTGCGTGGCCCAGGCAGACCCAGTGAGAGCGGCGGTCTCAGGCGTGGAAGGGAGCCCAGAGCCCCGTGGGTGAGGGGAAGGCAGGGCAGGGAGGGGGCAGGGGGACGGCAGGGAGAGAGGGCAGGGAGAGAGGGCAGGGGGAGGGCAGGGAGCGGGTAGGAGAAGGGCAGGGAGTGGGTAGGGAGAGAGGGCAGGGAGTGGGCAGGGGAAGGGCAGGGAGCAGCCGCTGCAGCCCCCCCGGTGCCTGTGGTGAGCAGGGGGAGCCGTGGGCTGTCAGGGTGTGTGGGGGTGGCATGTGCCATCAGACTTCTTGTCCTGGGGCCAGCATGGATGTGAGGCCCTGCGCTGTTGATACATTTCTCATTCAAATTGCTCCTGAGAACAGAGAGCATGAATAGAGAATCCCATTTGCATGTTCCGATAGTTTTGTAATAAAAGTCCTTAAAAATGTATGTAGGCTGGGCTCACATCTGTGCAGAAGGCCTAGAAAAGGCCCAATTAGGTTAAAATATTTAAGGCATATTACATAATAGTATTAAAGGTCAAGAAATGAGGTGCTAACAAACTCTGGAACTGACAGCCTTCTATGGTTTAAGTAGAAAGTCTATTCCAGGTTTAGCACTTGGGAATGTATACAAATAAGTATTTAAGCAGGTCTGTAATACAGCTGGTATTGCTAAAGCACAGGAAACCAAGAAATCAATTTCCTGCTG